>NC_089494.1:63886768-64224268 GCF_036850765.1 Saccopteryx bilineata | reverse complement strand
GCAGGGTGCGGGGACAGCTGGTGACCGAGGAGTTGCTGTGAGGAGACCTAGCACCCCAAGACAGAGCACTAGCTGTTCCTGTGCCGGAGAAAACGAGTCTGCTCTCTGGAGGCTCTGGGCCGAGGAGAGAAGAAGCTCACAGGTCCCCGGGGCCAGCCCCACGGCTGCCTAGGCTCTTCTTCGGTCTCCATCGCCCCGAGATAGCGCCCCCCAGAAACGCTCGCTCCCCAGCTGGGCGGTGCTTATCTCCGGCACAGAGACACCCTGCGACTTTAAGAAGCCGAGGCCAGGGCCGCGGAGGGACGGGGCGGGGCGGAGGCTGCTCTAGAGGAGGGGACAACGCCGCGACTCCGGGCGGGAGAAGCCACTGGGAGCGCGGCCACGGCTCCGAGCAGCCCAGACTCGGTCGGGTCCCAGGGCCAGAAGTCCCCATTGTTCCGAAGGCGACTGTTTCGTCTCTAGGGTGTTCGAGGCTCCTGGACCACAAAACGGAGGGGAGGAGTCGGAGCGCGGGAAGCACGCCATGTTTGCTCTGTGCCGGCCTAGACCTGCGCTCTGGGGTTACCCCGGCGCGCGCTACACGGTCTTTCCCGCCCTCTTGCCCCGTCTCCTTCCCCGAAGTTGTCATTCTCTGCCCTGCAGCCCCAGCCCGCCTGCCGGAGCCCTCATCCACCTTCCCCGGCTCCGCACCCATCCCTTGCCATCTTCCTCGGGCCCCAGCTCCTGGCGCTGGCCCGGCTCGATGTGGGTCGCAGTCAGTGGCACAAGGACTCCTGAGGGGACCCAGGAAGGGTCTCTGGAGAATCCCAGGAGCGCTTCCACGCAGCCCACAAACCTGCTCAGACACCGCTGTGTTTGTGGTCTGGCCCGGCCCAGACGACTAGCGAGGAGCCGAGCCGGCCTGGGAAGAGGTCTGGGTAGGACTGGGCTTGTGTTTCCCCGTGCAAGCGCCGAGGGGGCTGCTCCTTTGAGACCTGCTTGCTCTTTCTTGAAACACGGTGTCTCGTCTCCCTTGCTCCGCCGGGCCCTAGGCCCCAGGGCTGAATGTAACACCTTGTAATGTGGCAATCACTGACAAAACAGTCCCCGAGAGGGAAACTCCCATCAGGCGGGCCTCAGAAGGTCGTGGGGCCTCCGCATCCACCCTAACTTGTGTGCCTCGGGAAAGGGGCGGTACAGCGGGTAAAGCTGGCGGGTCAGATCCCAGGTGGGGAGGGAAGATCCGAACTAGAGGAGACTTTCCTGGGACTATTTTGGGTGACTCAACCCTACCAGAGCCCCCCAGTCTCCAGAGAGCCCAGTCTGACAGGGCCAGGGGTGCGCCCCACCCACCCGGACCTGGGACCCCAAAGTCGAATGCAAAGCAACCTGCATCTTAGAAGGAAGAATCTGTAGCTTCCTTCTCCAAGAGGTCTCTGACAATACAATAGGCTTAAGGCACTGGTGGTCGCTGTTCTAGGAGGGAAACGAGCTGGCTGGTGACTTTCGAGTGAGTGATTGGGAAACCGATGGGGTGGAAGGAGGCGGGAGGGTGTCAGAGTGCGGGAGTTGCTCCTGGGTTTTACAGTCGTTGAGGACGACTTTTTTTTTTTTTGAAAGGCAGGATGGCTTTCTGCTCCCCAATGTCGTTCTCCTTTGCTGGGTGGGTTCCAACAGTGAAAGGGGCCATTTGACCACTTCCACACTCCTCACCACTTTTCCTCCCTCTCCCCCTTCAACCAAAATCTGTTTGTAAACAAAGCTGCTGTCTTCTTGCGCTCTCTCCACCCCCATCAAACTTGATACTTCCCCCAAACTAGCCCCGCCAGTCTCGGAAATCCTTACACAGGACGGATATTCACAAATTTCACAAGTAATCCTGAAAGAAGGCTGAGGGGAAGCTTCCTAAACGGTCCCACATTGCAGCCACGCTGATTAGGCCCGGGATCCGTTCCCATTCTTTTCTGCCCTTCCTTGCCCCGCAGCGGCCGAGCGGGCGGCGGGAATTCTGGGCAGCGCGAGGGGTGTGTGTCTACACTCAGCCGAGCACCCTCGAGGAGGTGGCTGGAGGGAGCGCACGCAGTCGGGGGAGGAAGGGGGAGGGACAGGAATGGGAGGACAGGGGGATGTGGGCGCGCACCAGCTGCCAGCCTCGGGAATGGAGACTCAGTGTCAGCACCCCGCAGGAGTTCAGAGCACTCTGCCACGGGCGGAGAGGGTAGGGCACCCCCCACTCTACGGTTTCCTTCTCCCGGCTTTCCAGCGCTTGCCACATCCTGTCTCAGGCCTGATAGTTCACGCGAGCGAATGGAAGGGGATTGCAATGAAGATTTATGTGTGTTTCGAGCGCGACTGGTTTCCCAGCGTAGGGAGACGAGATCGCTGCTTGCCATTTCCATATTTCACTCGCGCTTTGGGGAGCACAGTCGGGCGCGGGGGGAGCTAGTCTGCGCGGCGGCGGGCTGATCACAGGGCCCGGTGTCTCTCCGCGGGCCTCGAGACTGTGAGAAAGGCTGGCCCGAGCTTCGCCCCCGGCGGGGCTGCAGCCGGCCCCTCCCCCCCCCCCCCGGCCGTGCTTTGTTGCTCCTCTCACTCCCCCTCCCCCTCTCCCCTCTCTTCTGGGACCCCGGCGCATCCTTGCTTTCTCTTCTCTCTGCCCTTCTCCTTGTCTGCGGAAACGCCCCCTTCCTCTGGCCCCTGCACCCCTCTGCCCTCTGCTCCGCGAGCTTCCCGGGGAAAGGCGCTCCGTGGCCCCGCCCGACCCCGCCGCCGCCGGCTGCCGGGCTCGGTGACTCCGGCGAGTCTGTGGGGCCCCGGCCCACCCCGGAGCTGGGGCCGCCCGCCCTCCCGGCTCTCAGACTCGCTCATGCCAAGGCCTGTTGCGTGATTCCAACTTGGGCTGACATTCCCTGCCCCGGGCGCTCCGGCGTAGGCCTCTTAATCATCTTGTCTGCTGCAGATCCTCGACACCAGCCAATTTACTGCCCCGTCTCTCCTCGCTGGTTTCAGAAGGGGGAGGGGAGAGCGCGCAGAGGAAGGGAGGGCTCAGTGAACCGCAGGGGGAAGGTTGGCACCGGCTCTTGGCACTCACAGAAAACCGTGGAATTTGGAGCTGGGGGAGGGAGGACAGGAATGGGGGTCTGCTAGGCAGAAGCTGCTGAGGGAGGACAGAATCGCGGGGTCAATAGGATTCAGCTCAAACCTCCTTAGACTGGGAAACACGCAGGAATGCAAGCGGATACAAGGTTGTGGGACCCCCCTGCTTTGTGCAGAGCCCAGCTCCCTGGACCATCTCTCTGTAGTAAAGCAGTCTCGGTACAGGCCCCAAAACAATCTAGCCAGAAGAGATGGGATTCCTTTAAAGATAATGACGGTGAGCCTAGAAAGTCACTCCCTTCTGATGTCTATTGTTTTTTTTGTATCCCCCCCCCCCAGAGTTGAGTGAAGCCACACAGCAAGGATGGCCTGAATAACCGTCCTAGAGGAGAGGAGGCCTGGATCTGAGAAGCGGGGTTCTCTGGCGTGCCCCCCCAACCTTCTTTCCAGTACAGCACGGGCCCTTCAGAGAGGCTGCTCAAGGTTCAGGCTTCCATATTGGAAAGGGGCAGAGGTCTCCCGCCCGTAGAGTGCTGCTCTTTCACGTGATGAGGTTGGAAAGGCCTCTGGCTAACTGGGCCTCATAATCATAGGCAAAAAGTAAAGCCTTCTTGTTTGGGGGCAATAGGCTCAAGCAATATACTACTAACAGCAAAAATAAATACTGAGTGCTGACTAGGTGCCAGACACTGTGTTATATCGTTGCTTCATTTAGTGCTCACAACTCTGAGATAGCTATTTTAGTTCTCTTATCTTATAGATCTGCACACTGCAACACCCAGAGGTGGGCAGTCCAAAGTCACACAGCGACTGAAACCGGGAAGCTTCCAACTGTTGGCCCCAGTGCTTTCAAGGAAAGACACTTTAAGTTCAGTCCTGCATTACTCACCTACCCCTGGCTTTTGCAGGTAATGCCAGAAAGTAGGGTCACTTCCAAAGTTGGAAGCTGGTTGGGTGAGACCCAAGGTGGATAGCAGAGCTGAAGGATGTGTGGACCTTTCCCCTCAAGAGAGTATGAGATGGAAAGATGCCACTTCACAGCAATGTGCATCAGTCTCCACATGAGTGTGCATTTGTTCGTGAGTGTGCATGAGTTTGTAGAACAGTGTGTGTGAATGTGTCATTCACTATGAGTGTGTGACTGTGTGTCTGAGAGTGTTTGATAGGATAGCTGTGTCTCTGAGAGTCACAGTGTGTGACTGTGTGTCTGAGAGTGTTTGATAGGATAGCTGTGTCTCTGAGAGTCAGTGTGTGACTGTGTGTCTGAGAGTGTTTGATAGGATAGCTGTGTCTCTGAGAGTCACAGTGTGTGACTGTGTGTCTGAGAGTGTTTGATAGGATAGCTGTGTCTCTGAGAGTCACAGTGTGTGACTGTGTGTCTGAGAGTGTTTGATAGGATAGCTGTGTCTCTGAGAGTCACAGTGTGTGACTGTGTGTCTGAGAGTGTTTGATAGGATAGCTGTGTCTCTGAGAGTCACAGTGTGTGACTGTGTGTCTGAGAGTGTTTGATAGGATAGCTGTGTCTCTGAGAGTCACAGTGTGTGACTGTGTGTCTGAGAGTGTTTGATAGGATAGCTGTGTCTCTGAGAGTCAGTGTGTGACTGTGTGTCTGAGAGTGATAGGATAGCTGTGTCTCTGAGAGTCACAGTGTGTGACTGTGTGTCTGAGAGTGTTTGATAGGATAGCTGTGTCTCTGAGAGTCACAGTGTGTGATTGTGTGTCTGAGAGTGTTTGATAGGATAGCTGTGTCTCTGAGAGTCACAGTGTGTGATTGTGTGTCTGAGAGTGTTTGATAGGATAGCTGTGTCTCTGAGAGTCAGTGTGTGACTGTGTGTCTGAGAGTGTTTGATAGGATAGCTGTGTCTCTGAGAGTCAGTGTGTGACTGTGTGTCTGAGAGTGTTTGATAGGATAGCTGTGTCTCTGAGAGTCACAGTGTGTGACTGTGTGTCTGAGAGTGTTTGATAGGATAGCTGTGTCTCTGAGAGTCACAGTGTGTGATTGTGTGTCTGCTGGGGAAGCCCTGCGCAGCGGTCGCCCTGCATTCCAGAGCAAGCCACCCGAGTCTCCTGAGGGCTGGGGTGACTCACGGGAGTTCTTGGCTCGGCTAGCCCCAGAAGAGCCGCGGGGCAAACAGAGGGGAGGGTCCGATGTAGGGGTCTGACCCGGGTTTCGGGTGCGCTCAGGCTACAGGTTCCCCGCGGGTTTCGGAATCACAGCCCAGCCGGCACCCCGGGCGCGGCGCGGAGGCGGCAGAGACCGCCCAGGCGCGGGGCGGCGGCGCCGGCGCCGGAGGGGCAGGACAGGCGGGGGCTGGAGCCGCCGGGCGCTGAGTGACTTACCGCGGCTTGGAGCTGGCCAAGCCCGCGTCCAGACGCGGGTGGGGGCAGAGCGCGAACATTCCGCGGGCGCCCTGAGCGGCGCGAGCCTGTCCTCGCCTCACCGGACCTCGCTGCACGCACAGCCCCGGAAGACGTGTCACTCTCGGCTGACCAGGTTCCCCGCCTGGGCAGAGGCTTGAGCTCCAGCTCGTGACAACCAAGGTAAAAACTCACACATCCAATGAAAACAATAATTTATTTAAATAATCTCTTCATATTGTAAAATCAACATTAAGAGCATGTTGTTTTCATAATAAATAACCCCAAAATACCTCTCATTTCAAGAACGAAGACTTTAGGATAAGATAATAACAAATCCAAATCAGTAGCTTAGTTTAACTGAGAAAATTCTTAAGGGAAAAATAAACCGGAGGGGTTACTGAGGTCACTGCTAAATCGCAGTTTTCACAAGTGGGGGTTTACAGAAAAGTCGGAAAAGATGAGTGTTTTTATACAAATAAATCAGTGGGAAAATCTGCACAGACACCTTTATTTACAAACTCTATGTCGAAGTCCAGGCTATTAATCCTGAATAGGTTTTAAAAAAGATAATTTAAACACTTTTTTTTTTTGCAGTGTCCACATATTAAAAAATCATTTTATCCCAATATTAAAATGAGGTCATCCGCAAAGGCACCTAAACTTTAAAAAAATAAAAATAAAAAACAAAAACAAACCTCCACTGCTGACGGCTGAGGAGAGAGAGAAGGGAGGTTCCCGGCCGGGAGGGGGCCCAGGCGGGAGGCCCCCGGGGCTGGAGCCGCGGAGCCGGAGAACGGCGGCGGGACTCGGGAGGTCAGGAACCCGGTGGGCCGCGCGGGGCCCGGGGGCGGCCGAGGAGAAAGGAGCCTCAGAGAGCCGGGCTGGCCTCGCGGGCGGGGGAGGCGGCCCGGCCCCGGCCTCGGCGGGCTGCCCGCGGCGAGGAAGGCGCCGGCCGGCCGGGCGGGGAGGAGGCGAGGGGCGGCCTGTCTGCGGCCGGCTCGGGCCGGGCCCGCGGCCTTCACCGCGCAGCTGCCGGGACCCCCGCGAGGAGCCTCCGGTTCCCCGCCGCTCGGTGGCCGCGCGAGGGAGCGGGGCCCGGGGTGCGCCGTCCCCGGCCACGAACTCCGGGAGAGGTGGCGGCGGCCCGGCTGGGGAGACCCTCTGGGCTTGGGGGCGAACACCGAGCAGAGCGGGCCTCCGCTCGCAGTCTCTGCGGTCTCCCGGGGTTAGAAAATCGTCCCGGCGCTCACCGGGGCGCCGCCGCCGCCGTGCTGGTGGTGCTGGTGCTGGTGCTGGTGGTGCTGGTGCTGGTGCTGGTGCTGGTGAGGCTGCGCGCTCTGCGTCGGGTGCAGCAGCGGCGCGGCGGCCTGCAGGTGCGAGGCCGCGCCCGAGGCCTGGTGGTACCACGGGTAGCTGCCCAGGAAAGCCGAGGCCGCGCTGCTGGGGCTGGAGCCCGAGCTGCCCGCGCCGCCGCCGCCGCCGCCGCCGCCCCCCACCCGCGGCGGCGCGCCGAAGTCCCAGGAGGCCGGCGCCGAGCCCGGCGGCGAAGCGCAGGGTGGGGAGGCGCTGGCTCCGGGGTGTTGCTCCGAGGGTATCTCACCGCTTTTCCACATCTTCTTGAACTTGGATCGGCGGTTCTGGAACCAGATTTTGACCTTTGTGGAAAAGGGACCCGAGCATTAGTGGAGGACGCTGGGACCCGGGGAGGGGAGGAAGCGCAGAAAGACCGAGAGCAAGAGGTGGGCACCCAGCACCCCGGACACAGGCGGATCACGTGCCTGGGCTGCGCTGATTCCTGCTCCCATTGGGTGGTCACCTCAGAAAGCCCAGTACCGCTGGTGTGTGCGCACCGTGTTGATGCCGACAGCGGGGGTGGGTCAGGAGGGCCAGTTATTATATTTTACCCGCTTAAGCAGTAGCGCGGAGAAAGACAGCGTGGTGCCGGATTTCGGCCCACCCTGTCCTTACCCTGGGGAATTTCAGTTTGGAGGGTAGAAGTTGAGGCGCCCAAGGCGCAGGTCTCGAAATTCTTAAAATTATTAAAAAAATATTTTTTCTAAACATTGTCCCGAACCCACCTGCTCCCCAGCCGCCCCCGACCGGCGCCCTCCTCGCCCCTCCCCCCGCCACCCCCGGCCGCGAGCCCTCACTTGCGTCTGGGTGAGGCCCAGCGAGGCGGCCAGCTCGGCTCGCTCAGGCAGCGCCAGGTACTGAGTCTTTTGGAAACGCCGCTGAAGAGCCGCCAGCTGGAAACTGGAGTAGATGGTGCGGGGTTTCCGGACTTTCTTTGGCTTGCCGTTCACTATCCGAATTTCAGGCTCGAGGTCCTCTTTCTCTGTAACGATACGGAGTCGTGAGAATCGCACAGCCAGGGAGCCCGCGAGTTCCCGCCCGCAGAGGGGCCCCGCGTGGGACTTGGCCCCAGCCAGGAGGTGGATTCCCAGGCGCCACTTCGCAACGCGCCGACCGGTGCCGCCACAGACCCCGGTAGCTGGGCCCGTCAGCGGAGGGACAGACAGGCACATACTGGAGAGAAAGGATAAGCAGGTGGTAAGGAAACGAGGCATCCGCGCGGCCCCGAGGCCACCCGGTCTGACCAGCAGGGCACCGAGGGACAACCGCTCGGCAGACTGGAGGTTGAGAACGGTGAAGGCGCGGGGTGGGCCGGGTCCACGTGGTGTGGAAGCCAGGGCTCCGGAAGGACACCTGCCTAAACATTTTGATCCCTCCATCCCAGGAGCTAGACCGACCTGGCACCCTTGATGCCAACGTTATGCTTACCAGGCTCGTTGTTGGCCGGGGACGAACTGGTCCCATAGGGCGCATAGGAGGTGTAGGCGGCGGCGGCGTAACCCAGGTCGTAGCCACTCTTGGTGGAATAAGGTACATTGTTGAGGCCGCTGGTGTGGTACTGGTAGGAACCCATGTGCGCGTAGGGCGAGCCCCCGCCGCCGCCGCCGCCGCCGCCGCCCGCCGGATGCTGCTGGTTGGTGTAGTAGCTGCTGTCGGTAGCTGTTGACACCGGGAGGGTCGGCGACTCCTGGGGCTTGTGGAGGCTGCTGCCGTTGCTGCTGCCGGGGCCGGCGCCGCCGCCGCTCGGGGGCTGCTGGTGCTGGTGGTATGTGCTGGAGGCCGTGATCTGGGTCGAGTGCATATCAGCCACCAAACTGTCAAAGACTCCAGTCATCCTGGCCCGGGACGGGAAAGATCACGGGTGGCAGGCGCGAGGGGGAAAGCGAGGCGCCTCCTCCGTCTCTCCCGGTCCCCTCCAGCAGCCAATGTAATTACAGGGGTGGGGGTGGGGAGGCACACAAGAAATGGAGCAGTGGTCTAGTAGGCAACTCCTCCTCCGGGGGAGGCGATCACCGTGCAGAGCTCGGGACAGCTGCCGCCGGCCGCATCCTCTCTCCGCCTCTCCGGCCGCTCGGCTTCTCGCCCAGCGCTGGCTCGGGCGGGGGGCGGCAGCGGAGGAGGGGCAGGGGTGACACGGGCTAGGCCGGGGCTCCGGGAGGCGGGAGCAGGTGAGTAGCCCGCAGCAGCTTTACGTTTATCTGCGGGGCGGGCTCCTGCAGGGTGGGCATTTAACACTTGTCACGTGAACGCAAGCAACGTCACCTAGCAACAGCCAATCAAAAGCGCCAGGCCGCGAAGTTACAAGCACCCAAGAACGCCGGGCGGGGGGTGGGATGGGGGGCGGGTGTCACAGGGCAGGTGCTGCGGCTACTGTGGTCGCGGGTGCAGACAAGCTGCTGCTCCCTGTGAGCCGCGAGGCAAGGGGCTGGGGGTATAATGGGGAGTTAGGGTGGCCGGCGGCAGGAAGACAGCAGGCGTGAAGACGGAGACTGGCATTTCCTATTCTGTGTACAAGTGCCAACCAATTCTGGTGACTCAGACCTTCAAGTCCGAGGTCAGCTTCCAAACATTAATCAAAATAAAGCGGTGCCGAGAGCCAGGCCAATTCTAGCTCGCTTTTCCTCGAAGTGTCTGGTACTTATTTAGTTGTCAGCCACTTGGCACATGACATAGTCAATTGATTTAAATTATCCATAAACCACGTACTGTATAATAATACCTGCTTCCCAACCAAACCGCAGGGATATTAGGACAATTAATTAGATAATATTTAAATGATTTTTCCTTGTTGCTCGAGAGAAAAGCTATATAAATTTAAAGGTATTATTGCAAAGGTATTGTAGTACATCATTTTCCCTTGTACTTTCCTGACGTGTGGAGATTGAGTTAGATGACTAATTGACACCGGAAAAGCTATCCCGCTGATTTCCTCTCTAGGTTGGAAAGCTAGACCACACTGACCAGATGGTCTTCAAAGTTTATTTTAACTCTAAATTCTATGTTTTTAC
The DNA here is from genome assembly GCF_036850765.1 of Saccopteryx bilineata. Lineage (NCBI taxonomy): Eukaryota > Metazoa > Chordata > Mammalia > Chiroptera > Emballonuridae > Saccopteryx > Saccopteryx bilineata. The sequence goes on along the minus strand of NC_089494.1, from coordinate 64,214,471 downwards.
GAAAGTGAAAATGGAATAGAGTCGTCTCCATACTGCATGTTTTGAAAAACTTACAAAAACAAATAGAAAAGTTTACATCATGCATTTAACTCTAGTTTTTCACTTTAGGACCCTCTTTGGCTCTATCATTGCAATTTCTTTTTCTAAATCTGAAGTGGCGACTTCCTCTATATTTCTATTTCCTGGTGGTTGGAAACTGTGGCCCGGAGTTGGGGGGACACTGGCCTTCCTTTACTGGACTCCCAAGTCGGCAGTATCTGCCTTGTGGCGCCACCTGCTGGAGGTGTGCATGGTTGTGGCAGGACCAGTAGACGGTCTAATCACGCCGAGGCGCCAGCCTCTGAAACCCCCCAAAGGAACAAAATAGTAATTAAAAGCCACAAAATTGTGCTAGTGCGCGCCATCTGAAGCACCCCCTTCCTAACGACATAACGTGTAGCTGAAAGAACTTGTTACAACAACTGCCTAATGGAAAACAAGTTGATACTTTGAAAAATAGGATCTTTGGTCTTCTTCCCCAGAAAAGCAAGCGTGTAATTAAAACTACACCATCCACACAGCTCAGCCTCTGCGGAATAATGAAGAAGGTAATCCGCCTTCGAGTCTGCCTGGATTTAGTTCCCAGCCTTCCTTTTGGTTAATGTAGGAGGGTGAGCTTTATAGAAATGCTTTGGGAGTTGGAGCTCACCACCACAGAACCACACTGCTTCATTCCTGTACGCAAGCTGCTGCTTTGTGTACCCCAGTTACAAAATTAAGCAGTAGATATATAATCAAGATTGCCTTTTGGCGTCTTGGCTCCAAACTCCAAGTCTTTCTATCACCACAATGGTAGCAGTTTTAACCTTATATAGAAACTTATATGAAAACTGTTTCCCCCTGAAAATGAAATAAAAAAGATCCAGTTGCAATCCTCTCGCCTTCTCTGTGTGCCTTTGTTCTAACCCCAAGCATACCTGCCAGACTTTTTCATGGTGGTAAGTTTGTTGTATTTTACTATCTACGAGAACCTTCATTTATAGTCTAAAGTCCAGGTCAGCTGAGATCTAGAAAACGGCATCTTCCTGGAAGGAAAAACGACTCCACTTCTCTTTTAACTAGAAAACAAGGGCCTGTGTGTGTATGTGTAGGAGAAAAGGAGAGGCAGAAATTACAACTGCATTTGGAGAATCAAGTAAAGACTTGAGATATTAATTCTGATAATCCAGGTACAAATCGGAGTTTGCTCAAATTATCTGATGACCACATCACAATATCCAAATTATTTCCTCACTTTGGTCTAAAGTCAGGGAGACAGTACCAGAGCAAACTGACATTCTCACCCACAGTTCCGAGCAGACTGAAGGCCCCTCTCCATAGTGCTCTGAGAGGAGTTAAGAGGGAAACTCAAAGTGATTTTGGGAAATAGTGGTGCCTCCTTTCCACCAAACTTCATTCTCTGCCTCAGGGCAACTTCCTTCCTCTTTTCTGCTTTCGGTCCCCCCTCCCCCCTCAGCCTTCACATTCTTTTACTTCACAGGAACCTAAAGAAGGAGGGGGAAGGAGGGGAGCTCAGTGTTTCTGCTCTTGCCTGGTTATGTCCCATCGCTCAGACACTTTCGCTTAGGATCCGGTGCCCACCCGATTGTCCCCGCTGCGCTTTATCCGACTGGAGGCCTCACTGTCTCTTCTTGTGAGAGCTTCCCGGCAACACTTGTCAGGCAGGGACAGGACAGGACTGGAATCGCCGTTCCCCTTGCACGAGTGAACACCCAAGTCTCGAGGGCAGGCACGACTTCCCTTGAGTTAGGGTACTCCTTCTTTCTCTGCTGCCACAGGGCAAGTCACAGATTGTTTACTCTGAGCCTTGCTGAAAAGCTCCAGGTCTCCAGCAGACCGCGAGGGGCCCTGGAGAACAAACAGTTCCTGCGCCGTGCTTTCAGCCTCGGCCCCAGTGTTGGCCAGGGTCTGGATTTCAGGACTTCGCCTGGTTCCGCCGCACTGCCTCGCCATCACTGGGAGTCGTCGGTTTAACAGAAAGCGGACTCTGAGGGGTGTGGTGGGGAAGAGTTTGCTCCTCCCGCCCGCCCGCTGGGAGCGTTCGGTGCAGCGGTGCCCTTCGTGCACACAGTAACAAGCCCGTTTTCACTTGGCTACCTCACTCTGGGGATCACGGCGGGCTTTGGCTGGACGTCTCCGTGTCCCCTTTTTGCACTCTCTCATCGAGAGCCCCCCAAACACGGGTTTCCAGGCCGTTGGTCTGAGGGATGTTCTCTCGTGCCCCTATATAGCCGCTCTAGGAACCGGCACGTCCCGAGTTTCTTTGGGGATGTTCTAGAACTCAGACTTCTGGAGAGGGTGGGGGTTTGGTTTATGGGAGCCTTTCGTTCCCACCTTTCCAGTACCGAACTGGTCGTACTTCCATCCCTTCTTCAACGGCCATCGCATCTTCCCGCAGACAACAGCCGCCCAGTCCTTTCTCACTGGCAGTGTGCGCAATCTGGTTTCCTTTGCTTGCCCCGAGGGGAGTCTGCAGGGCCTCTGGGTGCGGTCAGCTCTTCCCGGTCCCGGAGCCGGGCCAGTCCTTAAGCAGATGTGATCCGTAACTGTGAGTTCTGCTCTTTGGATCACCACCACCCCCCCCCCCCCCCCTGCACAGACTCGGTGAGAGGACAGAAAGGAAACACAGCATGGGTGGGCGGGAGCTTGAGAAGACCCGGGGACTGGGAATGGGGCCCAGTGCTCTGACCCAGCGGGACCCGACTGTGTAGAAAGTGGATGGCCTCCAAGTCTTCAGCCCTCTGCTGCCCTGTCATCCCCCCTGGTCGAATATGCACCTCTCTCTCAGCTCAGACTGCCTCGGATTTCCCCGCCTTTGGCAGCCCCTCGCTCTACCTCTCTCTCCATCACCTTCCCCATGAACCAGAGCGTCTCAGGCAGCCACTCTCCTCCCAGCGACTGTGCCCGGTTCTGGGGGATCTTGTCCTCCAGTAGCTTACAGTCAAGTGGGAAAAGTAGATATATTGCCATAACTAATAGTAATGGCTAGCATATATTTACTAAAAGTACCAGGAGTTCTGTCAAGTCTTTATTATCTCACTGACTCCTGGGAACGATCCTATGTGGTAGGTACAGAATTATTCACATTCTGGAAACCAAGGCACAGAGAGACCCAATCACTTGCTTTAAGGACACTGAACAGTCAGGACTGGAATTCAGGTCTGGGCCACAGAGGCAAGGCCACTGCGGATCTGACTGGGTTTCTGGCCTGGGGATCCCGGGAGGGGGCCGCGCCACCTCTTCGCGGCCACGTGCCATGAGCACAGAAGGACAAAGGAAGGGTCACTGACAGCCCTGAAGTTGAGCGTGCACCTCTGGCCCCCAAAGCAGACGGGTAGAACCCAGCAGAGGCTCGGGCCACTTGCGGGAGGGATCCCTAGAGGAAGATCACAGAACAGACTCGAGGGTGACCTGAGAGGCCAGCGCCCAGGCGTCCCTCAGGAGAACCGAGTTCGGGGCGGGTGGTTTGTCCCTGCTGGGTCCTATCAGGGCGTTGGGTTGTCAGTTCAACACAATGTCTGGAACGTTCAGATCCACTTTTGCCGTCTGCCTCCTGGTTCTTCCTGACCCTAGCTAGGCTCATTTCACCGTATTGCTTATTCGATGGTTTAAGAGAGAGAGAGAGAGAGAGAGTGAGAGAGAGAGTTGTTCTTGACCCGCCAGGGCACCCGGCACAGGACGAGAGGTCCCCTACCCTCTGAAGTGCTGAAACAGCGGCCTCACTGGAATCCCAGCTCACAGGCTGGATGCTCGAGACCCAGGCAAGCAAGAGAAACGATTCCACTTCGATGGCTAAAACCTGCCAGATCTTGGTGTCTAGGTCGTTAGGGGTGCGAGCAAATTAATGGAATAAATTAGATTCACCCCATCCCACCGCCACCAAGGACAAAAGCCCAGACTGCTGGGATGTTTGCCTTGCACTTTCAGCTGCACCCACAATGCGTGATGAGAGGTGTGCAAACAAAATGCTTTTCCCCAGGTTTGCTCACAGACCTGACAGAAAACCTCACATGATGCTCCCCGCGCCTGCGCTCCGGCTCCTGGTACTTGCTTAGGAGCTTCCGGGCGCCTGCGAGCCGAGCCCAGGGGCCACACGTCCTGGGGCTGCGAGCAGGAGCTGGGAGGGGACAGCGGCCTCGGTCCTGGAAGAGCCCGGATGGGGTCCTGAAACCGCTTTTCTAACCTGGGCTCCGCGGTCGGGTTGAAGGGCAGCTCCTCTCAGCAGAGGCGTGGAGGCGAGCCCCTGTGCTGAGACTGGAGTTCACCCCCTGGACGGGTTGGAGGGCAGCTCCTCTCTGCAGAGGCGTGGAGGCGAGCCCCTGTGCTGAGACAGGGAGTTCACCCCCTGGACGGGTTGGAGGGCAGCTCCTCTCAGCAGAGGCGTGGAGGCGAGCCCCTGTGCTGAGACGGGGAGTTCACCCCCTGGACGGGTTGGAGGGCAGCCCCTCTCAGCAGAGGCGTGGAGGCGAGCCCCTGTGCTGAGACTGGAGTTCACCCCTAGACGGGTTGAAGGGCAGCTCCTCTCAGCAGAGGCGTGGAGGCGAGCCCCTGTGCTGAGACTGGAGTTCACCCCCTGGACGGGTTGGAGGGCAGCCCCTCTCTGCAGAGGCGTGGAGGCGAGCCCCTGTGCTGAGACGGGGAGTTCACCCCCTGGACGGGTTGGAGGGCAGCCCCTCTCAGCAGAGGCGTGGAGGCGAGCCCCTGTGCTGAGACGGGGAGTTCACCCCCTGGACGGGTTGGAGGGCAGCCCCTCTCAGCAGAGGCGTGGAGCTGAGCCCCTGTGCTGAGACTGGAGTTTACCCCCTGGACGGGTTGGAGGGCAGCCCCTCTCAGCAGAGGCGTGGAGGCGAGCCCCTGTGCTGAGACTGGAGTTCACCCCTGGACGGGTTGGAGGGCAGCTCCTCTCAGCAGAGGCGTGGAGGCGAGCCCCTGTGCTGAGACGGGGAGTTCACAGGGAGTTCACCCACTGGACGGGTTGGAGGGCAGCTCCTCTCAGCAGAGGCGTGGAGGCGAGCCCCTGTGCTGAGACTGGAGTTCACCCCCTGGACGGGTTGGAGAGCAGCTCCTCTCAGCAGAGGCGTGGAGGCGAGCCCCTGTGCTGAGACGGGGAGTTCACCCCCTGGACGGGTTGGAGGGCAGCCCCTCTCAGCAGAGGCGTGGAGGCGAGCCCCTGTGCTGAGACTGGAGTTCACCCCCTGGACGGGTTGGAGGGCAGCTCCTCTCTGCAGAGGCGTGGAGGCGAGCCCCTGTGCTGAGACGGGGAGTTCACCCCCTGGACGGGTTGGAGGGCAGCCCCTCTCAGCAGAGGCGTGGAGCTGAGCCCCTGTGCTGAGACTGGAGTTCACCCCCTGGACGGGTTGGAGGACAGCTCCTCTCAGCAGAGGCGTGGAGGCGAGCCCCTGTGCTGAGACTGGAGTTCACCCCCTGGACGGGTTGGAGGGCAGCTCCTCTCAGCAGGGGCGTGGGGGCGAGCCCCTGTGCTGAGACGGGGAGTTCACCCCTGGACGGGTTGGAGGGCAGCTCCTCTCAGCAGGGGCGTGGAGGCGAGCCCCTGTGCTGAGACTGGAGTTCACCCCTGGACGGGTTGGAGGGCAGCTCCTCTCAGCAGAGGCGTGGGGGCGAGCCCCTGTGCTGAGACGGGGAGTTCACCCCCTGGATGGCCGTCCGCTGGATTGCAAGTAACAGTGTGTACCCGGAACTTTCAGAGTCAGTTTGGCCTTCTGGCTTCTAGGTCCCTAGTCAGCCCTTTTTATTTTGTTGTCTACTCAGTGGTTAAGGTGCGGCACACAAAAGCACACACCTGCCTCAGCGCCAAACATGGTTAAAACGCGGAGTACCCTTTTGGGGCACGGATTCCTTTCCCGGGCCCGGTCTCCTTCTTCACTCGCTCTCCTTCCTCCTCGTGCCACCTCCGAAGGGCGGGCGCAGAGTCTGTGCGGACACCGGGGCTCCGGAACCAGGCTGGAATGCGTTTCAACCGTTTTTGTTATTGTGTGGCCTTGGAGAAAGGACTTCGTTTTTCTGTGCCTCACTGTTAACATCTATAGAGAAGGCAGGTAATGATAACAATACCTTCCTCCTGGGATCAGTACCTGGGAATTCATCATTATGTTTTTTTTAAATTAAAAAAACATGATTATTATTATTATTGTCTGCTGTCTGTTTATTCTCTGGCCTAAGCTCTGAAAGTTTTAAAAGGCTGAGATAAGGGTGTTGCCCTGCCTGCTTTCTTCTCCGGTGTGTAAAAAAGCCTTCTCCAGGCCGTGGAGCTGAGGGCAGATATTGCTGCCTGGCCTGGCATTTGGGGTTGGTCTCCCAGACAGCAGTGGATGGTCCAGGTGGGAGCGCAGGGCTGCCTACAGCACTGAGTTGAGGAAAGGCTGTAATGCTGCTCCTAACCCTTGTGGTCTTGCACTATCCTTATTCAGTCCGCAGAGCCCCACTGTGCAAGTCGAGGTAGTTTCCCTGTGTGACATACCCCCAGACCCCTGGCTGCTCTTGCTCACCTACTTGAAAACGGAGATAGCGATTTGGAGAGCCCTGCAAGTTACTCACAGAGGACTTACTGTCCATCTGGGGAGCTATGCTCGGTTCCTGCATCTCTGTTTATTTTATTTTATTTTTTAATTTTAGAGAGAGAGAGAGTAAAGGAGAGAGAGACAGACAGACAGAGACAGAAACATTGCTCTGTTCCTGTATGTGCCCTGACTAGGGATTGAACCTGCAACCTTTGCATACTGAGATAATGCTCTAACCAACTGAGCTATTCAGCCAGGGAATCGGCTCCTGCATCCTTTTGGAATAAAAGGAAGTATTATTTGAAGTGTACAAAGTGCTCTGGCCAGGTAGCTCAGTTGGTTAGAGCAGTGTTTTTCAACCAGTGTGCCGCGGCACACAAGTGTGCCGTGAGACATGGTCAGGTGTGCCATGGGGAAATTAAATATGGGTCCCCAAACTATGGCCTGCGTGCTGGATACGGCCAGCGGAGGCTATTTATCCGGCCCGCTGCCAGCCGCCTCCATCTGAACATAAACATTCCCCTCACAATCCCTCCAGCAATCAGCAACAGGAAGAGTGGAGGCACAGGGAACGCTCACTGACCAATCACCTTCTAGGATTCATCCCGACCACTAGCGATGAACCAATAGTAGGCCGCCTCTCATCCACACCCAGGAAGGTCCCCGGCTCGGGCTGCCACGCACTTGTCATTGTGTGGCTGCGAGTAGTTGAAGCTGCTACTCCTCCCCATGGTCCCGATTTCTAATCCTGGTCAGGACTGGAGGTAAATGTTGCCACCACTAGATGTGAAGCCTCAGCCTCAGCTGGTTATGTCTATCCTGATGGTGTATATAGATATTTGACCTTTTTCTTTTTAAAATAGGCCCCCGCAGAGGGTGATATACAATGCATCACAATGTTATCTAGCTTTAAAGCTAAAGTTTGCTGATCTTCTTTTGGACAGTTTTTGGTTATCTGTTGCCAAGGAGTTCCCCATTCTGGCCAACAAAGCTATTTTGACATTGCTCCCGTTTTCAACCACGAATCTATGTGAGCTGAGCTTCTCAAGCTTGACTGCGATAAAAACTAAAAACAGAGAGAGACTGAGAACTGTTGAGGAAGAGCTTCGTGTGTGTCTTTCTACCATTCCTGCCAGGATATCCCTTTTGTGTTCATCGAAACAGGCCCAGGTTTCACACTAAGTGAGTATAAATACATTTTAGAAACTATATTGTTAACTATATGTATAATATGTACTGTGTTAGAGTGTCATTTTGGAAGGTGGTGTGCCCCAGGATTTTGTAAATGTAAAAAATGTGCCGTGGCTCAAAAAAGGTTGAAATTCACTGGGTTAGAGCATTGTCCCAATATGCCAAAGTTGGAGTTGGATCCTGGGTCAGGGTACACACAAGAATCAACCAATGAATGCACACATAAGGAGAATAACAAATCTCTCCCCTTCTCTAATCAATCAACAAAAAAAAGTTTTAAACTACAAAGTAATATATAGTGGTTGTCAGAGAATCAAATAGTATTAGAAATATATCAGAGTGGTTAAAATTATAGCCCAAATTCTAATGGGCTCAAATTCTAACTTGGCCATTTGCTAGCTGTGTGATCTTGGGGAAACTATTAACTTCTCTGTGCCTCAATTTAATGTTTAATCAGAATAAAACTTCATTTGGACTAGTGCTGGGTATTTGTGGAGTAGACCAAGTACTGTCTCTCAAAATACGATCTTCAGGGGAACAGAGTTGGACCACCATCTCCCAGCCTCCCTTACAGTTAGGTGTAATGATGTGACTCAGTTCTAGGTAATGAATGGAAAAGGAGTGGAAGTCATATATGTCACTCCTGGGATAACATCTTTAAGACGGAGTTGAATAAAACTGTACTGCTAATTTTTTTATGTAATAATCTGATTTGTTAATAAAAAAATTGTTAAATTAAAAAAAAAGACACAGTTGAGACTCTTCCCTGCTCTTTTTCTCTTCCACTAGCTGGAATCAGCTTCTACTGTGCAGATGACACGGCCCTAAAGGAATCACCTAGGGCAGTGGTCCCCACTCCCCGGGCCGCGGACCGGTACCTGTCCGTGGGCCATTTGGTACCTGTCCGCAGAGAAAGAATAAATAATTTACATTATTTCCGTTTTATTTATATTTAAGTCTGAATGATGTTTTATTTTTAAAAAATGACCAGATTCCCTTTGTTACATCTGTCTAAGACTCACTCTTGACGCTTGTCTCGGTCACATGATACATTTATCTGTCCCACCCTGAAGGCCGGTCCGTGAAAATATTTTCTGACATTAAACCGTTCTGTGGCCCCAAAAAGGTTGGGGACCACTGACCTAGGGGACTCTTCAATACTTGCCTTGAAACAAACTCATAGTTTAAATTACTGACTTTTGGGATCTATTTTTAAAGATACATTCTCTTTGGAATCACCTAATAGAATACTTAACTTTTGGACCCCAGCAAATTCTATTACGGCCTTCCATCATCACATTGGATTGCTGGGATTTTTTTTTTTTTTTAATGCAGCAATTTAGCTACTGTAATATGACCTTGGAGTCAGGGTGTGGTGACTTTGTCAGCAATTTGCAGAAAAAATTAAGAACATCTTTTATCTGTGAAAAACAGAGATTGAATTAAAAATTGAGCATAGAATTGAAACCATTTGATTTCTAAGTGCATTCAGTTCACAAATAGATATAGGTTAACATAGCTGGTTGTTATGATTAGGAACATTAGTTTTAAAATGATCATTAGTGAGGTTCTGGCACATTTAAGCCCAAATGATATGTTTTTCCTTTTAAAGGTGCTGGGTTGCAGAGATTTTGTCACCCAGCCACATGGGGCCCTCCCCTCCATGTCAGAGTCACTCCTGCCGTGGGCACATGCATTTTATGTTTAGGCATTGTCATGAGGTGATAAACCCACTTCCTGCTAGAGTTTTTTTTGGACCCACAGTACCTAAGCTAATGGGATGAGCCAAGGTAAAGGCAGTACAAGGGTGAGAAGTACTATTAATAAAATAACATACAGAAACAGAACAAAACAGGAAACTTCTTACTTAAAAGGGACAACTCTGTCCTTTGAGTAGAGTATAGAAGTTTAAGTAAAAAACTTTGAAATATCATTTTGGACCACTACAAGACATTATTTTGCTTACTTAACAGTTCTTGGCTGTGTTCTTCTTGCCATGTTACCATATAGTTAGGCTCCTGATCGATGATATTATTGGTTCCATTTTGAACTGAGCACAATTTATCTTCACTCTTCAGAAAAGGTGGGCTGTTAATGAGCCATGCCGACTGGTGCCTTGTACAAGACTTCGATGACACCCAGTGGTCATTTAGGGTCTATCTACAACAATCCAATTTGTACTAGACTAACATTGTACATATTAGTGTAATGAAAGTGCTGTTTGCTTGTAGAAAGAAAGAAAGAAAGAAAGAAAGAAAGAAAGAAAGAAAGAGAGAAAGAAAGAGAGAGGGAGAGAGAAAGAAAGAAAGAAAGAAAGATAGATCATCATAACAATTAAACCCTCAAATTCTCCAAAGAAAGAGATCCTGTGAAGGAAGTGGTAGCTAAACTTCACAGCCTAGACGATTGTACCCTAATAATGTCACATTGGATATTTCTCACTATGTAATTATCTTCCCCAGATGAGTTTAGTGGAGGGTTCCGTTATATTTCCCCCCCATTACACTTTTGATACTTTGACCATCTGGCCTTCTTAGCTATCATAATCCAAAGAGCATCTGAGGAAATCCTGAGACTGTTTTTTTTTTTTTTTTTAATAAAGACTTTATTTATTCAATTTTTAGAGAGGAGAGAGAGAAGGGGGGAGGAGCAGGAAGCATCAACTCCTACATGTGCCTTGGCCAAGCAGGGCCAGAGTTTTGAACTGGAGACCTCAGTGTTCTAGGTCGACACTTTATCTTACTGTACCACCACAGGTCAGGCATCTGAGACATTTAAAAAGGGGTTTTACTAAAGTCTTGGAATAACAAAAGGGAAATATCTAAAGCAACCTGGACCCAGATGATGAAATGTCATAGACACTTTGTCGATAGGGATCATGTGTATCTGGTATGCTGAATCCCCATCACCTAGTGAGTGACTGAATGAAAGAAAGTGACATATGAGAAACTTGAAGGGTAAATTAAAGTTAGCTAAGTAAATAGTTTAGGGAAGAACATTACAGGAAGAAGGAATGGCATATGCAGAGTTCAGAGTCTAAAAAAGGACATTTGAAAATCCAAAAGAAGGTTAATTGGGTTGGACTACAGTGAACAAGAAAAGGGCACAGGATGGGACTGGCAAGGTAGGCAGAAACTAGATCACGGAGGACTTCATGGGCTTTTGGCCTGAGAACAGTGGAGAACTCTAAATGTTTAAAACATTAAAAAATTAAATTTTTTATTTTGAGATAGTTATAAATTCACATGCAATTATAAGGAATAATAAAGAGACATCTTTTGTACTCTTAGCTTAATTTCCCCCAACGGTAATGTCTTTCAAAATTACAGTATAAATCACAACCAGGACATTGACATTACTATAGTCAAGATAACAGAATATTTCTATCATCAAAAGGATTCCCTGTTTTGCCCTTTTAATGCCATATCCACTACCTTTCATCCCTGTCACCTCCTTGAACTTTGGCAATGACTAATCTGTTCGCTGTTTCAATAATTTTCTTTTAATTATGTTATATAAATAGAATCATATGGTATGGAACCATTTGGGACTGACTTTTTTCATTTAGCCTAATTCTCTAGAGATTCATCCAGATTGTGCGTTATCAATAGTTTATCCTTTTTTTTGTTGCTGAGTAGTTTTCCATGGTACATATGCACCACAGTTTGTTTAACCCATTCATTCACTGAAGAACACTTGGGTTGTTTTCAGATTTTGGCAATTATGAATGAAGCTGCTATGAATATTTGTATATATGTTTTTATGTTAACATAAAAGTCTTCTTTCCTCTGAGCTATATGCTTAGGAGTACAATTAATGGGCCATCTGGTAGCTGTATGTTTAGTTTTTAAAGTAACTGTCTAGTATGAGCTGAATTCTCTTCCCAATTCATATGTTGAAGTCCTAACCCTCAGCACCTCAAAATCTGAGTGTATTTGAGATGGGGTACTTAAAACTATAATCAAATTAAAATAGGTCATAAGGCCCTGGCCAGTTGCTCAGTGGATAGAGCATCAGCCTGGTGTGTGTAAGTCCTGGGTTTGATCCCCAATCAGGGCACACATGAGAAGCAACCATCTGGTTCTCTCCCTCTCCCTCTCCCTCTCCCTCTTCTCTCTCTCTCTCTCTCCTCCTCTTGCAGCCAGTGGCTCGATTGGTTCTAGTGATGGCCCCAGGCACTGAAGATAGCTCAGCTGATTCAAGTGTCAGCTGGGGGGGGGGGGTTGCTGGCTGGATCTTGGTTGGGGTGCATGCAGGAGTCTGTCTCTCTACTTCCCCTTCTCTCACTTAAAAAGAAATAATAAGGTCATCAAGGTGGCCTAATTCAATATGACTGTGTTTTTATAAAAAGAGAGTAAGACACAGGCACACAAAGAGAGGGAAGATCATGTGAAAACACAGGAAGACGATAATCATCTATAAGCCAAGGAGAGAGGTCTCAAAAGAAACCAACCCTGTGATGGAGATGTTAGCTAACACTATAATGTTAATCACTTTGCAATATATGTGTATAATATCAATGTTTTGTATACCTTAAACTTACAGAATGGTATGTCTATTATATCTCAATAAAGGTGGGGGGAAAAGAAGAATTCAACCTTACCAACACCTTGATCTTGGACTCCTAACCTCTGGAAGTATAAGTAAATATATTTCCATTGTTTAAGCCACTCAGTTGGTAGTAGTTTGCCCTAGCAAACTGCCGGACGGCGAGAGTAGCTCTACCCTTCCGTATTCTCACCAGTAACATACGAATCTGATTTCTTCACATCCTTGTCAGCATTTGGTGTTGCCATTACTTTTTATTGTAGCCATTCTGATAGTTGTGTAGTGTATCTTATCTTGTAATTTTTTTTTAATAAATTTTTATTAATGGTAATGGGATGACATTAATAAATCAGGGTACATATATTCAAAGAAAACATGTCTAGGTTATTTTGTCATCAAATTATGTTGCAAACCCCTCGCCCAAAGTCAGATTGTCCTCCGTCACCCTCTATCTAGTTCTCTGTGCCCCTCCCCCTCCCCCTAACTCTCTCCCTCCCTCCCTCCCATGTCCTCCCTCCCCCCCCACCCTTGGTAACCACCACACTCTTGTCCATGTCTCTTAGTCTCATTTTTATGTTCCACCAATGTATGGAATCATGTAGTTCTTGTTTTTTTCTGATTTGCTTATTTCACTCCTTATAATGTTATCAAGATCCCACCATTTTGCTGTAAATGATCTGATGTCATCATTTCTTATGGCTGAGTAGTATTCCATAGTGTATATGTGCCACATCTTCTTTATCCAGTCTTCTATTGAAGGGCTTTTTGGTTGTTTCCATGTCTTGGCCACTGTGAACAGTGCTGCAATGAACATGGGGCTACATGTGTCTTCATGTATCAGTGTTTCTGAGGTTTTGGGGTATATACCCAGTAGAGGGATTGCTGGGTCATAAGGTAGTTCTATTTGCAGTTTTTTGAGGAACCACCATACTTTCTTCCATAATGGTTGTACTACTTTACAGTCCCACCAACAGTGAATGAGGGTTCCTTTTTCTCCACAGCCTCTCCAACATTTGCTATTACCCGTCTTGTTGATAATAGCTAATCTAACAGGAGTGAGGTGGTATCTCATTGTAGTTTTGATTTGCATTTCTCTAATAACTAATGAAGCTGAGCATCTTTTCATATATCTGTTGGCCATTTGAATCTCTTCCTGGGAGAAGTGTCTGTTCATGTCCTCTTCCCATTTTTTTATTGGATTGTTTGTTTGTTTGTTGTTGAGTTTTATGAGTTCTTTGTAAATTTTGGATATTAGGCCCTTATCTGAGCTGTCGTTTGAAAATATCAGTTCCCATATAGTTGGCTGTCTGTTTATTTTGATATCAGTTTCTCTTGCTGAACAAAAACTTTTAATTCTGATGTAGTCCCATTCATTTATCTTTGTCTTCACTTCTCTTGCCATTGGAGTCAAGTTCATAAAATGTTCTTTAAAACCCAGGTCCATGATTTTAGTACCTATGTCTTCTTCTATGTACTTTATTGTTTCAGGTCTTATATTTAGGTCTTTGATCCATTTTGAATTAATTTTAGTACACGGGGACAGGCTGTAGTCGAGTTTCATTCTTTTGCATGTGGCTTTCCAGTTTTCCCAACACCATTTGTTGAAGAGGCTTTCTTTTCTCCATTGTGTGTTGTTGGCCCCTTTATCAAAGATTATTTGACCATATATATGTGGTTTTATTTCTGGGCTTTCTATTCTGTTCCATTGGTCTGAGTGTCTATTTTTTTGCCAATACCATGCTGTTTTGATTATCGTGGCCCTATAATATAGTTTAAAGTCAGGTATTGTAATGCCCCCAGCTTCATTCTTTTTCCTTAGGATTGTTTTGGCTATTCGGGGTTTTTTATAGTTCCATATAAATCTGATGGTTTTTTGTTCCATTTCTTTAAAAAATCTCATAGGGATTTTGATGGGAATTGCATTAAATTTGTATATTGCTTTGGGTAATATGGCCATTTTGATTATATTTATTCTTCCTATCCAAGAACAAGGAATATTTTTCCATCTCATTGTATCTTTTTCGATTTCCCTTAACAATGCTTTGTAATTTTCATTATATAGGTCTTTTACGTTCTTTGTTATGTTTATTCCTAGGTATTTTATTTTTTTTGTTGCAATCGTGAAGGGGATTATTTTTTTGAGTTCGTTTTCTAATATTTCATTGTTGGCATATAGAAAGGCTATGGACTTTTGTATGTTAATTTTGTATCCTGCGACCTTACTGTATTGGTTTATTGTTTCTAATAATCTTTTTGTGGAGTCCTTCGGGTTTTCGATGTATAGGATCATATCATCAGCAAAAAGTGATAGCTTTACTTCTTCTTTTCCGATATGGATGCCTTTTATTTCTTTGTCTTGTCTGATTGCTCTGGCCAGAACTTCTAGCACCACGTTGAATAAGAGTGGAGAGAGTGGACAACCCTGTCTTGTTCCTGATTTAAGGTAGAAAGTCCTCAGTTTTATGCCGTTTAATAGGATGTTGGCTGATGGTTTATCATATATGGCCTTTATCATGTTGAGATATTTTCCTTCTATACCCATTTTGTTGAGAGTCTTAAACATAAAATTGTGTTGTATTTTATCAAAAGCCTTTTCTGCATCTATTGATAAGATCATGTGGTTTTTGTTCTTTGTTTTGTTGATATGGTGTATTACGTTAACCGTTTTGCGTATTTTGAACCATCCTTGAGATTCTGGGATGAATCCCACTTGATCATGATGTATTATTTTTTTAATATGTTGTTGTATTCGGTTTGCCAGTATTTTGTTTAGTATTTTAGCATCTGTATTCATTAGAGATATTGGTCTGTAGTTTTCTTTCTTTGTGCCATCCTTGCCAGGTTTTGGTATGAGGGTTATGTTGGCCTCATAAAATGTGTTTGGAAGTATTGCTTCTTCTTCAATTTTTTGGAAGACTTTGAGTAGAATAGGAACCAAGTCTTCTTTGAATGTTTGATAGAATTCACTAGTATAACCGTCTGGGCCTGGACTTTTATTTTTGGGGAGATTTTTAATAGTTTTTCTATTTCCTCCCTGCTGATTGGTCTGTTTAGGCTTTCTGCTTCTTCATGACTCAGTCTAGGAAGGTTGTATTGTTCTAGGAATTTATCCATTTCTTCTAGATTGTTGTATTTGGTGGCATATAATTTTTCATAGTATTCTACAATAATTCTTTGTATTTCTATGATGTCTGTGGTGATCTCTCCTCTTTCATTTTGGATTTTATTTATGTGAGTCCTGTGTCTTTTTTCCTTGGTGAGTCTTGCCAAGGGTTTGTCAATTTTGTTGATCTTTTCAAAGAACCAGCTCCTTGTTTTATTGATTTTTTCTATAGTTTTTCTGTTCTCTATTTCATTTATTTCTGCTCTGATTTTTATTATCTCCTTTCTTCGGCTGGTTTTGGGTTGTCTTTGTTCTTCTTTTTCTAGTTCCTTAAGGTGTGAAGTTAAGTGGTTTACTTCGGCTCTCTCTTGTTTGTTCATATAGGCCTGAAGTGATATGAACTTTCCTCTTATTACTGCTTTTGCTGCATCCCAGAGATTCTGATATGTCGTATTTTCATTTTCATTTGTCTGTATATATCTTTTGATTTCTGCGCTTATTTCTTCTTTGACCCATTCATTTTTTAGAAGTATGTTGTTTAGTTTCCACATTTTTGTGGGTTTTTCCCCCTCTTTTTTGCAGTTGAATTCTAGTTTCAAGGCTTTATGATCAGAAAATATGCTTGGTACAATTTCAATTTTTCTAAATTTGCTGATATTGTCTTTGTGGCCCAACATATGGTCAATTCTTGAGAATGTTCCATGTACACTAGAGAAAAATGTATACTCTGTCGCTTTGGGATGAAGTGTCCTGTAGATGTCTATCATATCCAGGTGTTCTAGTATTTCGTTTAAGGCCACTATATCTTTATTGATTCTCTGTTTGGATGACCGATCTAGAGCCGTCAGCGGTGTATTGAGGTCTCCAAGTATGATTGTATTTTTGTTAGTTTTTGTTTTAAGGTCAATAAGTAGCTGTCTTATATATTTTGGTGCTCCTTGGTTTGGTGCATATATATTAAGGATTGTTATGTCTTCTTGATTCAACTTCCCCTTAATCATTATGAAATGACCATTTTTGTCTCTGAGTACTTTTTCTGTCTTGTAGTCAGCATTATTGGATATGAGTATTGCTACGCCTGCTTTTTTTTGGGTGTTGTTTGCTTGGAGTATTGTTTTCCAGCCTTTCACTTTGAATTTGTTTTTATCCTTGTTGCTTAGATGTGTTTCTTGTAGGCAGCATATAGTTGGATTTTCTTTTTTAATCCATTCTGCTACTCTGTGTCTTTTTATTGGTAAGTTTAATCCATTTACATTTAGTGTAATTATTGACACTTGTGGGTTCCCTACTGCCATTTTATAAATTGCTTTCTGTTAGTTTTGTATCTAGTTTGATTCTTCTCTTTTGTTTTTCTATCATTTGTTTTTGTTTGTTTGTGTTCCATACTTCTTTCCTCTGTTGCTACCTTTTTTAAGTCAAGTGTTTTTGTGGTGGTTTTTTTAAGGGTGGTTACCATTAAGTAATGAAAAGGGTACCTACCATATTCATTGTAGTACCCCATCTTATAAGTATTTCTGCACTTCATCATCCTTTGCTACTGTTAATCTCCATCCTCTCCCCCCTTTTTTTCCTTTGTTGTCACAGTTTAAGTTTGGTTTTATTGTGTTCTTGGTGGAGCTGTTACTTGTGGTGTTGTTTTCTTTTGTTCTTTGAATCTGGTTGGAAAACCCCCTTTAGTATTTCCTGGAGTGGGGGCTTTCTGTTGATAAATTCTCTCATCTTTTCTGTATTTGTGAATGTTTTTATATCTCCTTCATACTTGAAGGATAGCTTTGATGGGTATAGTATTCTTGGCTGAAAGTTCCTCTCTTTCAGGGCTTTAAATATTGGGGTCCACTCTCTTCTAGCTTGTAGAGTTTCTGCTGAGAAATCTGATGATAATCTAATAGGCCTTCCTTTATATGTTGTACTCTTCTTTTCCCTGGCTGCCTTGAGAATTTTTTCTTTGTCATTGGTTTGTGTCATCTTTATTATGATGTGCCTTGGAGTGGGTTTGTTGGGGTTAAGAAAACTTGGTGTTCTGTTTGCTTCTTGAATTTGAGGCTTTAGTTCCTTCCACAGGCTTGGGAAGTTCTCGTCTATTATTTGTTTGAGTATATTCTCCATTCCATTTTCTTTCTCTTCTCCCTCTGATATACCTATTATTCTTATGTTTTTCTTTCTGATGGAGTCAGACAATTCCTGTAGGGCTTTCTCGTTTTTTATTATTTTTGAGTCTCTTTCTTCTTCTCTCTGTTGTGCCTCAAGTTGTTTGTCTTCTATTTCACTAATCCTATCTTCAATCTGGGCTGTTCTGTTAGCTAAGCTTGTTACCTCGTTTTTCAGCTCGTGAATTGAGTTTTTCATTTCTGTTTGATTTGTTTTTATAGTTTCGATTTCCTTGGTAATATATTCTTTGTGTTCATTGAGTTGTTTTCTGATCTCCCTATATTGCCTTTCTGTGTTTTCTTGTATATCTCTGAGTATTTTTAAGATTTCTATTTTAAATTCTCTGTCATTTAGCTCCAAGGCTTCCAATATGTTAAGTCTTTTCTCCATAGATTTTTCCACATCTATTTGTGTTACCTCTCTTTCTTTTGTATCCATAATATTCGATTTCCTCTTTCTTATCGGCATCTGAGGGTGGTCTTATTGATAGCACTAATTAGAATTAATAAAGAGTAAAAAGAAAAAAAAAAGAAGAAAAAAAAAAGGGTAAAACACCCCACAAAAAAAAACAGTAATAATTTATTATTTCCCCCTTTTTTTCTCTCTTCTCTTTCCCTCCTCTCCCCTCCTCAGGGAAATATCGTGCCTATAATGGAGGGCCTGATTTGGGGTGAAGAGTTCAAGGGGCAAAAAAAAGGGAGTAGGGACCTACTAAATGCAAAAAAAAAAAAAAAAAAAAAAAAAGGAAGAAAATCTTAGACAAGCATAAGATGATTTGCTTTTAAGTGATGGTCAACTAAGAGATATAATGAGAGGGATAAGAGGGAATCAGAAAAAAGGACCAAAAAAGAATAATAAAGAAGAAAAAATAAAAATAATAAGTAAAAATCTGTTGTATTAAGTGGAGCGAAGAATAAATACAATGGAGACCTTGGGTTGGGAGGACCCAAAATGCCACAAAAATAAACAAACAAGAGAAAAAAAAAAAAACAAAAGCAAAAAAGAGAAATAAAGCCAAAAAAAAGCCTTGAGTCCCAAATTAACTAATTTGTTCGTGATTGAGGATTATATGGGAGGAAAGTAAAATGAGAAAAGAAAAAACGAATAGAAAGGAAAAATAAGAAAAAGAGAAAAACGAAGGAAGAAATAAAATAGGAGGAGAAAAAAACAAAATAAAGCAAGACAAAAAAAAAAAACAAAAGAGGAGAGAGTGAGAGTTAAGTGTTTTGGAGTATAACCTTAAAGGAGGGTGAGGATGAAGAAGAAAAATAAAATGCAACACTCATGGGTAGTGTAGTTCAAGAAAGGGGAAGCATAAGATGGGCAGAGAATAGAAGGACCGAGGTGGAGGAAATAAAGGCAAAAAGATAGAAGAAACAAACAACAACAACAACAAAAAAAAAATTAGTGGATCAAGTTGTAAAGTCTGTGGGTTTTTCTTGATTTTGAGAGGTTAACTTCTTCCTTTTTCTTTTCTCTCCTTCTTCCTAGTCGGTGACTCTGTACCCCAGGCTCTGCCCCTGTGTCACTCTTAGGTAGGGATTTGCAGTTGATGGGATTCTATGGCAATGTCATATAATTGGCTTTAGTCTTGCTGGAAGTAAAGGCTTGTTGGCGTTTGCAGGGTCCAACGATGAGAGAGTTTGCTTTCCTGGATTCTCTCTCCTAGTCCCCCCTTTCTGAATTAGCAGCCTGGTGATCCAGCTATAAGGCTGCAACTGCTTCTGCCTGGGGAGTAAGAGGCTCAAAGAGCTGGGAAATCCCCACTCTATCCCCACTCAGTGCAAGGCTTTGGGAAAGGCTCTGAGAGTCAGGGCCTCCAGTGTAATCAGGCGGGGGTGGGAGTCAATTGTTGTCAAGGTGACTGTTCAGCGCCTATCATTTAGTTGGACCTCTCAACCCAGGCTTTCCACACTTTGTAGCCTGTTTTTGCAGGGAAGAAGAGGCACTAGTCTCTGCTTACGACTAGTGTAGTATAGACCTTATTATCTGCCAAGTCCTTCTTGTTAGCGTTTATCCCTGAATATGGAGGCTCTATCAATCAGAAGTTGCCCCCGCCCCTTTAGCGAGAGGCACTAAAAAATATCACGCCTCTTGTCTTGGATCGCTGAACTGAGAGAGATCTTATCAATTAGAACCGAGGGTGCGCAGATTTTATGGGTTAAGCTAATTTCAGTGATTGGGTCGCAGCTGTGCTTCCGAAGGTATTTTAGGCTGCCTGCGCGCGCCCCTCCCCCAACGCTTGATTGTTAGCTTGAATGGCTGGGTGAGGTGCCCTGCCCACAGAGAGAATCTCCCAAGCCTCTCCCGCTCGCCCCGCCGCTGGCGGCTGGACCGCACCAGGCGCAGGATAATGGAGCCCCCTGGGTGTGCGGGCCAGCAGGGCGCCCTGGGCGCGTGGAATGCCCAAGGCACGCGCGCGAATGGGGTGCTCCGGGCACCGGTGGCCGGCGACCCCCACTCGCAGTGTGCGGGCCGCTGGGAACGTCAGCGGTGCTCAACCGGACCGGGCGCGCGTGTGGCGGTTCGCTGCGGCCGCTCGCGGTTCCCAAGTATATGGGCTGACTCACCGCAGGCGCACTCCCTCGCGGCTTGAATGAGCGTAGCTGCTGCGGTAGCTTCCTCCACACCCTCGTCTCTCAGATTCAAGTGATAACAGTCCTTTTGCTTTCAGTTTGTGTGGAACTCCGGAATGCTCTGAGGATAAATTTTTCTGTTTCTAGTTGATAAATTTGTTGTGATTTAGGGGAGAGCTGTCGGACACGCTTCTCACGGCGCCATTTCCGTGACGTCACTCTCTTATCTTGTAATTTTAATTCACATTTTACTAATAGCTATGATGTTGGGCATCTTTTCATGTGCTTATTTGCAATTTGCATATTTTTTTTGGTGAAGTGTCTTTTCCTATTTTTTGCCCAAGTCTAATAAAATTGTTTCCATTTTTCCTATTACATTTTGAGTGCCTCTTATGTATTTCAGTCTTTTTTTTTTTTTTTTTTTTACAGAGACAGAGAGACTCAGAGAGAGACAGATAGGGACAGACAGACAGGAAGAGAGAGAGATGAGAAGCATCAATTCTTTGTTGCAGCATCTTAGTTGTTCATTGATTGCTTTCTCATATGTGCCTTGATGAGGGGCTACAGCAGACCGAGTGACCCCTTGCTTAAGCCAACGACCTTGGGTTCAAGTCAGAGACCTTGGTCTTTAAGCCAGCAACCTTTTGGCTCAAGCTAGTGACCATGGGGCTATATCTATGATCCCATGCTCAAGCCAGCGATGCTGTGCTCAAGCTTGTGGGCCCGTGCTCAAGCTGGCGACCTCAGGGTTTCTAACCTGGACCTTCCACATCCCAGTCCAGCACTCTATCCACTGCGCTACTACCTGGCCTGTTATTTCAGTCTTTATTTATTTATTATTATTATTTTTTGTATTTCTCTGAAGCTAGAAACGGGGAGAGACAGTCAGACAGACTCCCGCATGCGCCCGACCGGGATCCACCCGGCATGCCCACCAGGGGGCGATGCTCTGCCCCTCCGGGGCGTCGCTCTGTCGAGACCAGAGCCACTCTAGCGCCTGGGGCAGAGGCCAAGGAGCCATCCCCAGCGCCTGGGCCATCTTTGCTCCAATAAAGCCTCAGCTGCGGGAGGGGAAGAGAGAGACAGAGAGGAAGGAGAGGGGGAGGGGTGGAGAAGCAAATGGGCGCTTCTCCTGTGTGCTCTGGCCGGGAATCAACCCGGGACTTCTGCACGCCAGGCCCACGCTCTACCACTGAGCCAACCGGCCAGGGCCTGTTATTTCAATCTTTATTTAATATGTTGTTTGCAGAAATTTTCTCCCATCCTGTTGCTCACTTTTTTATTCTCTCAACAGTCTTTCACAGAGTTTTCCTTGTCTTTTTTTTTTTTTAAAGAACACTTAATGTCTGGAGAATGAACTATAGAAAGGACAAGATTAGATGTCAGTAGGCCAATTAAGTGGGTTTCCCTGTATTTTATGTGCTATGTGATAGTGGCTTAAACTAGGTACACAGAAAGAAAATGTTGAGACTTGAATGAATTCCACAAATATTTAGGAAGTAAAATTAATAGAATTTGGTGAGAGGGAGGCATCAAATCTGTCTTCTACATCAAAGGATATTGGAGGAGGCCCAAATTGGGGAGAACACTATGGGTTTAGTTTTTAAAAAGAATAAAGTTTTATTAGAATATAGTCATGCTCATTTTAATTGAAATATATTTGATATATAACATTGTATAAATTTATGGTGTACAACATGTTGATTTGATATATATTTTGATAAGATTGCCACTGTAGTTATAGTTAGCACCTCTGTCTCATAATTATCAATACTTGAGTTTAATTTTGAACATACTGAGTTTGAAGTATCTTTATCATTTAGCTATTGCTGTCACAAACTACCCCCAAGATATGTAGCTTCAAACAGTAAGCATTTTTTATTGCTCATAAGTCTATGTAATCAGGGCCAGCTCAGCTGATCTTGTATAAACTTGTTCCTGTGTCTGTGGTTGGCTGAGCAGTCAGTTGGAAGCTGGCTTGTCTAGAATGGCCTCAGCCACATGGCTGGTAGTTAGTTGGCTGGCTGGCAGCTGGGGCAATTAGGGTGATGGGGCCACATGTCTCTCATCCTCTAACAGGCTGACCTGTGCTTGTTCACATGGCAGTGGCAGAGTTCTGAGAAAAGGTAAACATGATGAATATACCTCTTGAGATCTAAGCTTGGAATTTGCATACTGTCACTGCATTCTTTTGGCCAAAGCAAGTCACAAGGGGAAATAGACTTTGGATGACTGATTCATCTCGATTTGCCCATGGCTTTCCTGGTTTTGGCATTCTAAGTCCAGGAAACCCCTCAGTCTTGGGAAAATTGGGATGGCTGGACACCTAACTAGAGTCTACTTCTTGGTGGGAAGAACTACAAAGTCACAATGCAAAGAGCATGGTTATAGGGAGAGATAAAGAACTGGGACATTTTGCAGTCAGAGTACCGCAAAGCTTATGAAATATACAAGGAGCAGTATCAGGTATCCTTTGGCTCTTAGAAAAGGGGTCTGGTCTGGAGATAAATCTGGCATATGATGTGTGTATGTGTTTGATTATCTAACATCTATTGAATAATCAAATGACAGATACTAATATATATAAATAATTTAATTGCAATCTTCAGAAATTACTAGGAAAATATATATTATGTTTATTTCTATTTTACAAATGGAAATATAAGTTGAAAGTATTGTTTCTTGAGATAAAAGC
Organism: Saccopteryx bilineata; assembly: GCF_036850765.1. Taxonomy (NCBI): domain Eukaryota; kingdom Metazoa; phylum Chordata; class Mammalia; order Chiroptera; family Emballonuridae; genus Saccopteryx; species Saccopteryx bilineata. Next base: position 64,191,653 of record NC_089494.1, on the reverse strand, counting down.
AAGATAAAAGGAAACTGATTCCCAGAGATAGAGATGGAAAAACTATCAAAACACAGCAATTTTAGGCTAATTAAAACAGAGTAAATCTTCTGACACACCTTTATGAGGTTCTGATGGAAATGGTAAATTGTTAATGTCGAGTAATGAGTCTTAAGTAACTCAGACAAAGTTGAGATATGTTCAACATGCATTTCTTTTAAAAAAATTAATTAGTTAGGCCCTGGCCAGTTGTTTCAGTGGTAGAGTGTTGGCCCAGTGTGTGAATGTCCCGGGTTTGATTCCCGGCCAGGGCACACAGGAGAAGTGCCCATCTGCTTCTCCACCCTTCTACCTCTCCTTTCTCTCTATCTTTCTCTTCCCCTCCTGCAGCCAAGTCTCCACTGGAGCAAAGTTGGCCTGGGCGCTGAGGATGGCTCCATAGCCTCCGCCGCAGGTGCTAGAATGCTCTGGTTGCAATGGAGCAACACCCCAGATGGGCAAAGAATCGCCCCCTAGTGGGCTTGCCAGGTGGATCTTAGTTGGGCACATGCGGGAGTCAGTCTCTCTGCCTCCCCACTTCTCTCTTTAGAAAAGTACAAAAAAAAATTTTTTTTAAACTTATTTTCTTCTTTCCCAAGTGAGAGGAAGGGAGATAGAGAAACAGACTCCTGCATGCAACCCTCTCGGGATCCACCCAGCAACCCCTATCTGGGGCCAATACTCTGCTCATCTCGGGCCATGCTAGCAACCGAGCTATTTTCAGTGCCTGAGATATATGTTCCAGGAAGTCATCCTCAGTGCCAGGAGCCAATGTGCTTGAATCAATCGAGCCATGGCTATGGGAGAAAAAGAGAGAGGGGGGGGTCGGGGTGAGAAGCAAATGGCTGCTTCTCTTGTGTGCTCTGACCAGAATCGAACTGGGAACATCCAGCTCTACTGCTGAGCCAACTGGCCAGGGCCACAACATGCATTTCTAATTTAATTTCATTGTGGCCAAAGAACATTGTAGGAATCTAATTTTTTTGAAATTTATTGAGACTCATTTCATGGCCTATATATAGTCTGTTTCTGTGAGTGTAATCTGCATGCTTGAAAAGGACATGCATTCTATAGTTGCTGGGTATGCTATTCTAAAGTGTCAATTAAGTCAAGGTGGGTATTAGTATTGTTGAGAATTTCTGTTTTTACTTTTTTTTTTACTCACTCTAATAATTAGTGAGAGAAGGGTATTAAAATCTTCAATAATGATTGCATTGGCCCTGGCCGGTTGGCTCAGCGGTAGAGCGTCGGCCTGGCGTGCGGGGGACCCGGGTTCGATTCCCGGCCAGGGCACATAGGAGAAGCGCCCATTTGTTTCTCCACCCCTCTGCCGCGCCTTCCTCTCTGTCTCTCTCTTCCCCTCCCAAAGCCAAGGCTCCATTGGAGCAAAGATGGCCCGGGCGCTGGGGATGGCTCCTTGGCCTCTGCCCCAGGCGCTAGAGTGGCTCTGGTCGCGGCAGAGCGATGCCCCGAAGGGGCAGAGCGTTGCCCCTGGTGGGCGTGCCGGGTGGATCCTGGTCGGGCGCATGCGGGAGTCTGTCTGACTGTCTCTCCCCATTTCCAGCTTCAGAAAAATACAAAAAAAAAAAAAAATTAAAATAATGATTGCATTATTTTCCCCTTTAATTACATCAATTTTTCCTTGGGTATCTTGAAGCTTTGTTACTAAACACAAACACATTTATGGCATGTCTTTCTGATTAATTAAACCCTTAACCATTGTGACATGTCCCACTATATCTCTGATAATATGGAGACTTGAAGACTGCTTTATATGATGATAATATGGCCAGTCTAGCTCTTCTTATGTTCATTGTTTGCAGGGTATATATTTAATTACATTTTTTAATTTTTAACCTGTCTTAATATTTAAAGAGTCAACAGAAAGTACACCATAATTTCAACCAGAAAAGTTTTTTGTTTGTTTATTTTTATTTATTTTTATTAACTGAGAGGTAGGGAGGCAGAGAGATAGACTCCTGCATGCGCCCTGACTGGGATCCACCCACCAAGCCTCCTACAGGATGATTCTCTGCCTATCTGGGGCTGCTATTCCATTGCTCTACAACTGAGCTATTTTGGTGCCTGAGGCAAGGTCATGAGCCATCCTCAGCACCCGGGGTCAACTTGCTCAAACCATTCAAGCCATGGGCATGGGAAAAAAAGGGAGTGAGAGAAGGGGAAGGGGGAGAGGTGGAGAAACAGATGGTTGCTTCTCCTATGTGTCCTGACTGGGAATTGAACCCAGGACTTCCACATGCTGGGCCGGTGCTCTACTGCTGAACCAACTGGCCAGGGCCCAGGAAAGTTTAACATAAAGAAGTATTAAGTGCCTTCCTGGTGATGCAGTGGACAAAGCATCGACTTGAGATACTGAGATCCCAGGTTCGAAACCCTAAGGTCACTGGCTTTAGTGGGGGGTAACTGGCTTTAGTGCAGACTTATCAGCTTGTGTGCCAGGTCGCCAGCTTGAGCATGGGATCATATCTATGGTCACTGGCTTAAGCCCAAGGTCCCTGGCTTGAGCAAGGGGTTGGAGCCCTCTGGTCAAGGCACTTATGAGAAGCAATCAATGAATAATTATTGCTTGTGCCACAACTACAAGTTAATGCTTCTCATCTCTCTCCCTTTCCCCAACCACATGCTAAAAGAGAAAAATGAAAAAAAATTATTAAGTAAAATTGGGGATTGGACTAATGAGAAATTGTCTAGTAAAAAGTAAAGAAAGGCCTCACTAGGTGGCAGTGCAGTGGATAGAGTGTCAGACTGAGATGCAGAGGACCCAGGTTTGAGACCCGAGGTCGTCGGCTTGAGCGCGGGGTCACTGGCTTGAGTGTGGTATCACAGACATGACCCCATGGTCTCTAGTTTGAGCCCAAAGGTCACTGGCTTAAAGAGCAAGGTCGCTGGCTTGAGCCCAAGGTTGCTGGCTTGAGCAAGGGGTCACTCGCTTTGCTGTAGCCTCTGCCCCTCCCATCAAGGTACAAATGAGAAAGCAATCAATGAACAATTAAAGTGCCACAATGAAGAATTGATGCTTCTCATTTCTCTCCCTTCTGGTCTGTCTGTCCCTGTCTGTCTCTCTCTCTGTGTCACACACACACACACACACACACACACACACACGAAGTGAAAAAAGTTCTAATGACTGTAAAAATAGCAGATATAAGTAGCAGCCACTCTCCCAAAGGCTGAGATAGGGTGCGCAGGAAGATTTTCTCCTGATCCACCATGCTCCCAACTCCTTCTACCAAAGTTGAGAGCTAGACCTTGGTGTGTGGGTGAATCCACGACAGGCAGAATGGCAGAGTCAGTGTGGTGCTGCATTTACAGAACTTGCTGAAAATCTACCCTATGGAACTGGCCAGAAACTTGGCATCTAGAGTGCTGAGGAGAGTTATTCATGTAGAGAGAGTCTCACCAGTGGTGTTTTTTGCTGTGGAACTATCCAGAGGGCATTGGAGAAGCTGCTGGTGCTGCATGCTACTGGCCACCAAACACTGGAAGAGCTGGGCACTGGAGAAGCTGCCTGTGCTATGTGTGTCTTCTCAAAGAGCACTCTGAAATCGGGAAAGAAAATTCTTTCTTCTTGCAATGTTTCTGTAGTGCTTGCTACTGACAAAGCTTAATGTTGTACCCGGTGGCAAAGGGGAAATATTTAAACAGACCAGTTCCATTTTTACAGAGCTTGTGATGAAAGGTAAATTTGGGGCTGAGAGGCAATACATTGATCATTGGCACAAGTGTGTCTCTTATAGAAAGCATATCATTGGGTCTTGCTTTCCTATTAAGTCTGACCATCTTTGCCTTTTTTTTTTTTTAAAGAAATTATTCCTAAACTGATTTTTTTTTTAAAAAAAGGATTTATTTATTGATTTTAGTGAGAGGAGAAAGGGGAGGAGCAGGAAGCATCAACTCATAGGAGTTGTTTCTTGTATGTACCTTGATCAGGCAAGCCCAGGATTTTGAACCAGCGACCTCAGCATTCCAAGTCGACACTTTTATTTTATATATTTATTTATGTTTTTATTTAGCGAGAGGAGGGGAGATAGTGAGAGAGACTCCCGCATGCACCTCAGCTGGAATCTACCTGGCAACGCCAGTCCAGGGCTGATGCTCACTGAGCTATCCTCAGCACCCCGGGCGAGCTACTGGTTGTGAGAGGGGAAGAGAAAGAGAAGGAGAAAGGGAGGGGAAGAGAAGCAGATGGCAGGCCAACGCTTTATCTACTGCACCACCACAGATCAGGCTTAGCTTTGCCTTTGAATTGGAGTGTTCGATTCATTTATATTTAATATACCATATTTTCATTCCGTAAGATGCACCTGACTATAAGATGCACCTAGGATTTTAAGGAGGAAAATAAGAGAAAAAATATTCTGAACCAAATGGTTTGTTGAAATATTTAATAAAATATACCACAACAATATTTCAACAATGTAACTCAACAGCAGTATTAACAGCCATTAGCACTGTTATTAACAAATGAGAAGAGACTTTAATGTTCAAATACTCTTCTAGTTGTCCGGAAACCCCAGGAACTCATCATTGCTAGTGTCAGAATTTAAGAATCCCAGTAGCTCACAATTACTGCTATCACTTTATTCGCTGTTTTCATATATGATACCATCTTCAGTGCCATCTCAGGCACTGCTAATGCTACAGTTTTTGAATGACCGTACCACAGTTTCGTTCTTCACTGACTGCCGTGATGTTTTCACCCATTCACAAACCTGAGTGATAGTGGGTCTCTTCATTCGTCCAGCTGGTGTCAGATCACGATTACCAGCAGCCATCCATTTGTTCCACTCTTCTCACATAAAGACTTTAAACGGTTTGCTGATGGAAACGTCGAGAGGTTCCAACTGACTGGTAAGACCCCTAGGAGTTACAGCTAGATGAGTCTTCACTTCTTTAAAGTTTTTTTTTTTGTGTGGTTTTGCTAATATGTGCTCTAAACTGGTCAAGCACTAACAGGGCAGCAAGTGACGTCAGCACTTCACACAGAGCTCCAGCGGCTGCAGCGCAGCCCTCCACCGCTGCAGCGCACCTCTCACGTCTGCCCTCCATGATGCGCCCACACAACGTCCCTCACCTTCCCTCCTGCGCTGCATGCAGCTGTGGAAACTGGAACCAGAAGATCACTCAGCAGATGCTGGGGTTTTGCATGCTGCTGTGGCAGGTATGATTATGCTCCCACTGGTGTTCATTCCACATATGTTTACTGGCGCAGCACCCCGCAGTAGCTAAAAAAAATGAGCACTTGCTTCATAAGACGCATGGGCATTTTCCCCTTCACTTTGGGGGAAAAAAGTGCATCTTATGGGGCGAAAAATACGGTACATTGTTGACAGATTTGAACATAGTTTTATCATTTTGCTATTTTCTTTTGTGTGTGTGTGTGTGTACGCATTGTGGTTTTTTCTCTGTTCCTCCTTTACTGTTTCCTCCTAAGTCAATTGGGTAACTTTTAGCATTCTATTTTATTTTCTATATTGGCTTTTTAGTTATTCTTCTTTGCATTTTTGTTTTGAGTGTTTACTCTAGAGATTACAATATACATCCTTAAGATTTTAGAGTATACTTAGAAGCCACAAACTAAAAGACAGATATAGAGTGGAATCTGTTTCAGAAGACCCCCTCTTCTTCTTCTTCTTCTTTTTTTTTTCAGAGACAGAGAGAGTCAGACAGAGATGAGAAGCAGGGACAGAGAGGGACAGGTAGAGACAGAGATGAGAAGCATCAGTTCTTTGTTGCAACACCTTAGTTGTTCATTGATTGCTTTCTCATAAGTGCCTTGATGGCGGTGGGGTGTTGGTGTTGGTTACAGCAGAACGAGTGAACCCTTGCTTAAGCCAGAAACCTTGGGTCAAGCCAGCAACCTTGGGCTTCAAGCCAGCAACCTTTGAGCTCAAGCCAGTGACCATGGGGTCACGTCTATGATCCCACGCTCAAGCCAGCGACCTTGCGCTCAAGCTGGTGAGCCTGTGCTCAAGCCAGTGACCTCAGGGTTTCGAACCTGGGTCCTTCGTGTCCCAGTCCAACATGCCACCACCTGGTCAGGCCAGAAGACCTTAAATTCTTAGAGCCAGAGTTTTCCTGAGAGAAACAAATACATTTACAAATCTGGTGAGCTCCTTTTCTCCCCAAAGGAGTAAAAAGAGAGGATAAAAGCATTTGACTGCTATTTGTCAAAGGTCTCTGCATCTAAATCACTAGGAGTCTTGTTGAAACATTAAAATAGTGCTTTCTGGACATGGCTCAGAGGACCCTAGGGCAGAGCAGAAGAAATCTGCTTTTAACAGTTTTCCCAGGTGATCCTTTGGCAAAGGAAAGTTTGAGAACAGTGGCCCGATTAGCATGATAATAATGACTACCATTTATTGAGCTTTGACTTGAATAACTGAAGCCAGAAAGGTAAGTAATGCAGCTGAGGCCATACAGCTTGGAAGTGATGGGCCTTAGACTTCAACTAGGACTATCTAAGTCCTAAACTAAGCCCTAACTCTGAAACACTGAGTGGAGCAGGGTCTAAGACATCAAGTCTGCAGAGAGGCAGAAAAGTCAATTACACTAAGCAATGGCTTGGCTGGGCTCTACTCTGTTATCTGTGTGTCTTCAGGCAGATTTCACAAGTTCTCTGGCTCTGATTTTGTTCCCTGTAAAATGAGGGTATTTTGAGGGGTATGGGCTGTGTTCTATGTTGGGTGAGTATTATTGGTCGTTGTGTTTTGTCCTTCTATTACACTCTGCTCTTTTTACAAATGGGGGCAGTAATGAAGGGGTGTTGTAGAGACCATAGGTACTTTTCCAGCCAAACTTGGGGAAAGAGGACATCAAGGGCTAGGAGGAGTGGATTCCAGCTCTGAGAATACAGACCAATCTCCTGGGGTTAGCAGGCAAGGCCAGGAGAAAGCAGAAGGCTTATCTGGGCCTGGAAAGAGCTTCAGGGATGAGCTGGAGTGGGGAGCTTTGTAAGGTTTACCTGCACTTCAGGGCAGTCTGTTTTCCACTTGGTTAAAATGTATAACCATACCTGACCAGGCAGCGGCGCAGTGGTTAAAGCGTCAGACTGGGACGCGGAGGACTCAGGTTCAAAACCTCGAGGTCACCAGCTTGAGTGTGGGCTCATCTGGTTTGAGCAAGGCTCACCAGCTTGAGCCCAAGGTTGCTGGCTTGAGCAATGGGTCACTCGGTCTGCTGTAGTCCCCCCACCCCCCAGTCAAGGCACATATGAGAAAGCAATCAATGAACAACTAAGGTGCCACAACAAAGAATCGATGCTTCTCATCTCTCTCCCTTTCTGTCTGTCTGTCCCTCTCTGTCCCTCTCTCTGTCTCTCTCTGTCCCTGTCACAAAATGTATAACTAAAGTCAGGGACTCCATTTCCTCACTAGGATATTTTGAGGATTTGTAGTTTGGAGTACTTCAGTCATTTCAAGTGAGAGGTGTTGTAGGAGGGCAAAGAATCATTTGCTACTTAATTTTTATGTTTATATAGTACTTGTTTTAAAAGTAGTAAGAATCTAAATTTCAAATGTGGTTACAAAATCAGCCTTTACTTAAATTGTTAAGTGCATTTTAACGAAGCTTAATTTTGAAGCATACATTTGCATATTGAAGTTTATGTGAGGCAACTTATTGGAGTATGATCTACAGAGCACTGGTTTTCTAGTGTTCTCAGAACGTAACAATTCTTTTTAATTGCTTTTCATGACCTGTAAAGCTTAGTCAATGGACATAGGGGCTTAGCAAATGGATAGTATACAAATTAATAATACTTTTCAAGTCATTTTTAGAATGTTTTTGGGATACTTTAGAACCCAAATGGCACCATTTTGGAATAGTGTGTAAAACATACTTATTCTACTGCCCATCTGTATTTAAATCAATAGATATGAGAGCTTAACACACAGAATTTGCCAAGCCAGGAAGAGATTGTTTCCGTTTTCTAATGATACCTTCATGCAAAAATCAAGCTGTATCATATGCTATTACAAATTTAAAAATTTCAGAGGGACTTCTATAGTTATATAAAATAAAGTTTATTTTTAAACCTATATTAGTTGTGAAAGATAACTCATGGAGAAAAGTGCATAAAACACAAAGTAAAGTATAATGAATAATTATAAAGTAAATATAATTATAAACAACCATGAGAACACCACCCAGATCAAGAACTAGAACATTCCTGTTTCATCCAGAACCCCTTTCCATGTGTCCCATCCTAGTCACCTCCTTTTCAACCTTCTCCTTCCACCTTGCTAATCATTATCCTGAATTTTATGGTAATCACTTCCTTGCTTTTGAAAGTTTCTCCTGTTTCTGAACTTTATACACAGACAATAATACTAACAGACACTTACTTGACTCCCTAGCCTGGTAACACAGTGCAGATCTGGCTGGGCAGCACAGTCCTCACCAGGGCAAATCATATGTGCGACAGAGGCAACGGAACCACAATCCCCAAGCTGGAGCCAGAATCCCACATGCGCAGTGACTTCCCAAGCCAGCCTAGGCCTCCTACTGAGCTGACAGTCCTGCATATACACAGCCAGTCACTGACACAAAGGTTTATTTTCCTAATATCAGCCTGAAAAAGGTCTCGGTCTTTTTGACTTTAAGTAACCCACAATACCATCACCACACTTATTCCTATAGACTGGAGAGACTAGTGGAGTCCCAGGTGGGTGTCTCGGTGTAAGCAGGGCAAGATCTGAAGCTTCTTTTCACAGACCATGCTTTCTGTGCAAAGTGAGAGGTTTCTTTGAGGATTTCTTTTTTACTTTATACCTGCTTTCCTCAAAGTTATAATCACTTCTGGTATGACCTTTTTTTTAAAAATTTAAATTTAATTTTTTTTTTAAAGGTAGACCAACAGCTTTACTGAAAGACGAGGTCCGTCCAGGTAGCTCAGCTGGTTAGAGTCATCCCTAATCGCCAAGGTTGCAGATGCCATCCCGGGTCAGGATACACACAGGAGCAAGTAAGTCAATGTCTGCCTTCCTTTCTATAATCAATACACACACACACACACAAAACATACAGGGAGTTGTACCCCCTACCCTCACTCTCCTGGCCGCGTCGGTCTCAGGTGTGGGCTATCAGGACGTCCTGCAGTACAAGAGGGCGCAGGCGCCACGAGGTCGGAATTTAACAGCAGTCACACAGGTTCTGGTGGTATGATTTTTGCTCCGGGTATGTTCTTCTCTTCCCATCTGATGGTCTGGTTACAGGGAGAGTCTCATTTAAATTCCCTGCCTCAAATTATATGGCTTGTTCATTTGCATATAGCTAAATCAAGAATAAGTTAGAGCCTGACCTGTGGTGGCGCAGTGGGATAAAGCATTGACCTGGAAGTGCTGAGGTCGCCGGTTCAAAACCCTGAGCTTGCCTGGTCAAGGCACATATGGGAGTTGATGCTTCCAGCTCCTCCCTCCCTTCTCTCTCTCTGTCTCTCCCTCTCCTCTCTAAAATGAATAAATAAAAAAAAAAAAAAAAAAAAGAATAAGTTAGAGAAGTAGTGTCCACTTTTCTTTCAGGACAAACAATTAAAAAATTATATATATATATGAATCTGAAATATAATTTTACTATGGGCTTTTCTAAACATACACAAAAAAAGAAAGAATGGTATTCCATTTCTGAGCTTCAACAATTATCAATTTATGGCCAATTTTGTTTATACCTCTCCCTTTCCCACTAGATGATGGATCTATCTATCTAATATCTCTCTCTCGCTTTCTCTCTCTATTTATTTTGTAGCCAAGGTTTTTAAAAGAAACGGAATAAGGGAAAACACCTCCCCACTAGCCCAGCCTCGGGGACGTGAGGACAGGAACAGCTCTCGCTCGCAGGCACACCAGTGGTCATCGGTCCTCCGCTCCTAGGACATTCAGTTTTTGGAGTACAGCTGGAAGAGCCTGCCTTCCTGGTGGGCTCAAAGCTGGACTTCACCAGGTGCTCAGGGTCCAGAGTCCCATCCTAGAAGTCCTAGATAGCAGGTACCATTGCTTCCCTAAAGGACTTTGGGCCGTCGGGGCTGCATCTGTGCCCCTGAGGCGCCATACTTCACATGGGGCTTGGGCCTGAACCCTGCTAACTCGGAGACTACCAGCCCAGGGACCATTTCCTTGACCTGCACAGACTTGTCCTATGGACACCGGCGCCCTTGGTGCTGTGACCTTTGTATAAGGTACGTGGGCCCGCTTGCTGGTCCCCCTGCTGGAACGGTCGACACCCCCCACTAGGCTGTTAGCTGCCAGCTCCTGCAGAACGCGAACGCCCTCACGCATGTAAAGCCCAGTTCTCTCACGCACCTAGAGCCCAGTCCTTGCCCACCCGCCTGCTCAAGCTTCTGAGTCTTGGTTTTAGTGTGAAAATAGTTTTCACCACGTGGAATGTATGAAAGGGTCTTGAGACCCCTGTGGGTTCCTGGGCCACACTTTGAGAACTACTGCTGCAGAATATTTATGTGTGGAAGACATTATTATTATTAGTGTGACAATGCTTAGTGGAGTGTGTATGATGCTCTCCTGCAAATAATTCCCAGTTCCCCTTCATTCCCTGAGCTCCATGATTTTTTCCTCCTTGTCCCGAGTTTGGGATTGGCAGCACAAAAATATTCTGGGGTGTGGTAATGGCATTTTAATTATATTCTATGTTCTTTTTAAAAAAGTGTTTAAAAGAACACTTCCCCCACCAAATTCTGTAGCAGGTTTCATAATTTTATCCTGAAAGTACGAATGAAGTAGTAGAATGGAAATGTGGAAACTTGCAAGAAGCTGGGAATATAGCTTCTAGTCCCAGGGCTGCTTCCTACAAGCTAGATGACCTTGGGCAACTCACTTACCCTCTCTGAATCTCTGTTCCTTCAGCTATAACCTAGAAGAGATGGGTCAGATCATTTTAAGGCCTTTTCCAGGTCTTAACTCTAAGAAATGCTCTTATAAATAAGTCCATTCTGATGTTTCCTTGGACTCAGGGATGTACAGTGCCTAACTCCCTGCAGGAACCTACAGCAATCTGAGAGAAGAGGCTTAGGACACTTGACGGTTAGTCAGGGGGAGAGCAAGGATGGAATATACCACGGCAGGATTCAGGCATGAAGAGTAATGAATTAAGTGTCGCAGCCTTTTACTAAAGGCTTTTGCAAAGATTTTCCACCCCAACAGGTATGTTCAGAGCAAGAACTAAAAGCCAATATATATTTTTTTCATAAGATCTTTATAACTTTCTAAACTCCATTCCCTAAGGCAGGGTTGGCAAATGGTAGCTTGTGACACGAGATTGGTTTTTACATTTTCAAATGGCTGAAAAAAATACGAATAATATTTTGTGGCACATGAAAATGACGTGGAATTTAAATTTTGGCCCTGGCTGGTTGGCTCAACGGTAGAGCATAAACCTGGCGTGTGGAAGTCCAAAGTTCAATTCCCGGTCAGGGCACACAGGAGAAGTGACCATCTGCTTCTCTACCCCTTCTCTCTCTCTCTCTCTCTCTCTCTCTCTCTCTCTCTCTCTCTCTCTCCACACACACACAGCAATGGCTCATTAGAAGCAAGTTGGCCCTAGGTGCTGAGGATGGCATCATGGCCTCTGCCTCAGTTGCTAAAATAGCTCGGTTGCCAAGCAATGGAGCAACGGTCCCAGATGGGCAGATCATCCTCCGGTAGTGGACTTGCTGGGTGGATCCCGGTCAGGGCACATGCAGGAGTCTGTCTCTCTGCCTCCCCACCTCTCACTTAATAAAAAAAAATTAAATTTCAGTGCCTATCAATAAAGTATTATTGGAACACAGACACATTAATTTATGTAGTATCCGTGTCTACTTTTATGCTACCATAGCAGAATTAAGTTAATATGACAGATACAGTATGGCTTGCAGATACTTACTATCTGGCCTTTTATAGAAGTCTGCAGACCCCTGCCCTAATACAGACCTATAATTTGCATTTTACAACTGCTCTTTCAAAGATTGTCAACAAACAATTCTAAATCATCGATTCTTTTTTTTTTTTTTTTTTTTGTATTTTTCTGAAGCTGGAAACGGGGAGAGACAGTCAGAGAGACTCCCGCATGCGCCCGACCGGGATCCACCCGGCACTCCCACCAGGGGCGACGCTCTGCCCACCAGGGGGCGATGCTCTGCCCCTCCGGGCGTCGCTCTGCCACGACCAGAGCCACTCTAGCGCCTGGGGCAGAGGCCAAGGAGCCATCCCCAGCGCCCGGCCATCTTTGCTCCAATGGAGCCTTGGCTGCGGGAGGGGAAGAGAGAGACAGAGAGGAAGGAGGGGGGGGGGTGGAGAAGCAAATGGGCGCTTCTCCTATGTGCCCTGGCTGGGAATCGAACCCGGGTCCCCCGCACGCCAGGCCGACGCTCTACCGCTGAGCCAACCGGCCAGGGCCTAAATCACCGATTCTTATACCTTCACTGACTTACATTTGGTTCAACTTTAGATACTTTTTAAGTTCTAATGACTTCTGCTTTAAATCTTCCTTTTATATAAAACCTAGCTCTCTACTCTGGCATCTTTAATTAAGTATCTCAATCCCTCTTCTATAAAAGTTTGAGGGCTGTGGGAGGTGCTCTTTTGTGACCTACTCACCCCTCTTCACGTCTAGCTGAAAGTCTCTTCCTGGCTTCTCCTATTGACTTCCTCAAATTCAAAACCACCTACTCTCTTGGATGTCCTATTTCCAAGGCTTTCCCACCTATAGCAATTGTTGAGTGTGGCAGGAGGAAGATGTGATTTCCTCCCTATTTTTAAATTAAGGCATAGTCTGCTCAGCTGAGTCACTAGAACAACTTTAAATTTGCAGTTTTGTCACTTGATTTTTTCAGTGGTCTTCATTTCCTACTTTTCAAGGACATAGGCTGAGGTCTGAATGAGCTGGAGGATGAGTTAATTCAACAGTTAAAATGAAAAACAAAACAGAGCAAATGGTGGCTCTTTCTCTCCACATGGAAATCCCTGGATTTTTTTTTTTAAAGATTTTATTTATTCATTTTAGAGGAGGGGAGATAGAGAAGCAGGAAGCATCAATTCCCATATGTGCTTTGACAAGGCAAGCTCAGGGTTTTGAACTGGAGACCTCAGCATTCCAGGTCAACGCTTTAATCCACTGCGCCACCACAGGCCAGGCTATCCCTGGAACTTTTAAAGACATAGCTACATGTGTGTAGCTATTTATTAAATCCAGTATTTAATTTATAGAGGTAATGAGTAAGTGAGGACATGGAGAGGTCAACACAGTTGAATGAAGATTTATACCAGTCTCTCAGGGGCCCCTAGGAAATACCAGGATAGTTAGGAGGCAGAAGACAGAGGGAGGGGAAATCATTAGACCAGAGCCTTTACTAGGGTTTCTGGCAGTTTAGAATTGGCTAGTTTTGAATAATTCTGTTGGGCCTTAGGGGCACAGAGGCTGTCCCTAGTCACCCAATACCTGGTCCTGGGTTTGATTAGGGCAGGGGATATATTGGCTTAATTGTGTGAGAATTAGATAAGGAGCTAGTTGGGGGGGGTAGACTGGGGGACTGGTTGGTTTGCATAAGTTGTTATTAATTTTAGGAATTAGCAAGCTTGGGAGGAGCAGTCTCTCCCTGGATCTTTAAAGTCTCCAAATGCCAGAGTATCAAGAATACAGAAAATAAGGAAATATAGTTAATATACTTGGCCCTGTAATGAATAGATGCCAAGTAGACAAATATAGAATCTAAGAAAACATCTTTATGTATTTATTGGAATGATGACTTTTAACATTAAAATTATACCCGTTAGAATAACTATCATCAATAAATCAACAAACAAGTGTTGGCGAGGATGTGGAAAAAAGGGAACCTTTGAGCACTGTTGGTGGGAATGCAGATTGGTATAGCTACTGTGGAAAGCAGTATGGAGTTATCTTAGAAAATTTAAAAAATGGAACTACCTTATGACCCAGTGATTCCACTTCTGGGGATACATCTGAAGAAACCCAGAACACTAGTTTGAAAGAATATACTGCCCTGGCCAGCTAGCTCGGTTGGTTGGAGCATCATCCTGAAGCACAGAGGTCGCCAGTTTGATCCCTGGTCCACATACAGGAACAGATCCATGTTCTAGTCTCTCTCTCCCTTCTTCTCCTGCTAAAATCAATAAATAAGTGTTTTCTTTTAAAGAAAGAACATATACACCCCTATGTTCATTGCAGTAGTATTTACAGTAGCCACTATTTGGAAGCAGTCCAAGGATTCATCAGTAGATGAGTGGATAAAAAAGCTGTGGTACATTTATTTATTCAGTGGAATACTACTTGGCCATAAGAAGAAGGAAATCTTACCCTTTGTGACAGTATGAGTGGATCTGGATATTATTATGCTATGTGAAATAAGCCAGTCAGAGCAAGACAATTACCATATGATTTTACTCATATGTGGAATCTGATGAATTAAATAAACTAACAAACAAAATAGAAACAGACTCACAGAGAACAGACTGACAGCTATCAGAGGGGAGGGGGATTGTAGGGCTGGGTGAAAAATGTGAAGTAATTAAGCAAAACCCCCCAAACTCTTAGACACAGATAACAGTGTGGTGATTGCCAGAGGGAAAGGGAAGTGGGGGGAGGGAGAAGAGGATATAGGGGAGATAAAAGATGATGGAAGGAGGCTTGGGGTGGTGAACACAATATCCAGATGATGTATTCTAGAATTATGCTCCTCATCTGGCTTGAGTGTGGGATCATAGACATGACCCCATGGTCACTGACTTGAGAGTAAAGGTCACTGGCTTGAAGCTCAAGGTCACTGGCTTGAGCAAGGGTCACTCGCTCTGCTATAGCCCCACCCCGGTCAAGGCACATATGAGAAAGCCATCAATGAACAGCTAAGGTGCCGCAAGGAAGAATTGATGCTTCTCATCTCTCTCCCTTCCTGACTTTCTGTCCCTATCTGTCTCTCTCTCTGTTTCCTCTGTCTCTGTCACACACACACAAAAGAATTATGCCCCTGAAACCTATATAATTTTATTAACCAATGTCACCCCAATAAATTCAATAAAAAAATGGAAATCTGGAGATGAGTTTAAAAATTAATAATAAAAGGTATAGATACTCAAGGTGAAAATATAAACCTGCATAAAAGTTTATAATGTGAAAATTAAAAAATGTTCACTCCGCTGTTAATCCCAATTCTTTTTTTTTTTTTTTGTATTTTTTTTTTCTGAAGCTGGAAACGGGGGGGGGGGGGGGACAGTCAGACAGACTTCCCGCATGCGCCCGACCGGGATCCACCCGGCACGCCCACCAGGGGCGACACTCTGCCCACCAGGGGGCGATGCTCTGCCCTTCTGGCCGTCGCTCTGCTGAGACCAGAGCCACTCCAGCACCTGGGGCAGAGGCCAAGGAGCCATCCCCAGTGCCTGGGCCATCTTTGCTCCAATGGAGCCTTGGCTGCGGGAGGGGAAGAGAGAGAAGGAGAGGAAGGAGGGGGGGTGGAGAAGCAAATGGGCGCTTCTCCTATGTGCCCTGGCCGGGAATCGAACCCGGGTCCCCCGCACGCCAGGCCGACGCTCTACCGCTGAGCCAACCGGCCAGGGCAATCCCATTTCTTAATTAACCACTATTAACATCTTTCTAGAGGCTTTCCGTGTGTATTCATCACAGAGTAAAAGCAGTGTTTTGCATGGTCAGCAGGCCCTGTTATCCCCCTGTGCTTTAACTCCTGCTTGGTCCGTCCCTTCTCCCCACCAGCTGGAACCCTTCAGGGATGCTACTGCTTCAGAGCCTTCGCCTCTATTTCTCAGGCTCTTCCTTCCATCATTTCCCTTTGTTCTTTACTCAAAGACACCTCCAAGAGGTGGTTGAATATTGCACCTATCCCATACTTCTATTTTCCTTCCCTGATTTCTTTTTATCTTTAACATTTTTCTTATATTGTGCAGGCAATACTGAGAATTTGCCTGACCAGGAGGTGGTACAGTGTGGATAGAGCGTCAGACTGGGATGTGGAGGACCCAGGTTTGAGACCCCGAGGTCACCAGCTTGAGCAGGGGCTCATCTGGTTTGAGCAAAGTTCACCAGCTTGAACCCAAGGTCACTGGCTTGAGCAACGGTCTGCTGTAACCCCACTGTCAAGGCACATATGAGTAAGCAATCAGTGAACAACTAAAGTGCCACAACAAAAATTGATGCTTCTCATCTCTCTCTCTTTCTGTCTGTCTGTCTGTTCCTATCTATCCCTCTCTCTGACTCTCTTTGTCAAAAAAAAAAAAAAAAAAAAAAAAGAATACCGAGAATTTCACAGTTTCCTATGACAACAACAAATCAAGGAACAGAATGAACCCCAGGTTCAGGGAATAGAACTTGTTCTAGAACTGACTAGGAAACTGTTGGTCTTTTTTTTTTTTTTACTTTCTTGTGCTGTAATTTATATTTTTCTTTAATGCTGGCTCCTCAGTTAGAATAAAGTTGCTCAGATGAGGTAAGGGCAGGGATAGGTGCTGAGACCATCACAGGTACTTATGATAATTCTACATTAGCAGTCTGTTACTAGAGCGGGGAGCAGACCCCTGCACAGGCAGGCTACAGGCATGTGGGGAGGATCCCTCTATCTTCTTTGACCCAGGTCAGCCCATTTATCCACACCTGCATCTGGTCTGATACGCCCCTTGCTGGCTAGTCCATTCATCCACCATGTGCCTTCAAAATTACTACCTGACACGCCTTGTGCTGGCCAGTTTCTCTTCTCAGTAATCATATCTTCTATTTTCCATGCATTTAAACCCCACTTGTTAGTCTTCTTTTCCTTTAGAGCCTGGTCACATGGTCTCTTTCCCCATTGAAATCTGCCCAATCTTTGACATCTTCCATACAAAAGTTCAAACCTCATCTCTCAGTGATGCTTGATGATATGGCCTTCATCTTGCCTTTCATTTCCTCCCTGGCCCTGGACCAGTCCATCTGTTCCCTCCTAGCATCTCTGTCGCTTTAATCTGTTCCTGCCTCTGATCTGTGCTTGTTACACCTGCAAACCCAACCCATGTAATATGCTCTTCCTCCTTAAACTTCAGAAATCTCATCTGCTTCTCTGAGTGATTCCAGCCTTACCAGCTCTTCTGGCCTTCCCTTAGTGATTCCAAAGTCTACTTAAGCTGTGTTCTCTCGGAGACCGGATGTTTATTTTCTATACTCTATCCCTTTCAGCTCTTTTGGATGTTTTCTGTTTGGCTTAATTAGGATGCTATGGGTTTATACTTGGCCTTCTATTACAGAGGGTTCCAGCATCACTAGGCAGGCACAGGATAGGTGGGCTGCCAGGTCTGATGTCACCAAGGTTCTGGGTTCACAGTTCCTCATAGTGCCAGTGGGGGAGAGATCACTATTTTTAGGTTTGAGAAAATACTGTTGCATTATAAGAGATATTTATTTGTACTATAAGTTAGTGTTTTTTTTTGGGGGGGGTGTCTTGATGATAGCTAGAAAACTTCTTTCCAGAAAAAAATTACATATACATACAAAATTTGGAACGCACTTCCAAGTTGTTCATGGACCCCTTGAAAATCATGACTGAAGATTCCATGGCCCACTTCCCTAGATCTGTTTCATATTCTTTCTTTTTTTTTCTTTTTTTTTGGAGGGGGGGGAAGAGAGAGCGAGAGACAGGAAGGGAGAGAGATAAGAAGCATCAACTCGTAGTTGCATCACTTTACTTGTTTATCGATTGCTTCCCATATGTGTCTTGATGGGTTGGAGTGGCTCAAGCCAAACCAGTGGCCCTTTGCTCAAGCCAGCGACCGTGGGATCATGATGATCCTGTGCTCAAGCCAGTAACCGTGGGGTTTCGAACCCGGGACCTCAGTGCCTCAGGTTGAAGCTCTATCCAGTGCACCACCACCAGTCAGGCTCATATTTGTACTTTTTTGTTGTTATTTTCCCTCTGCCTGTTCATTGACCTGTGGCTGGAAAGTATTGTCTTATTGAGATAATGAAATAGACACAAAACAACACTGATAGCATCCTTGGCTTTTTCTTTTTAGTAAGAGAGAAAGAGACAGAGAGACAGAGACAGGAAGGGAAAGAGATGAGAAGCATCAACTGATAGTTGTGGCACTTTAGTTGTTCATTGATTGCTTCTCATATGTGCTTTGACAGAGGGGCTCCAGCCAAGCCACTGACCCGTTGCTCAAGCCAGCAACCTTTGAGCTCAAGCCAGCAATGATGGAGTCATGTCTATGATCCTATACTCAAGCCGCCAACCCCCTGCTCAAGCTGGTGAGCCCACTCTCAAGTCGGTGACATTGAGGTTTTGAACCTGGTTCCTCAGCATCCCAGGTTGACATTCTATCCACTACGTCTCAACCTGGTCAGGCACATTTTCGGCTTTTCTTATTTATTTATTTATTTTTCTGAAGCTGGAAACAGGGAGAGACAGTCAGACAGACTCCCGCATGCGCCCGACCGGGATCCACCCGGCACGCCCACCAGGGGGCGACGCTCCGCCCACCAGGGGGCGATGCTCTGCCCATCCTGGGCGTCGCCATGTTGTGACCAGAGCCACTCTAGCGCCTGGGGCAGAGGCCACAGAGCCATCCCCAGCGCCCGGGCCATCTTTGCTCCAATGGAGCCTTGGCTGCGGGAGGGGAAGAGAGAGACAGAGAGGAAGGCGCGGCGGAGGGGTGGAGAAGCAAATGGGCGCTTCTCCTGTGTGCCCTGGCCAGGAATCGAACCCGGGTCCTCCGCACGCTAGGCCGACGCTCTACCGCTGAGCCAACCGGCCAGGGCCGGCTTTTCTTATTTTTAAAGCAAATTTTGTTAACTCTTTAGAAATGTTCTATGTTGTAATTTAAAGAATTCGGTCAGGTTATTCCTCCCACACCATGCATAAATTGGGGACTACAAGATTCTGCCTTGTATCTGAGTTGTTTGAATTAGGGTAGAGGTTGGTGGGAATTTTACTCTGAGTCATATTGAGGATTCTTCAATACTGGTTCTTTGCCTCAGTTTCCATACAACTCAGTTGATGTCTGGTGGATTAACAAAGAACAAAGGAAATAATAGAGAAGTGTAATAGCCTAGGTGTCAAGAGCCCGGACCCCGACAGGCATGTTGATTTGAGGTATTTAACTTAAGCATCTTAAACTGGTGGCTCAAAGGAAAACCAGTCGGTAAGTTTTGTTTTGTCTGCTCAGCATTTCCAAAAGCAAAGTTATCTAATCTCCATAAAAGCATTGTGGGTTCTGGCTGGTTGGCTCAGTGGTGGAGCGTTGGCCTGGCATGTGGATGTTCTGGGTTTGTTTTCTGGTCAGGGCAAATAGGAGAAGTGCCCGTCTGCTTTTTCACCCCTTCCCTTCTTGCTTCTCTCTCTCTCTCTCTCTCTCTCTCCCCCTCTTCCCCTCCTGCAGCCATGGTTTGGTTGAAGTAAGTTGGCCCCAAGCACTGATGATGGCTCCACGGCCTCCGCCTTAGGCTCTAAGAGCTTATTTACTGAGCAATGGAGCAACACTCGGAGGGGCAGAGCATCACCCCCTAGTGAGCTTGCTGGGTATATCCCGGATGGGGCACATGCAGAAGTCTGTCTCTCTGCCTCCCCTCCTATCACTGAATTAAAAAATAAAATAAAATAAATAAAAGCATTGTGCAACTATTTTTTTTATACTGACCCCCTTAAAGCAGTTTAGATCAATGTCTTGCCCTGAAGCAAAGCAATTTAGGATTTAGTTTTTCCAGCTGTAAAATGAGTGTAATACCTACCTTAAAGAACTAAACGAGTGAGTTTGCTGTAAATACTAAATAAATTGTACATCTGATGATTACTAACTGACAGTGATGAACGCCCTAGGAAGTGCGAGAAACGTGGGGCTGGGAGATAGGGACAAAATGGAGCTGAGAGATATTGAGTGGATTTGAGAATAAATCAGACCTGTTTGCTGGGAAAGCCACATACACTGGGAGAGCAGAATTTGGTCCAGAAGGCTGTGGAACAGCAATCTGGAGTTGCTGGCACACAGCTCAGAGAAATCAATGCCCAGAGTTCCGCTGGAGCGGGCATGTGTGGTTTCCACTGTGCTTCTTGCCGGGGAAGTGAGAGCCGCCCCCGGCCTCTGTGCTTCCCACGCCGGCTTCCTCCACTGCCCGCTCCTTAGATTTCACAGGCACTTCCAAACACGGGACTGCCTTTGTGGGAGCAGCATCCTTTGTAGCCCTGAAAGGCGGGCCTGGGGTGCCATGGTTGTTTCATTAGTAGCTGGAGCTCATTTTAATCAGAAGCTGGGATGCTTTGACGCCCAGTATCCCCAGGGCTTCCATGAGCTGACCACCTTGGCCTGGCTCAGCACTGACTTCTCACTGACTTGGGCTCTGTTGCTGTCTGTGGGATGGGATGGGCCACGTCAGGGAAGCCTCTGCTGGGGGTAGGGTGGGCTGACTCTGCCTTCTGACTCTCCAGTGGCAGGCTGCGGGACCTAACGACATTATCAAGGAGTTAAGACTGCCATCACATTTGGAGAATTTGAGGGTGAGGTTGAGGCTGGACTGGGGGCGGGGGTGCTACAACTTTCAGTGGTGGTAGAAGCTCAGAGGTTAGGATTGCAGGTCCAAGATTCAAGTCTCAGCTCTGCTATTTACAAACTATATGACCTTGGGCAAGGCACCTAATCTCAGTTTTCTTATCTGTAAAAGGGGGATAATATTAGTACCTATCTCAGAGCTTTGCCCTAAAGATTAAATCTGTATGTGTGTGCTAGCTCACAAATATTAGCTACAATGATTAACTATATATTTGTATAGCAATACCAGGGCTCAGACTGCTGGACTGGGCATTAGGGATAAGCACTGGTCAGGGACTGGCATGAAGATAACCAGGGAATGGAACAGAGACTTGGAGACAGATAAAAAAGTTGGGGTTAGCTTTGGCTGGAACATAGCTCGGTCCAGACCACTAGCAGCAGACTTTCATTGAAGAGTAAGAGGAGCAGGGAGGGCGCCTGGGGGTGGGAAACAAAGGCGGCACCTTCTTTTCTGCCCCAATCCATGAACACTGACGTGGGCACGTGTATGTGTTCCTGCCTCCCCTCACTAAACCAGGGTGCCTGTTGACATGGAGGGGGCTAGGAAGGGGAAGGAAGTTTCTGAGTTATTCAAACATGGGTTGGGGGTGGTGGTGGTGGCAGTAGAGCCAGTGCCAAAGGCTGGTTGAAGGGAAAATAATACTGCTCTTGTCATCTGTCTCCCTGGTCTCATCCTCACAATGGTTCTCTTGCCGCCAGAGTTTGGAAAACTAAGAGGAGTCTTGGGAGTAGTCTTAGGTTCCAGGTTGGTGGAGGTGACACCAATCTCTTATGGCTGTTCTGACAGCACAAAGCTTGGGCAGTGGAATGAGGAGGATGCAATCTCTATAGAAGACCTCTTGTCCAGGACTTAGGTCCTGGGGCCTTTTACCTTGACATTGTATGCCCTTGATTTGTGGCCATGGTCTCCATCACCTGGAGGCAGCCAGTGGAGACTTTGGTTCTGAAAATGAGGAGAAGTGTGTATGTGTGGGGGTGTGTGAAGCAATGTGTGAGACCATAGGAGGGTAGTGAATCCCCATGAGCTCCACAAGGGTGTCCAGCCTCAGCCTGCTGTGAATCAAGTAGAGGGCACAGAAAAGGAATTTGCTTTGGTGGAGGGACCAAGGGAAAGAGGCAGAATTCACTAGAGTCACTGTCTGGGACAGAAATAAAGTAATTCTTTTTTTTATATCATTTCAATACTCTGTTCACTTCTAATACTGGCGAGGACAAACACATAGTTACTGTCCATCCATTCATAGTCACTGTCCATTTACTCATGTAAATATATGGACACTCCGTGGGAATGTGCATGTTTGTGTCAAGGATGTCAAGGATGTCTTCAGAGTTGCGAAGCACTGCCCTGACCACAAGTGCTGTGGATGTGCTGGGGCTCTTGAGCCCTCCGCATTGCTCACCACCCTCCCCAGCCCCCAGAGCTCAAGGCTAGCATGGCTTGGACATGCTACATCTGGTGTGTGTGTGTGTGTGTGTGTGTGTGTGTGTGTATTTAACAGAGGCAAAGGAATGCTCTCACATTGTGGTTTAAGGACAGAAAGGAAACTTCTTTGAGAGCTAACCATCCTGGTATTATTAAGACTTACTTACATTATTACATTAGGATTATTTTAAGTGGTCCATAATAAGAATAAAGTGAAGGGAAGTGAGCACATAAGAGGTTGCTGGGCTCCAGTTGTGAAAATCAGAATGAGGAAGCTTACCAGAGGCCTTCTCATTAGAACCATGAATGGATTACCAGAACACCCACCATTACCATTATCATTTGATGTCTTTCCCAGTTTGTAGCTAGTGTAATTAAAGATGAAACAGAAATAAGATTTAGATCATTGGAAAAGAAAAGACAACATTTTATTATTTGCAGATGATATGATTTTATACCTAGCTTACTAAGAGAATCAAGCAAATTGAACCCCCAACTATTGGATTTAATAAGAGAGTGTAGTGTTTTGGCTGCAAGCAGGATAGATATACTCAAATTAAAAGCTTTCCCACATGCCAGCACTGATGGGTTTTTAAAATATAATAAGGGCCTTGGCTGGTTGGCTCAGTGGTAGAGCGCAGGCCTGGCATGTGGATGTCCCAGGTTTGATTCCTGGTCAGGACACACAGGAGAAGTGCCCATCTGCTTCTCCACCCTTCCCCCTCTCCTTTTTCTCTCTTTTTATCTTCTCCTCCTGCAGCCATGGCTCGATTGGAGCAAGTTGGCCCCAGGCACTGAGGATGGCTCCATGGCCTCTGCCTCAGATGCTAAGAAGAGCTCAGATGCTGAGCAATGGAGCAACGCCCCAGATGGGCATAGCATCGCCCCCTAGCAGGCTTGCCAGGTGGATCCCAGTTGGAGCACATGAGGGAGTCTGTCTCTGCCTCCCTTTCTCTCACTGAATAAAAAAAAAATCTATACATAAAATAAGAGGGGGCAGAAAGAGAGATTTCATTTTTAAAAACAAAACACAAAATACACAGGAATAGCCTTAATGAGAAATGTGCTGTGGGACCTTTATAAAGAAAACTAAAAAATCTGAGATTTACAAAGATAGGAAATAATGGAGAACCATACCAAGCTGTTTTTCTCTGATTGCAGAAGTTCTTTTTATACCTTCCTTTATAAACTGCTTATTGCATTTTCACTACATGCTATGGGCTGGGGATTCAGTATTGAAAAAAACAAACAAACCAAAGATGTGGTCCCCACCTTTATGGAATTTACATTTGAATGGAAGAGATAGATTAACAGAATAAACAAAACAATTATTTACTTAAATAGAGCTTATACAGATCCAAGAAAAATGGCCTTTTCCTCTTCTGTGAGAAAGCTCCCTGATAGACCCCCGTCTGGCACTGTGAAGTACCCACACATGTTTTTGACTACACATATACTGATTAAAGATAATTTGTTGAATAAGTCATGAATGATCAATATAAATTAACTAGGAAAATATGCAAATAAAGGCATAAATCACCTGAGCTCTCGGTTAGGTTATGGAGATCAGAGTTCCCCATGCAGTACTCCCTCAAAAGAAAATCTTTCTTTTCTTTTTACTTTGTTTAAATGCATTCTTATATATGTCACCCAGAGACAGAAGGTTTGATTTGGCCTGTGTCCCCTAGGTAGGGCAGGCCCACTTCTGGGAATCATGTTAGTCAAGTCTGAGCTCTGCCAGCTAATCATAAGAACGCAGCAGTTCTTGATTCTAGAGGCTTTGTGGACCTCTGTTTGGCTTGAGTGGTTAACTAAGGAAAGATTTAGTTTAAATGCAGGGTGAGGCAGAAGTAGGTTTGTAGTTGTTCATATGGAAGTTAATACAAGAATTAGTAAACAATAATACAAGAAGAAACTGTGTTTCGCATACTCAAAATGGTAAACTTACTTTCGCCCCATCCTGTATTTTTGCATCATTGTTTATTATAACAGTGTACAGGATAGAATATGCCATGGAAGCGTAAGGGTGCTGAGTTGAATGTGGAGATGAATCAGTCTGCAGTGTGCTGTTTGCTAACATGTGTTTTCTTCTCCATTTACTACTGATCTCTTATACTCTTAATTCTTTATTTGCCCTGGATGAAAATTACTGATTTCCTTTACAATTTCTGCCCAGATCTTCCATCATTTTCTTTCTTTATGCCCTGTCAGAATTTTCTAAGGGGTCCTATTGCTAACAGACAATGTTCAGCTTTAGAGAATAAAGGAAGTGGATAACCAGATTTTGCAGAGTACCCTCCTTTGATGCTCTCTTTATATGGTATGCCAAGAACATATGAAATTAATTTTCCTTTTGAGGCTTTACAAGTTGCCAACTGACACATTTGTTTCCAGAGGAAGGTAAGGATAAGCCAGGTGTGGAGATGGGTTAGGTCTTAAGAGATGTTTCCATTTTTGCCAGGAGAAGAGCTGAGGGTGCTCCTTCCTTCCCCATGGGAATGACAGGAGTTTGAGGACAGTTCTTAAGGTAGAAGGCTTACCCCCAGCTTTGCCTTCTGGGCCGTGGTGATAGATATGTCTCAGGAAGCAGAGATTTGAAGAATAAACTACTTGATAAATAAAGAGCTTGAAGGGAACTTTTTAAAACAGGCATTCTAACTACACTCTTTAAATAAGGAACGAACGGAAGCATTTAGAGGTGAAAGGACTTTTCCAAGGAGATTCCCCATTTTTAGTCCAGTAGTGTTACCTGCGCACCTTGGTATCTGTTATAAACTTCAAAAGCCACTACTGGAATCCACTAGTGATCCATACAGAGGACTCTGGGCATGGCCTCCTCTTGCTATACAGCAATGAGAGAGACAGGTGGTGTTTTTTGCTCTAGAGAATGGGAGAATGGTAAGTCACAAGAGACTGTGGCAGAGTCCTAAAGCTGCGCACGCTCATGAGAAAAGGACAAATGTGAGATACTGATGCAGATAAATGCTTCTAGTGGTACAGCTGTGAAGAGGGAAACTGCACACTTCCTGGTAGTGGGAAAAACACCTGCTTGGAATAGGTGTGTGTTCAGGTTTGAGCGTTTTAGGAGGGTCAGAGTAGAAGGCCTTTGAAACCAAAGATAATCTACAAAGACATAGGGCAGGGGTCGGGAAACTTTTTGGCTGAGAGAGCCATGAACGCCATATATTTTAAAATGTAATTCTGCCTGACCTGTGGTGGTGCAGTGGATAAAGCGTCGACCTGGAAATGCTGAGGTCGCCGGTTCGAAACCCTGGGCTTGCCTGGTCAAGGCACATATGGGAGTTGATGCTTCCTGCTCCTCCCCCCTTCTCTCTCTCTCTCTCTCCTTTCTAAAATGAATTAAAAAAAAAAGTAATTCTGTGAGAGCCATACAACAACCCGTGTATGTTCCGCATTATCCAATAAAAATTTGGTGTTGACCCCGACGACAGCTGTGATTGGCTCCAGCCACCCGCAACTATGAACATAAGCGGTAGGAAATGAATGGATTGTAATACATGAGAATGTTTTATATTTTTAACGTTATTATTTTTTTAATTAAAGATTTATCTGCCAGCCAGATGCAGCAATCAAAAGAGCCACATCTGGCTCGCGAGCCATAGGTTCCCGACCTCTGACATAGGGAATGCTTTACCGCCCAGGGTCATGAAGGGGCAAAAAGCCCCAAAATATTGAGACCATATTCAAGTCTTAACCATCTACATTTTGGTTGAGAAGTTTTTATAAGAAAGTTGAAAGGGTAATGCCACCATTAACACTTGTCCTCACTTAAATTTACGTATTGTTGTTAACATTTGAAAGTTGCGGATATTGTGACACTTCAACGTGGATCTCTTTAGAATGACTTTCCCCCTAATAACCACAATACTATGATCACTCCTAAGAAAATTAGCAATAATTCTGATATATCATTTGTATTCAGTTTCCTCTAAATGTCTTTTTATGACTACTTTTCAATCTGGGATCCAAACAAGAGTCATTGACGCATTCCATTGAGTCACGTCTTTTGTATCATTTAATGTAGAATAGTTAGTTGCCCCCTCCCTTTTTTCCTCATGACACTGGATTTTTGAAGAGACCAGGCCCTTTGGCTTGTAGAATGTATCATACTCTGCATTTGTCGGATGATTTTCTCTTGATTTCTTTTAGGGAAACATTTTGGGCAAAAATACTACATAAGGGAGATTGTGTCTCTTTTTGCATCAGACCACGAGGCATAGAATGTGTTGCTCGCTCTGGTTCCTCTGTGATCGCCTATTAGGAGGTGTCCCCCACCCTTCCATTTCCCCCTTTATAATTAGTCAGTCCTCTGTGGAGTGATACTTTAAGTCCATGTGAAATGCTGTTCTATTGTAGTTTTAGTATCCATTGCCTGAATTGATAATTACATCACAGGTTACAAAATGGTCATTTTCTAATCCTATTATTCCTTCTATATTTATTAGTTGACATTCTTCTGTAAGGAAAATCTTTCTTTCTCCCTCTTTTGAGTATCCCCAGGGACCATGGGTTATTTCTTAAAAACAATTCATTATATTATAATCCATGATCACTATTACCTGGTTATTCTGTTTGCTGCTCAAGTAGTTCCAGATTTGGGGAGCGGGACGGTTTGTGGACGGTAGCCGAGGTGATGGGCAGCAGCAGCCTCTCAGCTTAGCTGGGCAGCATAGTGTTGCACGGTGCAGTGGCAGAACCCGATGTGACTCGTGCTTTGTTGTGTTCCCTGGCCAGTCCTCTTCTGTGGCTTTGGAATTATTCCTGGAAGGGGGCCTGAGTCTGTCTCTTGTCAAACCCTTTCCCTAACCCTCACTTTAGTGATTCTGGAAGTTATATGAAGCCCTGCAACACATTTCTTGGTTAAACTAGCCGGAAAAAATTCTCTGCAGCTACACTCTTACTGATGAATATGGTCCCCCTATGTAAGCACTTGCATGTGTATGTAAATAAGCAATGATTAAAAAGCAAAAATAGTTGTGAATATATCAAAGAGATCACAAATTTAAAACTATAGCACAAATTTGAAAGAAAACCCTGAATTTATGTATTTATGGCATGGTATTAAAAATATCCAGTGACAGTGTCATGTATTCAGAGTTACCTGAATTTAAACTGTATGGTATTAATATGGCCTGAAACTAATGTGCAAAAGTGGACTATTGAGAACTGGCCTATTGAATTAAGGATCAGCATAATAGATAGCAATTTAGTGTTCAGGAAGCTATTTAAATGACAAAATCAATGAGTCATTGTTGCTGTGTGACATAGCTTCTTTCTTTTGTTTTCATTCCTGTATCTGTCCGTCTTTCCCCCTGCCTCTAACACAGATGAGTAATACGTAGTCTCTGCCTTAGAGAGCTTGTTAGGGCCCAGTAAGGAGGACGATGTGCAGATCCGACTCACAGCAGAGAGCCCACAGGCCCATACAGCAGGTAAGTAAAGGGACACTTACACTCGGCAGAGTCTGATTTCAGAAAGGAGGTGGCGTTTTGGATGAGCCTGCTTAGAGCCAGTCCTACTATCCAGATTTTACTGGATCTTTAGAGTCATACTTCAGATAAAAAGGAATAGTTCCTTCCTTGGACTTCACAAATTACACTGGGGAACAAATTTTTTTTCATTTTCTGTTGCATGAGGTTTTAGAACTGTTTCTATATATTTCTGCATCGCTGATTCCAAATCTGAAATTTGTTTTTCGATGCATGCTCTAGTTTTTATGCAATTTTAATTTCTTTTTGTTACAGTTAATGGCATGCATTGGTTTTTAAATTGGAGTTAAAGGGCAATGACTCTTGGATTGAACATAACCACAAGGCAATTAATGTTTTACAAACATCACTTTTACATAATTGTAGTTATTTTTAAATGTAAAAAATTATTATCTATAAAAACACCCTCTTATTTTGTTTTAAGATTGAATCATGGCTTCTTCGAGTAGGCGTAAATGTAAGAATAGTCCTGACACCTTCTGTTATATATGTGGCTGTTACACACTTCCATGTCAAAGGTGCAATATTTTATCATTTGTGACATGTGCATATATTGCCTATTTTCAGCGGTTCCAATTGGTTATTCAACTCATTTGTGAGAAGATTATAATGACATAAAAATTGTCCTTGACTTTCTGAAGTATGAGGAGCATAACTGGACCATTTGTGTGGATCTTAAAATGGTAAATTTCCTGCTAGGACAACAGAGAGGTTTCACGAAGTATCCTTGCTTTCTGTGTTTGTGTGACAGCCAAGCTCAGGAGAAATACTGGACACAGAAAGAGTGACCAAAACATGAAGCTCTGGAAGTAGGGATGCAAAATATTGTGAATGAACCTGTAGTTAATTGAGACAGGATCATTTTCCTCCCACTTCATATCAAACTTGGTTTAATGATGCAGTTTGTTCAGGCTTTGAATAGAGAAAGTGAATACTTTCAACATATTATTTCTGCTTTTCCTGCCTTGTCTTTCAAGAAGATAAAAGCAGGTGTATTCAATGGACCTAAAATTTGAACCCTTATACGTGATGAAGAATTTGCCAGGAAGATGAATAAGGAGGAGAAAGCAGCATGGCAGTCTTTTGTGGCAGTTACAAAGAACTTCCCTGGCAACAAAAAAGCAGAAAACTATGAACTTCTGGTTCAAAGGATGCTGTTGGCTTTCCACGACATTGGATGTACCATGAGCGTTAAGATTCACTTCCTAAACAGTCACCTTGATTGATAAGTTTCCCGAAAATCTTGGAGCTGTTAATGATGAGCAGACTACTGCTGGAGCATCAAACGAGATTGCCCTCAACAAGTACACAAATGCAAAAGCTAAAAACACGAATTTTTGCCTGAATAAAATTTAAATAAGTTTTGCGCAAATTTTATGATTAAAATAAGTGTTTTAATATGTTCTATTTCAAAATTGTAGACAAATTCTGATGCAATTATATCTTTTAGTGTATTAGTGTATTTACTGCATTATATAAGGTCTACCGGAAAGTTCTGTCCGTTTCTATCACAAGTTTCGACACTTAAGCACATGTTTATTTGGAGCATGTGTGCCTCTCTATTTTTATCACTTAATGTATACATACTGATGTAGCAAATTAACTAAAACAAAGTTGATTCACATTAGTCTTATGTGTGAAGCAATAGTGTACCCATGGCTACTGATAAAGTTCATTTATGCCACTGTAATTTTTACGAATTTCAACAAGGAAGAAATGCTACACAAGCATGTCTCTTGCATCCACCATATTCCCTGGACTTAGCACCCTCCGACCATCACTTGGTTTTGTCCTTACAAAATTTTTTGAAGGGCAAAAAATTAAAATATGAAGAAGATATCAAACAAGCACTGGTTCAATTTTTTGCATCAAAAGATAAAACATTTTTCAAAAATGGGATATAGAAATTGCCCTCACGCTGGCAAGAAATCATTAATAATAATGGCAATTATATTATTTAATAAAGTTTATTGACAGTAAGAAAAATTTGTATTTTGTTTTATTCCAAAAACGGACAGAACTTTCCGGTAGACCTTATATGAATTATTATATTTTCACAAAGATGATGCCCAAGAAGACATTCTACTTCATTATGTTAAACTAAATGTTGAAAAATTTACAATAAGAT
Organism: Saccopteryx bilineata; assembly: GCF_036850765.1. Taxonomy (NCBI): domain Eukaryota; kingdom Metazoa; phylum Chordata; class Mammalia; order Chiroptera; family Emballonuridae; genus Saccopteryx; species Saccopteryx bilineata. The sequence continues at coordinate 64,162,025 of NC_089494.1, read as the reverse complement.
GAAAACCTAAAATCTTGAATTGCAAAAAAACCCTGTAGCTTACAGAGAAAAACTAATGTCAGATTTGAGATCAGCACATTCGAATTAGGTAAGAACAAGTGTTTTTTTGTGGATGCAACAAAAATTTTGTTTCCCAGTGTTACCAATTGTCTGGAATTCCGAAGATAAACCCCCCGAGTCTCTCAAACCAGAATTTTCCAGCAAAGTGATTTTCACCTACACTGTGAGTGAAATGCCTGAGTAAGAAAGATCAACGAAGTTTAGCAACTTGTTTTGGCAAACAGATCGACTCCCTCCATTCACAAAGGAGGAAGGAGACTGCCTCCGTGTCAGTCTTTCCTAGAAGACTGTCACAGGTGGGAGGCGGTCGGTGATTCTCTCCGGGTTTTCGTCGCACTGGTCGCGAGGTGGCCGCTGGCGCAGTTTCCCCGCGGCCCGCTGGGTCGCACTGTGGCCCTACTAATGCAAGCCTGGGCTGGGCAGGGGCGCTCGGGAGCGGCTGGGCCCGCCGGGGGCAGAGGTAGCGGCACCAGGTTGGGGACACTCCGCACAGCCGCGAGCCTTCGGGGTCTGCGTCGGACGGAAGGCTTTTCTGACCTCCAGCAAAGTTTGCTCTTGACAGTATATCGCAGAGGTCGGACCTTGCCAGCCCTCGGGGCCACCCTGGCAGCCCTCCGGGAAGGGTGCGAGTTCCAGCCGCCTCAGGTGTCCCTAGTCTCCAGGGAGTTTGCTGCCTGGATTTGTTGCCTCCTCGGATGACACTAAAGAGTGGTCCCCGAGGAGAGAGGGCTAGGGAGGTCAGGGAAGCTGATGGTCCTTGGGCAAGGCCACCCTTATTCTGACTCTTCTGATTAGCTGTATGCTGGCCGAAAGTGCTACTCTATTGCCTTCGCGCATTGTTTTAATTTTCTTTAGATCTACACCGTGTTTTAAATGTCATATTTTATTTTAGGCCCTGGGTGGCTGGCTCTGCAGACAGCGTCGGCCAGGCAATGGACGTCCTGGGCTCCATTCCGGGTCAGGACACAAAAGAGAAGCGACTCTTTCCCCTCTTCCCACCCCCCAGTCAGTGACTCCATTCGTTCCAGCGTTGTCTGGGGCTCTGAGAATGTGAGGATGGCAGGTTGGTCCCAGCTTCAGCCTCAGGCATTAAAAGTAGCTAGACTAGGGCCTGACCTGTGGTGGCGCAGTGGATAAAGCGTCGACCTGGAAATGCTGAGGTCGCCGGTTCGAAACCCTGGGCTTGCCTGGTCAAGGCACATATGGGAGTTGATGCTTCCAGCTCCTCCCCCCCTTCTCTCTCTCCTCTCTAAAATGAATAAATTAAAAGTAGCTAGACTAATTAGAGCATTGCGAGCATCAGTCCCAGAAGGGATTGATTGCCCCAGACGGGATTGATTGCAGGGTGGCTTGCTTATGGGACTCTCTCTGTTTCCCTCCTCTCACTTAAAAAAATAAAAATAAAAAATTTATTTAAAAAATGTCTGCCTTGCTTCTTCCCTCAGCACTTGACTTTTCACAGATGCTCATTGCTTGGGTGGAATGTGGAATCTCCCTCCTCCTTACAGCAGAGTTCCAAGCACCACGGATTCCCCTGCCCTGCTTAAATATGCATTTTATGTTTATTTAAAGCAATTAGCTAGTTTCTAAAATAGAAAAATAATCAATACATATGATAGAAAATTTAAGCAGTACAGAAGCCTCTCTCCCTTTTTACATGGCCCCAAGTCTCCTTCTCGGAGGTAGCTGCTCACTGCTAATACTTTTTAAAAAATTTATTCCACAACACAGTATATAGATAGCTTTTTAAAAATACTCATCTACATGGAAAAATTAGGTCATTTGGTGTCCCTCTCCCCATTATAATATATCACGAAGATGGCCTCATCTCATTACCTGTGGATCCCCGGCATTCTTTATTCATTTTTTTTTTTTTTTTTTTTTAGAAAGGAGAGGGAGAGAGAGAGAGGAGAGAGACAGAGAGAGGGGGGGGAGGAGCAGAAAGCATCAACTCCCATATGTGCCTTGACCAGGCAAGCCCAGGGTTTTGAACCGGCAATCTCAGCATTTCCAGGTCGACGTTTTATCCACTGCGCCACCACAGGTCAGGCAATCCCCGGCATTCTTTTAGAATGGCTGCCTGGTGTTATTATGCGGCACACCGTCATTATTCAATCAGCCCTCTATGGAAAGGATACTGAGGTTGTTTCCAGTCTTTTGCTATTACAGACAATTCTGCAGTGAATAACTGTGTGTATGTGACTTGGGCTATGTATGCAACTGTGTCCATAGGATAAATCCTTAGAAGTGGAATTGTCTCAATGGGGAATATTTACATTTTTAATTTTACAGATCTTGCCAATTAAAGGTACTACCAAGTCATACTCTCCTCAGTGACTGCTCCCCATCCCCCACCTGTGAACACTCTGTTGAGCTTTTAAAATATTTGCCAGTGTGAAAGATTTAAAAGTAGCATGTCATTGTTTTAATTTGCATCTTTTAAATTTTGAGTGAGGTTTATTCTTTTTCACACGCAGAAAGTTATTTGAAGTCTATGAGCAGATGGTTCATATCCTTTGCCTACTAATATTGGAATTGGGGGCATTTTCTTAGGGATTGCAAATGCTTTTGATATAATAAAGAAATTAGATCTTTGGCTATCATAACTAATCAGTTTTTTAACTTCTTTTTAGTATTTATCATTCATAAATTTTAATATTTATAGGCTAAAATTTATCAGTCTCTTACTTTATAGCTGCTGGGTTTTCTGTTTGTTTAGAGAGAACTTACTGCTCTAACTGTTGTATCCAGATGCCCCCGGTTTTAGTCTAGCAATCTCTCCAAAGAGACCCAGGTAAAACGAAGAGCTTACTGTAAGCTTGAATAAAAGAGAGGCAATATTATTTTTTCCATTGGGAAAATATATTATTTGAAGTCAAGCAAGCAAGTAATTTATCTTTTAAAAAATTAACATTTCACCCTTGTTCACAAAAATTATGTATTGTAAGAAAATTGGAAATGTATAAAGATATAAAGAAGAAAATAAAAATTATCTATAATTCTACCACTTAGTAATAAACAATGATATATATATATAAATGTTATATTTATACTATTTATATTCTGTAACCTACTTTTAAAAATATAGCAATATTCTATGGGAATTTTTCTCAAGGTATCAAATATCTTTTAAACATGATTTTAATTGTTGAATAATTTTTTTTATTGTATAAGTAACACAATGTGTTTAACCAGCACTGGTTACAGGATGTTTAGGTAGTATCTAATTTTTCACTGTTATAAGGAAGTAGTATTGATATGCATGTCCCTCACTTGACCAGGAGATGGCGCAGTGGATAGAGCATCCACCTGGGACACTGAGAACCCAGGTTCCAAACCCCTGGATCACAGGTTTGAGTGTGGGATCCTATGGTCGCTGGCTTGAAGACTAACCAAAGTCACTGGCTTGAGCGCAAAGGTCTCTGGCTAGGCTGGAGCCCCCGTTCCCCCATCAAGACACATATGAGAAAGCAATCAATGAACAACTATGGTGCCACACCTATGAATTGATGCTTCTTATCTCTCTCCCTTCCTGTCTATCTCTCTCTCTCTCAAATAAATAAATAAGTAAATAAATAAATAAAAAATGCATGTCTCCCCTTTACTTGTCTTCTAATTTAGCCATTTCTGTAAGTGTACAATACACTACAAAGAAAGGAGAATATGGATCTAGCTTCAGGATGGAGCTAGCCTGTCCCTAACTATCTTTTTGCACACGATCAGTTAATCTCTAGTGCCAGGACCCTACAGAGTCTGTGCCTGCTTTTCATAACTTTTTGGGAGGTATTCATCCTTTTCTTTTTTTCTTTTTTCTTTGGTATTCATCCTTTTTTGACATAAAGGAAGAAGCAAGTGAACAATTCAGTTCTTTACAGTTTTCATATGGTATTACTTAGCTGACAGACTAAAAAGTGCAATTTTCCTTTAAAAAAAATATATATATGGATCAGAGTTGGAAACTATAAGTGGTATTATTTGTGTGTCTAGAACGGAGGTCAGAGGCCATCTAATATAGTCCCTTCCTTTCCCAGGAGGGAAGTTGAGGCTCAGAAATCTTATGTGCTCTGCCCAAGAATCACACCTCGGCTGCATGAGGTGGCATGGGATTAATATTAGTTTTTTTGTTGCCCATTATCTGAATTGTACATTCTTTCTTTAATGCCAGTTTTTAGGTGAGTTGACCTTGACTAACTGTGATTACAGAATTTTGGAATGGCCACAGTTGTTTAAAACCATGACTGTGTCAGATATTTGGCTGAGGAGGAAATCTCAGCTCCGCATATAGGTTCTTCTCCCTCTAGGTTTACATCTGCACTGAGAAGGTTCCTTTGTGAACTTCCTTTCTTGTTTACCATTCTCCTGCTACAAAGAGTTTAACCTATTTTATGCTGGGTTTTGCCTCAGATACTCATCAGGCTTTTATTTTACTTCTCATTGAGAAAACAGAAAGTATTGTGAATTTTTCTCCATAAGGGTTTTCATTTACGCTATAAAACAATGCTTTACCAGGCATCCCCAAACTACGGCTGGTGGGCTGCATGCGGCCCTCTGAGGCCATTTATCTGCCCCCCCGCCCCCGCTGCACTTCCAGAAGGGGCACCTCTTTCATTGGTGGTCAGTGAGAGGAGCACTGTATGTGGCGGCCCTCCAACGGTCTGAGGGACAGTGAACTGGCCCCCTGTGTAAAAAGTTTGGGGACCCCTGCTTCAGACAAATGTTAGGAATGTTTTGGTGTCTATTAACTAATTAGCTTGAAGATAAGTACAGTTAAAAACACTTAATTGGATCTGCACACCTTCTACAGGCATCAGTTCTTGAGTATCTTTTTGGATAAGAAATAAGCAAGGTTACTTAGTCTGATAAATCTCAGCTGGCTGGGAATTTGAAGAATTTGAGGTTGGTTTGCTTTGGTCCTTGCTGTCCCTTGTTTTAAGACATCATCAGAATAGAAGCCATCTCTCTTTTCCTTTTCCTAATAGATTTGGCAGATAGCTCATTCCTTTTGACGTAGAGTAAAGCTTTTTTTTTTTTTTTTTTTTAAAGGCCGGAGAAATTATTTCTGCTCTGGACGTGGGTTTGGATGAATTGTATGACCTTGGGGGAAATTTTATATAGAAAGTTCTTTGTGCCCTTTTTTCCTGAAGAGTAAATAGGATATCCTACTTAACAATGACATTCAGACATTAGAATATAGACTTTAATTTTGCATCTTGAATGTGGCTGATTGTCACAGTCATGGAGAGGATTGTTAAGCCTCCAGTGTAAGAATGGAGATATTAATTAATCTAGGACCCTTTAGGTATTAAGAGAGAAAACCAACAAAATCCTGCTTAAGCCACAGGGGAATTTACCGATTTATACAAATGGGAAGTACAAAGGGGGTAGGGGTAATTGTAGCTTCAAACGTAGTTGAATCTAGAAATTAAAGTGATTCCATCAGCTCTTTCACTCTTTAAATTTTCAACTCTGTTTGGCTTTATTAAGGACTTCATAGTCTTTACAGCTCATGACCCTAGAGTAAGAGACAACATTTTTTTCCTAGTGCCCACATGTCAAATCTTAGGGAAGATTCTGATTGGTCTGCTTAGGACACTTACCTATCCTTGAATAAATAATTATGACTAGGATTATGGGGTACTCTGATGGGCTAGCTAGGGTTGTAAGCACCTCTCTTTGGCAGGGGGAGGATTGGGACATCATGATAGGCAACCTACCAGGTTCCCATGAACTAGACAGAGTAAAGGGATGCTAAACAGGCCTCACCAACACTACAAAGGCCTTTAGATGAAGTATGAATGTATTAGCTACAGATCTGTTCAGTGGTTTGTTTCGCTCCATAAATATAACTTATACATATGCTCACACTTAATTTTTTTATTTCACTATAAAGCTTAAGCTCCATTGAACTGAAGCAGCACTTTGATAAGCCGAGCAAGGATGAGGAATTAATACAGAAATGTATGTCAGAGAGATAAAAATAATAAGCATTTTTTGTTTTAGTTTGCACAGAGATATTATATTTATAATAGTTTTTCTTGCCCTCTTTCATCATATAATATAGAAATATTTTTTGGATTTAATTTTAGTGAGAGAAGGGGAGATAGTGAGACCAAGTCCTGCATGTGCTCTGACCAGGATCCACCTGGCAACCCTATCTTGGGCCAATGCTCATGTACTGAGCTATATTTAGTGCCTGAGGCTGATGTACTCTTATGGAGCTATCCTCAGCTCTGGGGTCATGCTCGAACCAATTGAGCCACTGGCTGTGGGAGGGGAAAAGGGAGAGAGGGGAGACAGCAAAAGCTGATGGTTGCTTCTCCTGTGTGCCCTGACTGGGAATTGAACCCAGGATGTCCATATGCCTGGCCAACGCTCTATCCACTGAACCACTGGCCAGGGCCAGAAAGGTTTCAAATTATTTTTTAAATTATTAAAGTAGCACAAGAGGATATAAAATTGAGAAAAATAGTTTCTTTTATATCATTGCAGAACCTTCCCATGTACTTGCAAGAATTTATGTGTATTGTCATATAAACACATGGGATGATTCTAGACATCTGTTCTGCAACTTGCTTTCTAGTATGGTCTCTTGTAGATCTTCCTTTGTCAGTACAACTAAAACTCCTTTTTCTCTTAACAACTGCACGATTTCCCATAGTATAGATGTGTAGCCCATCCCCTCTCTTATCAGAGGATTTTAAGGTACTTTGCAAAGCATTACTCTTGGGTCTCTCCTGCCTATGGGAGACCTGGTGTGGCTGGAAGACTTGTCCTCGGAGTGGGCCAAGCCTTGCCCACTAAAGGTGGATGCAGCAGAAGCAGTGTTGCCCTCAGGGATTTCCCAGAGGGAGCAAGATTCCGGCAGGGCTAACTAAGCTAGAGCCAGAATTTGGTCCTATTACTGCCCCGCCCACTCCCCTCCCTGTGGTTAACCAGGAGAGAGGCCCCTTGTTGATTGGTTTGGCAGGTGTCTGAGAAATTGCAAGGGTGTCATGACTTCCTCTTTAGCTTATAACAACACAGAACAGGACTGACACTATTTTTAGAGGATTCCTGGCTTGCTTCTGTTCTCCAGCCCACTAGGCTTTGTGTCCAATACGGTTTGCAAACATCAGCACAAATTCCTTGTGTTTTTTTTTTATAAATGCAGCACCATTCTTTTTTATTTATTTATTTATTTTTTTAAATTTTATTTATACATTTTTAGAGAGGAGAGAGAGACAGAGAGGGAGAGAGAGGAGAGAGAGACAGAAAGAGAGAAGGGGGGAGGAGCTGGAAGCATCAACTCCCATATGTGCCTTGACCAGGCAAGTCAGGGTTTCGAACCGGCGACCTCAGCATTCCAGGTCGACGCTTTATCCACTGCGCCACCACAGGTCAGGCCTCAAATTCCTGGTTTATTGTCAATCACAGGTAATTACATTAATTTGCATATGGTTTGAAAATGCTCATATCAGATGTAATTCCCTCCTGTGTTTGCTTCTTGCTGCTGAGTTACCACGCAGTACTAAAAGGCAGGCTGGGTTGGAGGGACGGTGACCGGACAGGTCAGGAGGGCAGCTTCGAGGCAAATGAACAAAGGACCCATTTTTAACTGTCTGAGAAAAAGCTTTTGGCTCTCCTAATCTCCAGCCTCTTCCTCCTGATATTTCTCCCCCAAACCCCTTCCTGCTTTACTCCCTTCAACTTCCATGTCAAAAGAAAGACTACTTTAAGTATTTTAAAACTGCTCTAGCCCCTGGAGCAGTGACAGTCAACCTGGTCCCTATCGCCCACTAGTGGGCATTCCAGCTTTCATGGTGGGCGGTAGCGGAGCAACCAAAGTATAAATAAAAAGATAGATTTAACTATAGTAAGTTGTTTTATAAAGATTTATTCTGCCAAACTTAGCAAAAATCCAACATAAAGTACTTGGTAAGTAATTATTATTATATGCTTTAACTTGCTATAACTCTGCTTTATAAATTTTATAAAGTAAAGTTACTTCCCTACTTTATAAATCACCATTACTGTGGAACTGGTGGGCAGTTAGAAAATTTTACTACTAACAAACAGAGATACAAAAGTGGGCGGTAGGTATAAAAAGGTTGACTATCCCTGCACTGGAGTCTTCTGGCCAGATAAATGGCTACAGAATTTTGATGACTTTGGAACTACAATTTAAGACCAGAAAGTATCTTCCCTCTTGTTTTTCCTCAGACTTCTCTCTCTGCCTTTCATTGCCCTCCTGTGGCTTTGCTTATAGCAATTTTTATCCTTCAAGACCTGGCTCTAAGCCTGACCAGGCAGTGGCGCAGTGGATAGAGCATTGGACTGGGACACAGAGGACCCAGGTTAGAAACCCCAAGGTCTCTGACTTGAGCACGGGCTCATCTGGTTTGAGCAAGGCTCACCAGCTTGATCCTAAGATTGCTGGCTTGAGCAAGGGGTCACTCGGTCCTCTGTAGCCCCCCAGTCAAGCACATATGAGAGAGCAATCAATGAACAACTAAGGAGCTACAACGAAGAATTGATGCTTCTTATCTCTCTCTGTTCCTGTCTGTCTGTCCCTGTCTATCCCTCTCTCTGACTCTCTCTCTGTCTCTGTCACAAAATAAAAAAAGACCTGCTCTAAGGCCACCATTGGGGGGTGGTCTCTGGTAATCCCTGTGCAAAGGGGTCTCTCCCCTCTGCTGCATGTGCCAACTGCCCATTGTCTCCCTCACGGGACCTGGACATTCTAGGAGGCCTTTTCTTGTAGGTGCTGGGATAGGTAGGCTTTGTCTCCTCCCATACCAGACTCTTCCATTTCTCCTTTCAAGGCTCAAAAGGCACTGTATTCTTAGCAGCTATCATGATACCTGGTCCATAGTAGGTGTTTAATATGCTTGTTGCAAATAAGACTCTGTCTAGGTCAAGATCTGTTGCAAGGACTTGGATCTAATTTTTACAATGAAATCACTACTATTTTTTTTGGGAGAGTCACTGTATTTGTTCACTTTGTTGGTGTTTGAGTTCTGGTGATGCTTTTTTAAAAATTTATTTTATTTTATTTTTTCTGGTGATGCTTTAACATTAAAAAATATATTTTTTTATTTTTTTATTTTTTTATTTTTTATTTTTTCATTTTTCTGAAGCTGGAAACAGGGAGAGACAGTCAGACAGACTCCCGCATGCGCCCGACTGGGATCCACCCGGCACGCCCACCAGGGGCGACGCTCTGCCCATCCTGGGCGTCGCCATGTTGCGACCAGAGCCACTCTAGCGCCCGAGGCAGAGGCCACAGAGCCATCCCCAGCGCCCGGGCCATCTCTGCTCCAATGGAGCCTTGGCTGCGGGAGGGGAAGAGAGAGACAGAGAGGAAAGCGCGGTGGAGGGGTGGAGAAGCAAATGGGCGCTTCTCCTGTGTGCCCTGGCCGGGAATCGAACCCGGGTCCTCCGCACGCTAGGCCGACGCTCTACCGCTGAGCCAACCGGCCAGGGCCTATATATTTTTTATTGATTTTATCTATTGACTTGAGAGAGAGGGAGAAGCATTGATTTGTTGTTCCACTTAGCTGTGCATTTATTGGTTGATTCATGTATGTACCCTGACTGGGGATTGAACCCACACCCTTGGCATATTAGGACAGCACTCTAACCAATTGAGCTACATGGCCAGGGCATAGATTTATATTTTTAAAGGGAAACTCCTCCCTTCCTTAGTCTCCTAATCGATTCTAACACTGTGAGATCCTAGGGGAGATAACTACACAAGGACAGGTTGTATGGAAGTCTATAAACAGTTTTGTAAATTCTTTTTTTTTAATAGAAAGAGAGAGAGAGAGAGGGACAGACAGGGACAGACATACAGGAAGGGAGAGAGATGAGAAACATCAACTCATAGTTGGCAGCACCTTAGTTGTTCATTGATTGCTTTTTCATATCTGCCTTGATTGGTGGGCTCCAGTTGAACCAGTGACCCCTTGCTCAAGCCAGCAACCTTGGGCTTTGTAAGGCTGGTGATAGTGACTATGGAGGTTCGCATTGGATTTGGGCAGATGGTAAAGGAACTGTGGATCCTGAAAAAGGTGGGCTGTTTTGTTTATTAGAGTCTCGCAACAGTGGATGAACAAGCAGGCAGGGAAAACCACTTCCCTTTCTCAGGGCTGATGGGCAAACAGACCAGGAGAAAAACCCCTTCTCCTGAAAACAATAGCAAAATAATGGCCCCTCCCAATGGCGGCAGGTAATCCACAATCTACAATCTGCTGCCCTGAGAGCAAGCACCTGCAGCCTTCCGTAGACTGTACCCATGGGGTTCTCATGCACCAATCAGTCAAAGTACAAGTGAGCAAGCCTAACGCACTTGTTTGCCCAACAAGCTTCAAGCCAGCAACCTTTCTAGTCTCAAGCCAGCGACCATGGGGTCATGTCTATGATTCCACGCTCAAGCTGGCAACCTCACACTCAAGCCGGTGACCTCGGAGTTTTGAACCTGGGTCCTCAGCATCCCAGGCCTATATCCTATGTACCACCACCTGCTCAGGCTGTTTTGTAAATTTTAACATCAGAGGACAAAGGAAAAAAGTAAATGTAAAAAGACCTCAGAAGATAGCATCTTGTCATGCAAGGTGTTGGGCACATTCTCCATCCTGCCATGATATATTTTTAGAGCTTGGAAACTCTCCTGAGCATCTCTGCAACATAAGGAAGAACCTTCAATTACAAATACAGTGGCACAATTTTACCTCGTGGGGGCATCTGGAGCCAAAAGGGCTCAGAGAGGCTCGTGTGGGTTTGGTTTGGAGTACAGGAATGTGCTCTGAGAAGAAGGTTCTGCTTATTTCTAGACACAGATGTAAGTAGCAGCCTTGGAGGCCTCTGTTAAGCAAACATTTCTCCTTTGGTTTTTGTTCTGGGTTATCACCTCCTCCTCCTCCTCCCTGGATGATGGCAGTTCTGCCTAAAACATGTCACACAATCTGTCTTTGGCTTTTTATCATTTTTTGGACACTCCAACACCTTAATGTGGGTTTTCAAGGCCTCACAAGGCCAGCTCTGACTCTGGTTCTAAGATATGGTTATGATGGTAGGTCTAGAAGCTATAGGATAATCCATTTTCTGGTCCTACAGGGTTAGGATCAGCATTCTTTTTTTTTTTTTTTTTTTTGACAGAGACAGATAGAGTCAAAGAGAGGGATAGATGGACAGACAGACAGGAAGGAAGAGAGATGAGAAGCATCAATTTTTTGTAGCGGCACCTTAGTTGTTCATTGATTGCTTTCTCATATGTGCCTTGACCGGGGAGCTACAACAGACCAAGTGACCCCTTGCTCAAGCCAGCGACTTTGGGTGGTGAGCTTTGCTCAAACCAGATGAGCCCACATTCAAGCTGGCAACCTCAGGGTCTCAAACCTGGGTCCTCCACATCCCAGTCCGACGCTCTATCCACTGCACCCACCACCTGGTCAAGCAACATTCTTATTTTGAAGGATGCCTAGCAAAATTTCTGTGACCTTTATTGGTGACTAATTTTTACTTATGATAGCTTTCCCCTCAGCAAAGTTCTAATTGACTTCCCCTTCTTCTCCCTTAGGAAGCCCATCATGTGGTTTAAGGATGTTCCCTTTATTTCCTCTTTTTAGACCTTATCAGTAATTAAAAAATTTCATTTTGAATTAAATGTATGCTCAATGAAGAAAATTAGAAAAACACAAAAAGTTTAAAGAAAAGAAAAGTATTCCTAATTTTAGCTTTAAGGTAATATTGCAGGTCTGGCAAATCTATCATTTCTTTGAGGGGTTCATTTCTTAAATTCTCTCTCTTCTGCAAGTACTCTCCATGTTTCTATCAGATTTTTCAATTCTTTATCCTATTATTGTTTCTGGGAGAATTTCTCTACTTCATCTGTCAGATTTCTAAGTCTGTTTTCTGCTATGTCCATTCTGTTGTTCAGTCTAATTACTGGGGTTTTGAAGTCTGTTTTTTTTTTATTTTAATTTTTTTGAGAGTTAGCTATTTCTTTAGTAGTAATTGGTGTTTCTTGGTCACAGTAAGGGTTTTCTTCAAATGTTTGGTGGTTTGTGATTGTGTGTTTCTTTCTGATCTGAGAGGCCCCGATGCTGTGTCTGAGAACGTGCTATCCTCTGGTGGTAGGGCAGGAGCAGGATGCGGGGATGGGCAGGGTGAGTCAGGAGAGTCTCCGGGCCAAGACGCTTCCATTTGTCCTGGGTGAGGCCAGCTACGGGAAGCGTTACCTTGATTCTCTGGCCTGATGCTGGCTCAAAATATGCCTCTTGGGCTTGCTGCTCCTGCAGAGCTGTGTGTGTGTGTGTGTGTGTGTGTGTGTGTGTGTGTGTACAGGCTGTTCCTGCTTAGATGACCCAGCTGGTCCTGATAGTGACCCAGAATGCCTTTGTCTACACAGGCTCTCAGTATCTTCTGTCTGTAATTTAAGACCCTTTGGAACTATCTCACCACTGTCTTGTCCTGTATATGCTTCAGGTTTATTAATCTGATTCCATGTGTTTTTCAGATATGATTCATTATTACTGACCACAGAAACTGGCTTTCTTTGCTTACCTTCATTGTTTTGACTTGTTCACTTAAAACCATTTTCTGTCATTTCTCATGATTTGGAGCTGTCAGGAGGGTTGGTTGGAACATATCAGCCTTTTTTATCCAATCTTCTCAAGTGCATTTTTACAAAGTCACTTGAGGTTCCTTGTGAACTAAGAATTCAGAATTGATAATCAGAGAAGGAAATAGTTTAAATTTTGCCTCCCAGTATCTTAATAGATACTGGGAATTTAAAACCTTAATACAAAGAAAGCATGGTTTTGAACCATCCGCTTGACTTAAATCCAAACTTTCTTTATCCATACGTAGGGGCCGCTTTCCCTCACAAGCTGCTCTGTTGACTCCTGGCAACCTTGCTGCTGGAGAACTTTGGTGGCCTAACCAAAGACAGCACCTCTTTGGCCGAGGACTCTGTTTTAAAGCTTTGTAACTTTAGGGAGTGGTCTGGGTGGGGTCACGTTCCAGCTGCACCCCATAACATTTCCCATATCCTGGCTGTGTTGATAGCTGGTGCTGTCTGCGGTTCGCTGTCCTGCCCAATGAAGGCAGAATTGCTTGCCTTGGGAAAGCATGAACTCACCCAGCAGACTCATGCATTTATAGACCTCTGGGGCTGGCATTTCTGTGAATTCTTTCAAGTTCATTCCTGTCCCTCTGGCTCACCTCTTTACAAGTGCCTGCTTGCCTTGCGTGCTTAACAGTGACAGAAGGACATCAGCTCCCCAGGATAACTTGTCAGTGACTTTTCTTGCATTAGTGTGTTATGATTTCCATGTTTGTGAAACACAATGATAAAGATATTTTTTACTTCTCTAGAATATTTCCCCTGAGGATTTTTTGAACATCTAAAGACAATAGTTTTGTAATCTTCATAATTTTTCAGTCTGAGGTAAATGTTTTCTTGTTAATTTTCAAGGCAATGGATATGACTTTGAAGATAGCACAGTAGACTTAATTTTACCACAAAACAGAAAAACTCTGTATTCTAGGCCTGATTACAATGTGGCATTTCATACGTACTAGGGGTGCAGATACACATACATGCAGGCATTTTTCACTTAAAGGTATTTCAGTAAAATTGACTACAGGCTATTTGTCACAAAACGTATTCTAGTTCCCCAAGACTTCTTGATATGAAACCAGAGATTTATTTCTCCACAGGAGAAAATTCTAACAGGAAATATCTAAATTTTGTGAGGCAGGACTAAAGAGAGAGTTTAGCATTCTGGTATTTAGAATGGTAGTTCTTCACCGTGTCTACGCACTAGAATCACTTGGGAAGCTTTTAAAAATTACCAGTGCTTGAAATCCAGAAAGACCGGAAGCCGGCCAGTAGTGTCCAGGCTTGGGGCAGAACAGCGACCGACTACAAGCTGTCTCTGGGAATCTTTTGGGTGTGAAAGCAAGGTTGTACACTGGGTTGTGGTGGTAGCTGCACCATCATACATATTACTAAAAATCATTGAACCGCCTGACCTGTGGTGGTGCAGTGGATAAAGCATCGGCCTGGAATGCTAAGCCTGCCAGTTTGAAACTCGGCTTGCCCAGTCAAGGCACATAGGAGAAGCAACTACTATGATGAGGTGATGCTTCCCGCTCCTTCCCACCCTCTGGTTCTCTCTCTCTAAAAAACAAATCAATAAATAAAATCTTAAAATTAAAAAAAACATTGAACTTATAGTGGATGAATGTTATGGTATGTAAATTATACCCCAGTAAAGCTCTTTTTAAAAAACCTGCCTGGATGTCCCTTCAGACTAATTAAATCAGAATCTCTGGAAGTAGGATTCTGTCACTGGAATTTTTTAAAAAATTAATTAGTTATTTTAATTATATATAGAGAGACAGGAACACTGATCAGTTCCTGTATGTGCTCTGACCAGGGATCAAACCAGCAACTTATGCACTTTGGGACGATGCTTTGACCAACCAAGTTGTCCGGCTATGGATGGCACTGGAATTTTGTAAAGCTCTCCAAATGATTTTAATATGTCCCAGGGCAAAGAACCACGCGCCTAAGCCTTGTTTGTCTTGGTAGGACAGTCCTGCCCTAGGGCCAAGAATCCTTCAAACCATATTTCTTGGTAATGAGATTTGGGTTTTTCTTGCCTACCCCTTAAAGTAATACAGGCTTGTAAGACTTAGATATAAAGATGGATGATGCATCCAGATTGCAGTAAGCAGTTTGAATTTAGGTGGCAGATCTGTATTAGAAATATAGGTGAATGACTAGATGAATGATTGCTATTTTGGGAGGAAACGCCAGCCTTTGCTTGTCTGGAGATTCTTTATAGGCCTAGTTATAGCCGGAATGAGGGTAAGGCGAGAAGGCACTCACCTTAGGTGCAAAATTTCAAGAGGGAGAGAAAAAAAACTCACTAATCAAGATAAATACTCTTTTAATGCAATAAAAAATAAAAATTTATTTAAAAAAATCAATGATGAACAAAATATTAGTTTCAGGTGTTCAGCACAATGGTTAGACAACATGTCCTTTACAAGTGATCCCCCCCACATTTCCAGTACCCACTTGGCATCATCGTAGTCAGTAAGATATTATTGACTGTACATCTGTGCTCTATTTTATATCCCCATCACTGTGTTGTAACTACCAATTTGTATTTCCTTTTTTAAATTGAATTTATTGGGGTGATGTTAGTTCATAAAACTATACAGGTTTCAAGTGTAGAGCTCAACAAAACGCCTGTACACTGCGTCATATTCCATCGCCCCGACAGTCTCCTTCCATTTCCATTTATTCCCCCTTTGCCTACCTAACCCCCCCTTCCCTCTCGCTATCACCACATTGCTGTGTGTCTATGCCTTATATATGTGTGTGTGTTTGCTTAACCCTTTCGCCTTCTTTCATCTAGCCCCCCAAACCCCTCTCCTCTGACAGTTTGTTCCAATGTATCCATGCCTGTTTCTGTTTTGTCAGTTTAAGTGAAATCATATGATATTTGTCTTTCTCTGACTGGCTTATTTCACTTAGTATAATAATCTCCATGTCCATCTATATTGTTGCAAATGGTAAGATTTCCCTTTTTTTTTTTAATGGCTGAGTAGTATTTTATTGTGTAAATGTACCACAGATTTTTTTTATCCACTCATCTATTGATAGGCACTTGGGCTGTTTCCAGATCTTGGCTATTATAAATAACACTGCAGTGAACATATGAGTGCATATATTTTTTTTCACATTAGTGTTTTGGGTTTCTTTGGATATATTCCCAAAAGTAGGATCACTGGGTCAAACAGCAGTTTCATTTTTAATTTTTTGAGAAAATTCCATACTGTTTTCCAAAGTGGTTGCACCAGTCTGCATTCCCACAAACAGAGAGTGAGGGTTCCCGTTTCTCTACATTCTTACCAACACATGTTTATTGATTTATTGATGATAGCTATTCTGATAGGTGTGAGGTGATATCTTATTTTGATTTTAATTTGAATTTTTTCTGAGGATTAGTGATGTTGAGCATCATTTCTTTTGTCTATTGGTCACCTGTATGTCTTTTTTGAAAAAGTGTCTATTTAAGTCCTCTGCTCATTTTTTAATTGGAATTTTTTGGCATTTATTTGAGGTTTTTTTGTTTGTTTGTTTTTGTATTTTTCTGAAGCTAGAAACCGGGAGAGACAGTTAGACAGACTCCCGCATGCGCCCAGCCGGGATCTACCCAGCACGCCCACTAGGGGGCGATGCTCTGCCCCTCCGGGGTGGGCGTCGCTCTGCCGCGACCAGAGCCACTCTAGTGCCTGGGGCAGAGGCCAAGGAGCCATCCCCAGCGCCAGGGCCATCTTTGCTCCAATGGAGCCTCGGCTGCAGGAGGGGAAGAGAGAGACAGAGAGGAAGGAGAGGGGGAGGGGTGGAGAAGCAAATGGGCACTTCTCCTGTGTGCCCTGGCCGGGAATCGAACTCGGGACTTCTACACGCCAGGCCAACGCTCTACCACTGAGCCAACTGGCCAGGGCCTGTTTTTTTTTTTTTTTTACAGTGACAGAGAGAGGAATAGATAGGGACAGACAGACAGAAACAGAGAGAGATGAGAAGCATCAATCATTAGTTTTTCGTTGTGACACCTTAGTTGTTCATTAATTGCTTTCTCATATGTGCCTTGACCGTGGGGCTACAGCAGACTAAGTAACCACTTGCTCGAGCCCGTGACCTTGGGTCCAAGTTGGTGGGCTTTGCTTAAACCAGATGAGCTCGCGCTCAAGCTGGTGACCTTGAGGTCTCGAACCTGGGTCCTTCACATCCCAGTCCAACGCTTTATCCACTGCGCCACCGCCTGGTCAGGCTATTTGAGTTCTTTATAAATGTTTTGATATTAATCTCTTACTGGGTATGTTATTGGCGAATATTTCCTTTCATTTAGTGGGTTGTCTTTTTTGTTGATTATTTACGTTGCTGTGTGAAAACTTTTAGTTCAATGTAGTCCCATTTAAAAGTATTTTTTTCTGGCCCTGACTGGTTGGCTCAGTGGTAGAGTATTAGCCTGGCATTGTGATGTCCCAGATTCCTGGTGAGGGCACACAGGAGAAGTGACCATCTGCTTCTCCACCCCTCCCCCTTCTTTCTCTCTGTCTCTCTCTCTCTTCCCCTCTTACAATCATAGCTCAGTTGGAGTGAGTTGGCCCTGGGTGCTGAGGATGGCTCGTTGGACTCCACCTCAGGTGCTAAGAAGAGCTTAGTTGCTGAGCAATGGAGCAACACCCCAGATGGGCAGAGTACTGCCCTCTAGTGGGCTTGCTGGGTGGATTCCAGTTGGGGCACATGCAGGAGTCTGTCTTTGTCTCCCCTTCTCTCACTGAATTAAAAAAGAAAAAAAAAGTTTTTTTCTTTGCCTGAGGAGATATATCAGAAAAAATATTGAAAGTCTATTTTATGTGGTATAAATATTGCTACCTCAGCTTTTTTTTGCTTCCAATTTCATAAAATATATTTTTTCTAACCTTTACTTTCAGTCTGTATGTGTCTTTCTATCTATAGTGACTTTCTTGTGGACAGTATATGTAAGGGTCTTATTTTCTATTTAGCCACTCTATGTCTTTTGATTGCAGCATTTAATGCATTTATACTTCAAATAATTGCTGATGGATATATAGTTATTGCCATTTTATTATTCATATTTTTATTATTGATTGATTTTTAGAGAGAGAAGAAAGGAGAGAGAGACAGAGAGAGAGAGACAGAGAGAAACATCGATTTTTTGTCCCACCCAATTGTGCATTCATTGGTTGATTCCTATATATGCCCTGCCCACCGGTGATTGAACCTGCATTTAAATATTTTCACCGACAGGCCTTTAGGGTGGGACGGATAAATGTATCACGTGACCGAGACAAGCATCAAGAGTGAGTCTTAGACGAACGTAACAGAGGGAATCTGGTCATTTTTTAAAAATAAAACATTGTTCAGACTTAAATATAAATAAAACAGAAATAATGTAAGTTATTTATTCTTTCTCTGTGGATTGGTACCAAATGGCTCACGGACCGGTACTGGTCTCTGCAGCCTGGGGGTTGGGGACCACTGCTCTAACCCACTGAACTACTGAGCCAGAGCCTATTATTCACATATATTTTTTCTTCTTATCCAAGTGAGAGGAGGGAAGATAGATAGACTGCCACATGTGCTCTGATTGGAACCCACCCAGCAACCCCCTTCTGGGGTTAATACTCTGCTCATCTGGGGCAATACTTGCAACCGAGCTATTTTTAGCACCTGAGGCAGAGGCTCCACGGAGCCATCATCAGCCCCTGGGGCCGATGCACTTGGACCGATCAAACCATGGCTGAAAGAGGGGAAGAGAGAGAGATAGAGAGCGAAAGGGGAAGGGGATAGGTGGGGATGCAGACGGTCTCTTCTCCTGTGTGCCCTGACCAGGAATTGAACCCAGGACATCCACATGCTAGGCCAGTGCTCTATTACTAAGCCAACCAACCAGGGCCTTATTCATATTTTGTCTGGAAAGCGCTTTATCTGTCCTTTGATTCTAAATGATAGCTCTGCTGAGTAGAGTGATCTTGGTTGTTGGTCTTTGCTTTTCATCACTTTGAATATTTCTTGCCAGTCTCTTCTGGCCTGCAAAATTTCTGTTGAGAAATCAACTGACCATCTTATGGGAGCTCCCTTGTAAGTAACTAACTGCTTTTCTTTTTTTTTTTTTTTTTTTTTTTTTTTTTAAATTTTTTTAATTTATTCATTTTAGAGAGGAGAGGGAGAGACAGAGAGAGAGAAGGAGGGAGGAGCTGGAAGCATCAACTCCCATATGTGCCTTGACCAGGCAAGCCCAGGGTTTCCAACCGGCGACCTCAGCATTTCCAGGTCAACGTTTTATCCACTGCACCACCACAGGTCAGGCAACTAACTGCTTTTCTCTTGCTGCTTTTCAGATTCTCTCTTGGTCTTTAACCTTTTGCATTTTAATTATATTGCACCTTGGTGTGGGCCTCTTTGGGTTCATTTTGTTTGGGACTCTCTGTGCTTCATCTAATCTACTGTTGATTCCCTCTAATGTATCTTCATTTCAGGTATTATATTCTCCATTTTTGACTGGTTCTTTTTTGTGTTTATTATCTCAACAAAGAGGTTCTCACTGAAATCATCTATTCTTTCCCTAAGTTCACTGAGTACCCTTGTAACTGGTGTTTGAGCTCTGCATCTGTTAGATTGCTTGTCTCTGTGATTTAATTCTTTCTCTGGAATTTTGTTCTGTTCTTTCATTTGGGACATGTTTCTTTGTTTCCTCATTTGGCTGCCTTCCAGTGGTTGATGTATGTGTTAGGTAGAGCTGTTACATCTTCCAGTCTTGGTGGAGTGGCTTTGTGCAGTAGGTGTCCTGTAGGGCCTAGTGGCAATGTCTCCCTGGTCACTGAGCAGGATGCTCCAGGTGTGTCCCTTGTGTAGATTGTATGTGCCTTCCTGCTATAGTTGAGACTTGATTGCTGTTGGCATGTCAATAGGAGGGATTGACCCTCAGGCTGATTGGTTGCGAGGATAGGCCATGAATACAGTGGAGGGGCTGTTGTACAGGGGCTGACACTATAGAGCAGGATTCACTTTACCAGGGCTCTGGTGCCTGCCAACTCTCACCTTTGATTGTGTCATTTGTGGAGGTGGTTGGGTGGTGCTGTGGTGTGATTTGAAGCTGGCAACCAGGTATATTGCTGTGGGGCCTCTTGGGAAGTTCAGGCCAAAGTCAGCCACAGCCTGTGCCCTGCTCGTGCCCTGGCTGGGGCCAATTGTTATGAGCTGCACAAAGTGATCTGCAGTTGGTTGCCACTTGTGCTAGGAGGTACCTGAGGAAGGCTAAGCTTTGAACTGAGGTCAGCTGGCACTAGTGACAGCCTTGGGGTTGCTTGGCAAGAGGTGTGGGGCATGCCAAGGCCAGATGCTGCTTGTTTGGGGTTTTTGAACCTTTGAGAGATTTTAGGAAAGTCTGTAGCATGAGCCAAGATAGGCTGTTTGTATGGAAAAGCAACTGGAAGCAAGTGGGGTGGGCCCAAAAGTTGGGAGAGGCAGAGTCTCAGGGAATCAGCAGCAGAGGGTAAACAGTGTTAACCAGGTTGATGGAGGCCCAAATATAGTACCCTTCTACACCTGCGGGGGAAGGGCTTAACAGAAGAACAATGGCTTCTAGCAACCTTCTGTCTGGGAGAAACTGGCCCTCAAAGCCAGATAATTCAGACCCTGGCACCTTTCGAGCTGCTGTCTCAGCAGTGGAGCTCAGAATGGGTGAGTCAGTCAGCGAGTAAGTTCATGCTCAAGCTCTTTAAAAGGAATGCCTGGGACTCCAGCAGCCCTTTGTCTCTCTCACTAAGCCACAATCCCTGCTGGTTTTCACAGCCAATACTTAGGAGGGCTTCTCTTCTTGGTTCTGATACTCTGAGCAGGGAGGCCTGGTGTGGGGATGGAACCCCTTGCTCTTCAGGGGGGGACCTCCACAGCCAAGATATCCCTTCCAATTTCTAACTGCCACATGTGGGTATGGGTTTAGCCCATTTCTTGTCTCACCCCTCCTACCAGTTCTTTGTGGTTTCCTCTGTATATCGTAGTTATAGGGCTCCAATCTGTTCTTTTAAATACAGTATCCCTGGGTGTCTGTCTTCTTTTCCGGAGAGTCGGTACTACATCCAGCTGGTTCTGTAAGAAGGGGAGCCTGATGACTGTCTGAGTCTGAGACAAGAAGACTCACACAGTCTTGGCTGCTGCTGTTGAACCTGCTGGATGCACAGATTTTGTCTTTCCTCTTGTTGAATGAGAGGAGAGCCAACTTTCTGGGGAAAGCTGGGTTCCTAAGTATGCCCTGAATCCTGTCTGGAGTGGTAAGAAACCACTCCTAACTCTTCCTCTTTCTCCCTTGGGCACAGGGGAGTGGGAGGGGCTCAAAGGTTGCCTGTGCTTTCACCCATGTTCTGTAGGTCCATGTCTCTGTGTAACAATCCTCTGCTTGATCTCCTAATCTGGGGCTAGAAAAGGGGCCTCTGACCTGACAAATTCATGGTCTCATCCAGGAATGGATCCAGGTATCGTGGCATCTGAAGATTATACCACTTTTGAGGAGCCTTCCTTAAGAAGGGTACAAATTTATAAATGCCAAATTAAATTTACAGCTTTGGAAGGAGCCCCTTGAAAGCAAATGGCACTTAAGCTTTATTTGCTTCCAAACTCTCTCTAGTCTTACTTTAATATTTCATTTTCCTTATACCTTTTCAGGATATCTCTCTACAATTTGTTAACTCACAGTACCCATAGACCTTAGGAGTATGTCTCAAGTTTATCCTATTTTATACTTTCAAAAGCCCCAGGATATGTTCTTTGTGAGGTAGTGAAATCACTAAGAGAATTAATTCTAGCATCAAACTGGCTGATTTTGTATCCTGGCTCTGCCAAACTTTTTGAATGACTTGGGCAATTTAGTCTTTTTGCCTCCAGTTCCTCCTCTATTCTTACCTCAAAGGGTTTGTTGGGGGGGGGACTAAATGAGATAAAGCATGTGTGAGGCTTAGCACAGTGTCTGTTACAGAGAAGGCACTCAATAACCGCTAGATGGTATATCAGCCTGAATTCTTGCTTTTAAGCAGCAGAAACTTATTCTGGCTACTTCAAGTGGAAAAATCAGTTATTGGTAAGATGTTGGCTAGTACCCCAAAGAGATAGGAAGTGTGCAAAAGCAGATGCTGAAAATAGGTAGGAGCTAAGGGAAACCAGGCAGCAGAAATAACCTGAGCGAAACGTTCTATCCTGTTCCAGATACCACTGCTGGCTTTTCCCACAGCTGCAGCCCTAGTTTACCTACCCCTTCTTCCTGGGATCTCTTATCGAAGTTTCAAAATCAACTGTGATCCTATCTGAGGCCAAAATTAGAGATAGGAGGGTCTCTCCAGCTAGCTTCTGGAGTAGATGTTGGGGCTCCTTACTGGGAGAATTCTACCCAGATAGGAAGAGGGTTTGCATGTTGAGGAACAGAAACGTCTCAAACTAACACTGTTGCTTCTGTTTTTTTTTTTTTTAAATTTATTCATTGGGGGGGGAGAGAGAGAGAGAGAGAAAGAAGGGGAGGAGCAGGAAGCATCAACTCCCATATGTGCCTTGACCAGGCAAGCCAGGGTTTTGAACCAGCAACCTCAGTGTTCCAGGTTGACGCTTTATCCACTGCACCACCACAGGTCAGGCTGTTGCTTCTGTTTTGATTCTTTTGTGTGTTCTTTAATGTTTAATAGAACTGAGCGATAGTGTGATGTCTTTCCAGGAGGTGTGACACTCTAACATTTGAGTACGGACCTTAATCTCTAACTTCAACCACTCGGCAGTAATCTGCTATGTGTAGAAGAACCCCGTGGTATTTTTCTACTGAAATCAAACTGGGACAGTCAGTTCTCAGGTAACAGAAAATGGATTCAGTTCTCTCTGGTGAAAGCTTGCTGTCTGTAAGTTTATTAACTCTTTGGTATATGTTGCTCTTTTTCTGACAATAAATATGAATAGCTAATAAATTAAACTTAATGGAAAAACATAGAACTGTGAGGTTTTGTTAGTAGCCTTTTGCCCTCGTGGATGTCAGGTTTTGTGTGTGTGTGTGTGTGTGTGTGTGTGTGACAGAGACAGAGAGAGGGACAAAGAGGGACAGACAGGAAGGGAGAGAGGTGAGAAGCATCAATTCTTCGTTGCGGCACCTTAGTTGTTCGCTGATTGCTTTCTCATATGTGCCTTGACTAGAGGGCTATAGCAGACCAAGTGATCCCTTGTTCAAGCCAGCGACCTTGGATTCAAGCTAGTGAGCTGTGCTCAAACCAGATGAGCCCGGTGACCTTGGGGTTTCAAACCCGGGTCCTCTGTGTCCCAGTCTGATGCTCTATACACTGCACCACAGCCTGGTCAGGCTGTGGATGTCAGGTTTCAGTTTAGTGACAGATCCACAAAGAGAACTATAAAACACAATAGAAATCTGCACATGCAGCAATGCTGAGGAAGGACACCTACCCCGACGTGGGAGGGTCAGGGATGGTCTCTGGAGGATAGAAGTCTAAGCGGAACTTTAAAGTTCTTCAACGTGTTCCACTTGTACATAAAACTAATTAATGTACGCTAGTTGATCTTCGAGGTTTGAAATTCTAGACATCACTATGAAGCGAGGAACTTAGCACGGAGTCCGGGACGTGGTAGGTGGTCATTCATAAATGGTTGCAGATTAGTTAATTGGTTTAGGGATATTTGTACTCTCTAGGCTGGTATAATTCATAGCACACTGCTAAGTATAGGATTGTTTTTCTAGTGTCTACAAACTGAAACTCATGGATTTAATTCCCAGATATATGGTTAGTACACACATAGGAAAAGCCTCTGTTTCAAGGTCATACATTGAATCCCAAAGCCTGCCTGATCCCACGAATGGCAGCAGAAATGTGGCAATGGCTCCCTGCAGGTCCATCTTCACTACCAGGAAAAGTGAGGGATGTGCATCGTGTGGCAGGTGAGTGTCAAAGAACAGTGTACATGTCTTCATGCCCATCAGGTTTGCATCTAATTGGGCATCTGACCAGAGACACTATTTATTTTGAAGCTAGAAAATCCACCATAGCTCTCCCAAGAAGGCCATTGAGAAAATTTAATTGTTAGATTAAGATTAAATTTCTATGAAAAAATACTTTTATTCACCCCCCCTACATAGGCCTCCAAAAGAAATCTTTGGGCTTTTTTATGTGTAGGTGACTTATTAGAATGTGTTTCCTAAAAGAAATATTGACTCAAATAGATTAGCATGTGAAACTGTATTTATTTGCCTTGCTGCAATACTGTTTTGAGTTTCAAAAACATATTTCACAAAGGGAAAGGTTTAAGTTTTTTTCTTTTGAAATAGAAATGTAACTTTAAGGCCCTGGCCAGGTAGCTCAGTTGGTTGGAGCATTGTCCTGACATACCGACATTGCCAGTTTGATCCCTAGTCAGGGCATATGCAAGAATCAACCAATGATGGCATGAATAAGTGGAAAACAAATTGATGTTTTCTCTCTCTCGCTCTTTCTCTCTCTTCTTTCCTCTCTAAGAATCAATAATTTAAAAATAATGTAACTTAAAGTTTTATAACATTTATACCTGGTTCTCTGTTTTGTTTATCTAAAACACTAAGAATTTTGATTCAGGTTACAGTTTGGTTTGGAGATGGGACGGGAGGTGGGTCGGGTCATGTAAGGATAAAAAGAAAGGATGTAATGTGGATGTAAGGAAAGGCGTCGAAGGCAGTCGTGGTTGGTTTATGACTGAGACACATGTGAGGACAGTCATGGTCCTGCGCCAAGGTCAAGAGGTCAAGAGGTCTGCTTTCCTCTGCTTCTTGAACATTTTGTCTTACCTCTCATTGTTGAAAGTTTTGAGTAGAACACTTTCAGTATGTGCAATAAACAGTGATGATCTACCTGCGTATATAGACTTTGCTTTTGTAATCTAGTTAAAGTTATAACCCAATTAATCTGATACTTGTTCAGTGATTTAAAAAAAATGATTTTGTGTTCCACTGAAAACAGTTAGCACTTCCCAGAAATAATTTTTTTTTTTTTTTTTTAGAGAGAAGGAGGAAGAGAGAGACAGACACACAGGAACATTGAGCTGTTCCTGCATGTGCCCTGACTGGGGATTGAACCGGCAACCTGTGCTTCGAGAGAAGATATTTTTAATAGCCAAACCAACATTTTAGATGTTTTTTTCTCACTCTATTTATTTAGGATTTGTAATATTCTTACTGCCTATTTTATCTCTGACACACTACCTTTTTTTTAAATTTAAAAATTAAATTTAATGGGGTAGCCCTGGCCAGTTGGCTCAGTGGTAGAGTGTCAGCCTGGCATGTGGTTGTCCCGGGTTCGATTCCCAGTCACAGTACACAGCAGAAGTGCCCATCTGCTTCTCCACCCTTCCCCCTCTCCTTTCTCTCTGTCTCTCTCTTCCCCTCCTGCAGCCAAGGCTCCATTGGAGCAAAGATGGCCCAGGTGCTGAGGATGGCTCCAAGGTCTCTGCCTCAGGTACTAGAATGGCTCTGGTTGCTCCGTGCCCCAGATGGACAGGGCATCCCCCCCTAGTGGGCTTGCTGGGTGGGTCCTGGTTGGGCACGTGCGGGAGTCTGTACCTCTGCCTCCTTGCTTCTCACTTCAGAAAAATACAAAAAAAAATTTAACAGGGTGACATTGATCAATAAGAATACACAGGTTTCAGGTGAACAACTCTGAACTGTTAATTGAACTGTTAATTGCATTGTGTGCTCATCATTTAAAGTCAACTCATTTTCCATCACTATATAAAAATTGGATATTTTTTTGTTAAAGATTTTATTTATTGATTTTTAGAGTGGGGAGGAGTGAGAAACATCAATTTGTGGTAGTTGCTTCTGGTATGTGCCTTGACCAGGCAAGCCCGAGGCTTCAAACCAGTGACCTCAGCATTCCAGGTTGACATTTTATCCACTGCACCACCACAGGTCAGGCTACTGACACATTACCTTTTAATGAAAGCCATTTCACTCATTCTCACACACTTTAATTCAGGATCTCCAGGTCTCATACTCTAAGCTGAAGCTGTTCGGTCTGCCCAAATCCCACAGAAGGTGATGTCACAGCTGAGAATTGGAGAATCAACGAAAATAAGCCAGACAAAGAAGAATGGGAAAGGTATTCCAGATAAAAGAACTAACACGTGCAAAGGCAGGAGATGATGACAGCAAGGCAGGTTCAAGGGACCCCAGTGGTACAGAGCGGATGGCTGGCACAGGGTTTACGAAGAAGATGGTCAGAGATGAGGTGGAGGCCACAACCTATGGGCCATCTATTGCATTTTGAGAAATCAGGGTTTTATACTGTGGAAAGCCATTGAAGAATTTTAGGAAAGGGAGTGACACAGTTAGATCTGGTTTTAGAAAATCCTTTTGGTCAGGTTAGTTAGAGAGTGGTTAGGATATGATCAATGTCGGAAGTAAGACAATAGCATAGAAAACAGAGAGGGATTCTGGAGCTATTATGCAGATAGAATTACCAGGAGAGTCCATTTTGTTGGATACAGGTCATGAGGGAGAGAGAAGAGGCAAGCAGGTTTCTGACTTGGGTAACAGGTGGACTTCTGAATCTAGGAGGAGAAAGAAAGCCTTTTGGGGAAAGATGCTGAGGTCCACTTGGGATATGTGGATTTTGAAATGCTTGTGGGATGTACATCTGGAGATGTCCAGCAGGAAGTGGGATCTTTGAGGAGTGACCGTGGGGAATGTCTGGGCTGGAGGAGTCGATGGGCTTACTCATGGAGGATGTGGGGATAAAAAGGGAAGGAGTCCAAGCCTTGGGACTGCCATCATCCCAAGGGCCTGAGGGGTAACCAGGGGCCTCCCTCACTAATGTTGGCCTGTTCTCTTCTTCCTGCCTCTGGTTCATCCTGGCCTTTGTCATTGCTCACAGGGGTATAGTTCCAGAATGTGGAAAAGGAAAATGTACTTGTGATCCTCTAGCCTGGCCATTCCTTTCTTCTGCAAAGCTCCTCACCCTGATGCCCCTGTAGCTCACTCCTTCACTTCAGGTTTTCCTCAAATGTCACATTTTCAATGAGCCCCAAGTTAAATGCTGTTAGAAAGTCATGCATTTGTCTGGATCCACCAGTGACTGTGTTCATAGTAGCTTGCCAATCACTTGGCTCCTTTAGCCCCAATTAATGCACCTTTTCAGCACATGAATCTATTTTTGCAAATAAAGTTCTCTGAGAGGAACTTATTGGTAAGGGAACGCTGTGCGCTCTATCCATCTGTTTCATCATAACTCAAGGGGTAAAAGTCTAGACAACCATGTAATGGCCGTGCACCCAGTTGGCAGCTGCTAGGGTCATCACAACCTCCCTCTCCCTGAGCTTCCCACCTCAGTAAGCGTGGGAGAGGTTAATAGATGAGGGCAGTAGAGCCTTGCAACCTTTCCCTGAAAGTTAGCTCCGATTCATTTTGACAGCAAAATATTTTTTATTTCAGAAAGTTCTGTAGCTTTCTGCCATCTCCCTTTCCACACCAGCTGGAAGGATTTAGAGTGTTGAAGGCAGGTTGGAGCCCTGACTTACAGCCTGCTGTGCTTACCCACCCCTGGCCCTCTCCCTGTTCCCTCATTGGAAACCTCATGGGGGGGGGGTGTCCTCGTAGTGTGATGTACCAGGTGATATCGTGCTTGGGGATGGATTAGTATAAGAGGAAAAAAATGTGTTTTTCAATATATTCACTACAGGAATATCTCCTTAAGATATAGCCACATGGAAATATTCAGGGATCCCCCTTTCATTCTTCTTTCTTTACCTAATTCTCTTTCCAGGGGCAACATCCTGCTTCATCATTTATGGAAATCAAGGGCATCTCAGTTTCCGGTTATCTTCCATACTACCTTACAAAGGCAAGGAAGGACTCATCTACCATCTGTTTTCTCCACCAGATACATGGGAGAAGTACCATAGGCTATCACAGCACTTTCTTTTCATTGGAGCTCATGCAAGAGTTGGCTGACCAATCCCAGACCCACCAAGAGAGATTTTTGGTTAGAAGGAGGAATGCATTCAGGGCTGTTAATTCTGAAGACACTGTGAACTTCTTTTTTCCTAGGCCTTGACAAATGTCATTATTAGTTAGAAATGTGTACTCCTGTCTGAAAGTCAATAGAAGGCTTGAAGGACCTCCTGTGGAGGCTGCTCCCTTCTGTCTTTTGTTTTGTTTATTAGCTTAAGGAAGCCAACATTGAGCAAAGGCTGAGGTAACAGAAGAGTATTAATAGAGCTTATAATTGTGCCTGATCAGGTGGTGGCACAGTGAAAAGAGTGTTGGACTGGGACACAGAGGACCCAGGTTCGAAACCCCGAGGGTGCCAGCCTGAGTGCGGGCTCATCTGGTTTGAGCAAGGGGTCGCTCGCTCTGCTGTAGCCTTCGGTCAGGGCACATATGAGAAATCAATCAATGAACAACTAAGGTGTCGCAACAAAGAATTGATGTTTCTCATCTCTCTCCCTTCCTGTCTGTCTGTCCCTATCTGTCCCTCTCTCTGACTCTCTCTGTTTCTGTCACAAAAAACAAACAAAGAAAAAACAAAGCTTATATTGTAAAAAACAGTCAGAGAAAGAGCAGATTTTCTCTTCTGGGATGGCAGTTTCTGAGGTTATACATTGTGAAATAGTCTAAAGAGGAACACGGCTGTGGTCTGACTCATGTCTGACCCTTGGTTCTGTGTCAGAGAAGTGGTAAGCCCAGGGTCAGGCTCAACTGTCAAATATTTTGTGCAGGTTGCAGGGCATGCTTGGTGCAGTTCTCAAAGCTTCCTGGCGCACCCCATTCCTTACTCTTGCTAAACAGTCTCAGGGAAGACATTGGAGTATAAAAATGATAGACCAGAGGAAAACACATTAGGGATAGTGGAACATACCAGTGGATAGAACCATGAGCTAATTTCATTTAGGTGTTTTTAGTATTCCCAGAGTAAACTATTTTTCTTTATGAAACTTTAGAGATTATTCTAACCCTTATCAATTGTTCTAGTGAATTTCTATTACCCCTTGCTTAAAATTTTAAGTTTGTTTTGTATTATAAAATTCAATGCATATTGTGAAAAATTAACCAAGAAAGTAAGTAAGGAGCAACCACCACCGAGCATGAGATCATAGACATGACTCCATGGTCACTGGCTTGAATCCAAAGGTCACTGGCTTGAGCCCAAGGTCACTGGTTTAAGCAAGGGGTCACTGCCTCAGTTGAGCCCCCTGGTCAAGACACGTGTGAAAAGCAATGAACAAATAAAATGGCTCAACTATGAGTTGATGCTTCTCATCTCTCTCCCTTCCTGTCTCGCTCTCTCTCTCTTCCTCTCTTGCAAAACAAGCCCCCCCAGATCTTCTCCATTCCCTTTTCTGGCCATGCTATCAGATGGTATTGTACCCAAGGAACTGCTTCCTGGGAAAGGTATAGTTGGTGTGGGAGAAATTCAGAAAGGTTTGAAATCTAAGCTTGAGGTAATCAGGTCAGGGGCAGGAGGGATTTGATGTGGGCCTTACTAGGATAAGATTTGGTTTGAATGGGCAGTGAATGGGAAGGGCCTTTGCAGAAAAGGAAATGTTATAAGCAAAAGCACACAGGTGGAAAAACACAGGGCTGATTTAGGCAATATGAGTGGCTGAGAACAGTGGAAATAAGCCTGGAAAAGTGAAGTGGGCCCGGCAGAGGGTCTCAGAGGCCAGGAGTTTGCTCTTCAGCACTCAAACAGTGATGCTAATTAAAGGTTTCTGAATAGGGGACTGCCTCTATGAGGCTCAGTCATTTTATATTGTAGTACTGAACTTAAACATACCTGTTGTTCTTTTTTTTTTTCAGGAAGTGGAGTCTACTCCCCTTCCCTGTACATCTGGGCTGGCTTTAGTGACTTGCTTGACCAACAGAATGTTATAGAAATGACATGCTGGGACGTCTAAGGTAGGTCATAAAAAGCCTTGCAGCTTCCTCCTGAATCCCTTTGAATACTCAGTCTTGGGATATACGCTCCAGGAACCCAGCTACCATATGAGAAGTCGAGGGCACATGGACAGGCCATGTGTCTGTGCTCTGGTTGACAGCCCCAACAGAGCTCCTCTACCATATCAGAGCGGGAAGAATGGTAGAACATAGATCGCTGGTAATGTAGTTAAGTGACTGAATCAAATCCAGCTCTGATTTCCAGTTCTAGGGATCAATAAATCAGTTTTGCTTTGAGTTTTTGTTTCTTACAATGAAATGCATTCCCTTTTATTTTTAATTTTTTTGACAGAGACAGAGAGTTAGAGAGAGGGATAGATACGGACAGACAGACAGGAAGGGAGAGAGATAGGAAGCATCAGTTCCTTGTTGTGGCACCTTAGTTCATTGATTGCTTTCTCATATGTGCCTTGACTGCTATAGCAGAGCGAGTGACCCCTTGCTCAAGCCAGCAAACTTGGGCTCAAGCCAGTGACTTTGGGCTCAAGCCAGTGACCATAGGGTAATGTCTGTGATCCCATGCTCAAGACAGAGACACCACACTCAAGCTGGTGACCTCAAGGTCTCGAACCTGGGTCCTCCACATCCCAGTTTGACGCTCTATCCACTGCGCCACCGCCTGGTCAGGCCATTTTTCTTTATCTTTAAGGGATGCTATAGGTGGCTGGTCTTGAGGTTACCCTAAAGTATCCCATTTCTTTTGCTCCAGCTCTAAGTATATCTCTCCTCTGGACTTTTTTCCATGCATATTGAGAAATTTCTCTACTTGAATTATCAGCTACCTTTACATTAAAAAGAACTTCCTTCCTATTTGCTTTATGCATTGAAGCCATCCCACCCTTAATTTTCCATACATTACTTGTCCTAACATTCTCCAATGTCTACTTTTTTTTAATAATGCCACTCTCACTAAAAATCCTCTCTGTCTAAAAGATATGTCCTTGTTGGAACAAGTGTATGTAGTCTAGGAAAGGTTTTACCCAGTTTAATTCAATAAATTAGCTCGTATATAAAAAACAGTGTTGACAGAGTTTGGATAGAATGAACAGTTTCCCATGGGTTTAATTCCTACGGTTAAGCTAGCTGATTTTTGAGGTTTGGTGTAGTTCTGAACAATCCACAAATCTGAGAAAACTGGCCAAGATGATACTCAGTGAGACCTTAGTCTTATTTAGGCTAAACTTCTTTAAGTTCTTGGATTTATTGTCTCCGTGCATTCTGAAGGGAGAATCTAGAAATTTTCTCAATTCTGGAACATCGTAACTCAAAATATGTGAAGGTTTAGGTCTTCTGAAATAAAACAAATCTCACATCTAAAAAATTGTAATCACTAAGCTGTAATAAATATTGTTTCCGGGCTCTGAGAGATTCTTCAGTTCCCAACCTTTTTAGCCATACCTGGAGGACTAAAATCTTTTATTTTGTCATTCTTACTAGCATTTTGGAGACCTGGGCAAGGGGGTGTCAATGTTATGAGCTTTGGTTTAGAAACATAAACCCTCGCTCAAGTTCAGACACATCCATTTCCACCCTGCTGCAGGAGTCCTTCTACCTTCACGCTAAGGTAGTCAGAATTCCATCTTCCTTGGTATTTGACTCCTTCCTATTAATGCGTTCCAGCCTGGTCTCAGTATGTTCAGAGAAGGAGATCTAACTAAGTTCTAGGGCATCTTGGTTTTTATTATCCCTTTGACCTTGAGAAAGTCACTAGAAGAGATCATTTTGATACCTATAAAATAACTGCCACTTCACCGGGCTGTGAGAGGAGACAAAGCAGCTGTGGAACAGCACTTTGAAAGCTGTGAAGCACGGGTCTGTGCCTCAACCTCCGCTCTCGCTCTCTGTACTCTTTCAAGGGTGAGCATTTTTTTGTGTGTGTAATGCTTGAAACCATTAGAGGTGAATATTAGTTAAAACAAAAGCCAGGTTTGGGCCATTGCAAATAAATCCTTTTATAAATCATAGGCTCAGGTGACCTATTTTCTTTAATTAGCCCAAGTAACTTCTGGAGGGGAAAGCATGGAAGAGTGAATAATAATGCATGAAGGAAGGAGAAGGAACAGAAGGAGGAGAAGCCCCAGCAGAAGCTCTGCGGCTTGTCTGCACATCATGTTGGAGACTGCAATTATCTGGTTAATTTGATGGTTGTAGACAGACATAGATAATTACAAGGAGAAACATTAGCTTTGGGACATGATTTGCCCAGATTGACTGTCTAGAATAATCTAATTATTGAGCTAACCAGCAAATCTTTATTTCACTTGAGGCTATAGGAGTTAGAGCTGGTTTTATATCACTGGGAGCAAATGTTTAGGAATATATAGTATATTTCTGGTGTAATGCCAGAGGAGTTTTTGTTGTTGTTTAGTTTTCTTTAGGGAGTTGTATTTAGAAAAAATCCTACATCAAATTTCTAGGCACCCCCATTGTATTTTCCTCTGAGATGTATATGTTTGATACTGCCCATGCATTTAGTTATGGGTTATTTAACACTACTACTTATTTTAAACTTCTGCTTTCTTCCATTTCATTAGTCATGAGAACAAGACTGCAGTCTATAATCGTAGTCTTCATAAAAAGGAAAAAGGAAATTGGCTGGTTTTTCTCTTATTTAGTCATCTTGTCTGACTTCCTAAATTTCCTGAATTACCTTCTGGGTTGTGCGCCCACCAGGGGTTGGTTAGCATTCTATTGATTTGGGAGTCCATTTGTTTCCTGCTAACTAGGCTTCTAACTGGAGTGTCACATTTTTTTTTTTAATGAAAAAACCCCACACCCCTTAAAGCACTCTAGCTAAGAGTAGGAGTAATAGTACTTAAGGTCTGACTTACATTAAACTTGGATTCACCAGCTGCAGGTTCTCTGATTTAAAATGGCGGCCTATTACTCTAAGGGTGGGAGAAAGCACAGTGGAAAGCAGCAACACAAAGTAACTCTGTGTTGTTACTTTATGTGTATTGTTCTCAGGTCAAAAGGGTTTAAAAATCTAACAGCGCAACAAAAGGGTGAAAAGAAAGTGCTTTTTGTCACCCGGGAGAATTCTTTGCCCAAACTCTCCTCTACTTGGAAAGGATGAAGAGCTTTTACAAGGCTGGGGAGGGGGCCGGGTAGAGCAAGGAAATATGGCTCCATTCCCATGTCAGGACCTGCTTTCCTGGTGGGTACAGGAGGGCACTTGTGCACATTCACCCAATTATAGGAGAGAAGCATTTACCAGCTGAAGTGAGGTATGTTTGGAAAAGGCATATATATAGCTTTCCTTTCCTCCCGAACATAAAATGACAGTTTGGTAGAGAGGGATTTGTTCATTTTGACAGGACAAAAGTAGCAGTGTTCTAATTCCTATTGCATTCTTACATGAAATTACCCTCCCTTAATAAGAGCCTTCCCATAGAAGAGTATTGGATAAAATAAGCATTAGAAAGACTCTAGATTTCAGGTTGTGTGGAGATTTGGGATTTAAATTCAAATTCAGATAATTAGAAAAAGACCAAGAATATATTTCACTTGCATCCATCTATTTCTGTCTGCTTTTTCTCTTTCTTTTTTTCCCCTAGAACGGGGTTTCTCAGACCTTACATGCATCAGAATCACTTGGAAGGCTTGTTAAAACACAGATTACAACCCCGGCTAAGTAATCAGTTGGTTAGAGCATCATCCTGATAAGACAAGGTTGGGGTTTCAATCCTGGGTCAGAGCGCACAGAAGTACCAACCAATGAATGCATAAATAAAGTGGAAGAGCAAATCAATCTCCTTCTTCCTCTCTCTCACCTTCTCCCTCTCCCTCCCCTCCCCCCTCCCCTTCCTGTCTCTCTGAAATCAATAAATAAGAATTTTTTTTTTTTTGTATTTTTCTGAAGCTGGAAACGGGGAGAGACAGTCAGACAGACTCCCGCATGCGCCCGACCGGGATCCACCCGGCACGCCCACCAGGGGGCGACACTCTGCCCACCAGGGGCGATGCTCTGCCCCTCCGGGGCGTCGCTCTGCCGTGACTAGAGCCACTCTAGCACCTGGGGCAGAGGCCAAGGAGCCATCCCCAGCGCCCGGGGCCATCTTTGCTCCAATGGAGCCTTGGCTACGGGAGGGGAAGAGAGAGACAGAGAGAAAGGAGGGGGTGGGGGTGGAGAAGCAAATGGGCACCTCTCCTATGTGCCCTGGCCGGGAATCGAACCTGGGTCCCCCGCATGCCAGGCCGACGCTCCACCGCTGAGCCAACCGGCCAGGGCCAATAAATAAGAATTTTTAAAAGAATACAGGGTATGGATCTGCTCAGGGCACATGCAGGAGTCTGCCTCACTATCTCCCCTCCTCTACCTAAAAAAACAAACAAACCAAAAACAACCCCCCCCCACACACACACAGATTGCAGAGCCCCACCCTCCACAGTTTCTATTTTAGTAGGACTGGGATGGGGCCTGAGAATCTGCAGTTCCTAAAGGTTCTCAGATGATGTTGATGGTGCTGAGAACCACAGGTAGAGCAGGACTGGTTAAAGAGTCTAAAACTCTGCCCTGACTGGTATCAAATCTGGTACAAAGTAAAAAAGTTGAGTGTTTGCCCAGCCATTTCCTAGTTGAACTTAACAAGGAGACTGGTATTTGTCGGTCAAGTTGATGGACTTCAGTTCACATCTGGGTTCCAAATGTTCAAGATAATGACAAAGGAATGATTCTTTTGTATACCTCAGGGAAGAGATAGGAAGGAAAAATCTGTAAGGGTTTTGAGAATGATAAAGATGGAAATTGGCACAAAAGTTTCATTATAGACCTTGTGCAATGGAATAATTTTTTTTTGCCCTAATTTTTTCTTCTTAATCTTGAACTGTTTGAATCTACAAATAATTTATTCATAAGGAGGGTTGAATTTGAGAACATTATACTCTCTACTGCTCCTAGGATAAACCTTGGGGTCTTTTATTCTTAAATGCCTCTTCAGTTAACAGAAAATCCCTCTGCATCAGGGTCTCAAGAATTTGGGGACTTTTGCCTCTGGATGAATGTAACATAGGCAGGCAGGGAATATGCCACAACCCAGCCTTACAGAAATGCACACCATAGTAGCGTCAAATGACAAAACCAAAACAATTTAGTAATGAGTTTGATGTCCTTTAGTCAAGGGAAATCATCCCATGGAGGGAAGTGCAGTGCCTCACGAGCAGTGGAGCACTTTTCCCAAGGAATCTGGGGCAAGAGCACGTTTTACAGTGAGTTAGAAGAGGCAAAGAAGAAACAGGGCACGACTGGCTGGGAGGGTAGGGATTTCCTCCTCGGACCAGCAGGTCTTATTTTCTAGGGTAAGGTAAGCTAGCTAAAGCCGAGTTGGAGGATTGCGATTGGTGTTACATTTCCTTGACTGAGGTGTTTCTGGTAAGCGCAGGCTCACTTAGGTTTGGATCTGGGGCATGGGCAGGGCCACTGTGGTGGCCTCCATTTTGTGGTTCCCTTTCAACGTTCTCAGTAGTATCATAGGATGATAGGGGTAGAAGTGGACTCAGATGTCATCTTCTTCAATATTCCCCTTCTTTAGATAATTAGACCCACCCAGAGTGTCCAAAGGAGGTGACTCTGTGGCAAACTGTATAGTCTAATGTGAGAAATGGTGATGGGTGCGAGTGAAAGGAGAAAATTGGGACAAAAGGCCAACACGACTCGTTGTCTTACTTGTGGTCATGTCTGTGCAGCCTGGTGTGTGGAGGCAGGGGGCTCAGGCTCTGAGAAGAGGAGGACATCGTTGGATCTAGCCGCTAACCCATGGAACTGCCATCCCTAGGATTTCACCGAGTCTGTCGTCTCTTTGGGGGGCCAGCCAACTTACTGTCTGCTTTGGAGTGTAGGTGGGGAAGTGGGAGGAATGAACGGGGTGATGAAAGAGTAGGAGGACAAAGAGAAACCGTGAGGAGTGGAAAATTTGTTGAAGAGAGTGAAGAAAAAATGACTGAAAGGACCCTGTCAGCTATAGCAGACCAGGAACTTTACATGTATTGTCACTTAATCCTTGCAGTGTTGTGCTGGCCCTGGACCCGGTGGTCCTCACATGTAGCCCTCTGTGTCATAGAAAAGTCAACTTGTAGGATACGTTCCCCAGGCTGCGTCTGGATGGTGTGCCCAGTGGAAGGCATTGGTAGGTTTGAAAGGGAGGGAAGGAGACCTGGCCAGGTTGCTCAGTGGATAAAGCATCATCCAGACACACCAGAGACCCCTGGTCAGGGCACATACGAGGGGAAATTAATGAGTGTACAACTAAATGGAATAAATTGATGCCTGTATGGCCAGGGGCCACCATCATGGCCATTTGCATGCAGGTTCTCATTGAATTCAGGCAGACAGTAAAGAAATGGTGGAGTTGGAGGATGGTGGGCCATTCTGTTTATTGGTGTCTCACCAAGAAAGGCAAGCCACAAGAAAAGCCAAGAAAAAAGCAGAAAACCTGCCTTTCCCATAGAGGGCAAGGGACTAGGGAGGCCTCTGCAATGCTGATAGCAGGAACCAAGAGAGAGTGAGAGCTCCTGGTCTGCTTCATTTTATAGTGTAGAAAATTAAAGCCTTTAAGCCAATATACAAATAAGGAAGTCTCTGATACAAAACTACTTATCTGAGGCATAATGGGATTCCTCATAAAGAGTGCACCACCCCCTATCATGAAACAGTCAAGGGTGTAGGGAAAAGCTTAGAGTTGAGAAGATCTTAGTATGAGAAGGGAGGGAAAGGCTTAGTCTTTTCTTTTTTTAATTTATTTATTAAATTTAATGCAGTGACATTGATAAATCAGGGTACATATGTTGAGAGAAAACATCTCTAGATTATTTTGACATTTGATTGTGCTGTATACCCCTCCCCCAAAGTTAAATTGTCTTCTGTCACCTTTTATCTGGTTTTCTTTGTGCCCCTCCTCTCCCCCAACCCCTCTCTCCTTCTTCAACCAATTCCCCCATCCCACCCCTGTTGCCATTACATTCTTGTTCATGTCTCTGAGTCTCATTTTTATGTCCCTTCTATGTATGGATTCATATAGTTCTTAGTTTTTTTTCTGATTTACTTATTTCACTCCGTATAATGTTATCGAGGTCCATCCATATTATTGTAAATGATCCGATGTCATCATTTCTTATGGCTGAGTAGTACTCCATAGTATATATGTACCAAAGCTTTTTAATCCACTCGTTCTCTGACGGACACTTGGGTTGTTTCCAGATCTTTGCTATTGTGAACAATGCTGCCACAAACATGGGGGTGCATTTCTCCTTTTCGAGCCGTTCTATGGTGTCCTTGGGGTATATTCCTAAAAGTGGGATAGCTGGGTCAAAAGGCAGTTTGATTTTCAGTTTTTTGAGGAATCTCCATACTGTTTTCCACAGAGGCTGCACCAGTCTGCATTCCCACCAGCAGTGCAGGAGGGTTCCCTTTTCTCCACATCCTCGCCAGCACTTATTCTGTGTTGTTTTGTTGATGAGCGAAAAGGCTTAGTCTTAAAACTAAGCCTTAGGCCAGGGGTCCTCAAACTACGCCCCGCCAGCTGCATGCGGCCCCCTGAGGCCATTTATCTGGCCCCCACCGCACTTCCGGAAGGGGCACCTCTTTCATTGGTGGTCAGTGAGAGGAGCATAGTTCCCATTGAAATACTGGTCAGTTTGTTGATTTAAATTTACTTGTTCTTTATTTTAAATATTGTATTTGTTCCCGTTTTGTTTTTCTACTTTAAAATAAGATATGTGCAGTGTGCATAGGGATTTGTTCATAGTTTTTTTTATAGTCTGGCCCTCCAATGGTCTGAGTGACAGTGAACTGGCCCCCTGTGTAAAAAGTTTGGGGACCCCTGCCTTAGGCTATAAGGACTTTGCCAGCCTATAGCCTGTCTCCCAAACTCAAAGCTAGCAAACATATACATCATATTTACAAACTTATTTGACCAATGCCTTTCTGTCTCCCTCCCTCTCACTCTCTCAAATCACTGTAAAAAGGGAAGGGAGAAGCCAGAGAAGCCATCGCATCCGCCTCTACCTCAGGCGGCTGCTCCAGTGGCCACTGCCAGACAAGCCCTCAGAGACCCAGCTTCCTGAGGTGACCCTGAACTTCCACCAGTTCATCTGCTCTCTTGGTCTTCCACTACAGTGTTGTTAGTGGCTTCCTTCCTCTCTCAGCTCCCCCTTCATCTGTGGAAATAATTTCCTGCCTTGAACTCTTTATATTGTAAATACTTAGAAGTGGTTTCTCTGTTTGTTTGTGGGTTTTTTTGGCTAGACCCTGACTGATCAGGTTAGAATTCTTATTCCTAATGAACAGATAAGCGAACCAAGGCTTACATCAGTTAAGTGACCTGTTCAAGGTCATCACAACTTGCAAATAATGAATTGATATTCTAAGTGACACTGTGACTTCTCGGAATGTTTGGAGAAATTAATAAAAAGGAAGAAAAATATTTTTTATGTATGAAATAGTGGTAATGGTGTGAGATCATTTTATTGACCTCAAGAAATTAGGTAATCATGTGGTAGAGTAGGTATGTGTGCCCTGTGTTCTGTAGTCTTAAATCTGGGCAAATTAACTCAACTCCAGCGCTGGCGGCTAGTCTTTTATTAGTCCTTGTTTTCTTGGTTGATCACAAGGAATACTTATTTCCACTCATCTAGCTGCAGTTTGTGAAAATGTGTCCTGAACCTTGCTTAGGAACTCAGATTGCTCTAGAAACCTTTGACTGGAGGTGAATGGATCACAAAGGTTTATTAATGAGAATTTCCTCATTCTACCTTTGGGCTCAGTCTGTGTGAAAATCCAAGAAAGGCTCATTAGTTTCTGTGTTAGGGTTCTCCAGAGAAACAGAACCAGTAGAATGTATATAGATGGAGAAAGAGATTTATTTTAAGGAATTGGGTCACATAATTATGGAGGTTGACCAACAATCTGGGGACCGAGGAGAGCAATGGTATAGTCCAGCATGAATGCCAGCAGGCTCAAAACCCAGAAAGAGGGCAAGTTTCAGTTTGAGTTCAGAGATAGGAAAAAAATTATGTCAAGGCAGTCAGGCAGAACTCTTCCTTACTAAGGGGAGGGGTTTTTGTACCAGTTAGGCTTTTAACTGATTAGATAAGACCCACTCAGAGTAGGGAGGGAAACCTGCTTTAATTAGTCTACTGATTTCAAATGTTAATCTCATCCAAAGACACTTCACAGACACACTCTACTTGATCAAATATCTGGGAACCCTGTGGCCCAGTCAAATTGACACATAAAATTAACTGTCACAGAATGTGATTTGTAGGCATCCATCAGAGTAGGTGCGTCTCTGAATTGATTGCTGTCTATCTTCTTCCATAGGAATCTGTCTTGAACTGATGGTTATCAGTCACCTAGTATTTAACAGCTAGAGGGCAGTCAACCTCAACGACTGGTCCTTGGAGCATGAACACCAGTTACACTTAGAACTGTTAGAAATGCAAATTCTTGGGCCCCATCCAAGACCTACTGGATCAGAAACTCTGAAGGTGAGATCCAGCAACCCTGTTTTCACAAAGCTTCCCACGTGATTCTGATGCAGGTCAAATTTGAAAACCAGTGGTCTGGCTTATAGCAGTGCTTCTCAAACTGAGAGCCATAAAGCTGCTATGGTCAGCAAATATATTCTTGGAGACATGAAATTATGCTAAGAGAACTATATCGCCAGGGGCCGTGTTGGGCAGATAAAATATATTATGCTCACTTTGTTAAAGATGGCACTATATATTAATGTGTGTTGGGGGTGGGCTGTGGGCAGGCAGGATCCTTGTATCTTGGGGCTTGGTTTTAGGACTAAGCCTTTCCCACCCTTTTTTAAATATATTTTTTAAAATTTTATTTATTCATTTTAGAGAGGAGAGAGAGAGAGGAGAGAGAGAGACAGAGAGAGAGAGAAGGGGGGGAGGAGCTGGAAGCATCAACTCCCATATGTGCCTTGACCAGGCAAGCCCAGGGTTTCGAACCGGTGACCTCAGCATTTCCAGGTCGACGCTTTATCCACTGTGCCACCATACTTTTTGATGTAGGGTGGTGCACTTTCATGAGGAATGCCATCATGCCTCAGATAAGTGACTTTGTATTAGAGATTTCCCTATTTTGTATATTGGATTAAAGGTTTTGATTTCTACACTATAAAATGGGGGCAGACCGGAAGCTTGCTCTCTCGGTTCCTGAGATTAACATTAGAGAAGAAAGTAGAGAAAGGCCACGTGGAGGAGGCCAGGAGAAGCAGCCAAGATGGTGGAGTGCTGAGTGAGAAGCCAGTTTGTTCAGGGAGAAGGAAGGAGATGGGGAACAGAGGTGAATAAATCTGGTGAACTAGAAACCTTTGATTCTAGGAAACTCAGATAAGTCAGTAGCTTTGTGAGCACTGAATGAGTGGGTTTTGGAGCCCAGTGTGTGTTTTTACTTGCCCACCGGGTGCCACCTAGGATTAAAGATGATGGCCCATCAGTTTTTGGCTCCGTTGTTTCATTACCGTCTGTCCGAATCCAATGTGAACCTGCATGGGCCAGGCAGCTGTGATGGTGGCTGCGGCTACTGGCTTTATAGGCCACCACTGCCATTGTGGCCATTCACAGGCAAGTTCTCATTAAATTTGGGAAGACGATAAAGAAACAGTGGAGTTGGAGGATGGTGGGCCATCTGTTTATTGGTGTCTCACCCAGACAGGCAAGCCACAAGAAAAACCTGCTTTTCCCATGGAGGGCATGGGATCAGGGAGGAGAGAAAAAACAAATCTTCCTGCACCTCTCAGTGGTGGGGCAGAATCTCCCTT
This sequence comes from Saccopteryx bilineata, assembly GCF_036850765.1. Lineage (NCBI taxonomy): Eukaryota > Metazoa > Chordata > Mammalia > Chiroptera > Emballonuridae > Saccopteryx > Saccopteryx bilineata. The sequence continues at coordinate 64,121,656 of NC_089494.1, read as the reverse complement.
CCAGTAAACATTAGCATAACAAGGGCCCCTCCCAATCAGGAAGGCAACCCACAACCTCACAGACCACCATACCTGGCGTTGCCCAGCCCCTAATGCAAACTACAAGTGAGCAAATATTTACAAACTTATTTGACCAACAAGAACAAAAAAATGATATGTTTTATTATGATGACAATCCAAAAAAGCTCATATAAATATATTCTAGGTAACCTACACTATCAGTTTATAAATAAATACTGCCATAATATTTCTTTGTCCATAATTTATATGTATTTACTTTTATGTTGGTATAATGTAGAATTAGTCATCACTAATTAATGAGAAGTGTAGTCCTCCAGCCCTCTGGGAACTACCAGTGTCACGTGGAAAGACTGCTCAAGACACAAACTGTTGTCAAGAGAAGAGGGAGAGGCAGTTAAGAGAGACTAACCTCCCAAGTCTCCTTCTCCCAGAGCTTTTATTGATCGGAAGCAGAACAAAGGTAACAGGATATCAGGGGAGGGAGATCAAGTGTTAAGGGGAAAGAATGACTAATGTACTTCTTGTTGATAAGGAAAAAGAGCTAGTTTCAGTCAGTACATTCTTTTTCTTTTGCTAATTAACAAGCACAAAGGAAAGGGCAATTTATAAACCTCTAGGCTAATTTCCTAAAGCCCATTCACATGCATTCCTTTGTGTTTGCACAAAGGTCACTCACTCACACACTTTCTTGTGGTTTCATCCAAGAAACCTATTTCCCTGTGTTTGCAGCAGGGGATTACATTCACATCACCATTCACATTTAGGGTTTTTTAACTAAAGTTCCTTAATCCAAGTTATAGAGGGTCCAAGATCAGATAGGTTATTCCCTACAGAGAAGCATTTATGCTAAGTGAAGACTGGGTGAATTGTTGTAGGAGCCTAGAAAAGTGATGGAGAATTGAGGTGTTATATGGATGACACTATATTCAGGAGAGACCTGTGCCCTAGCAGTCAGTGTCTATGAGCATGATTCACTTTCAGCAAACAGCAACATCTCCCACATTGATTTGATGTTGGGAATTTGAACTTTCTATGCGTTTAATCTGTAAGCTGGTTTTGTCTTTATTGCTGTGTATATAAGCCTAAGGACCTTAAACTAAAATTATATTTGCATATGTCTAAGTAACATAATAATGAAAATAATTTAAATTAACTTTGGAGTTTATACAAACTAATTCCTTTTAAAACAATATGGTTTTGGCCCTGGCCGGTTGGCTCAGCGGTAGAGCGTCGGCCTAGCGTGCGGAGGACCCCGGTTCGATTCCCGGCCAGGGCACATAGGAGAAGCGCCCATTTGCTTCTCCACCCCTCCGCCGCGCCTTCCTCTCTGTCTCTCTCTTCCCCTCCCACAGCCAAGGCTCCATTGGAGCAAAAGATGGCCCGGGCGCTGGGGATGGCCCTGTGGCCTCTGCCCCAGGCGCTAGAGTGGCTCTGGTCGCAATATGGCGACACCCAGGAGGGTCGCAACATGGCGACGCCCAGGATGGGCAGAGCATCGCCCCCTGGTGGGCAGAGCGTCGCCCCCTGGTGGGCGTACTGGGTGGATCCCGGTCGGGCGCATGCGGGAGTCTGTCTGACTGTCTCTCCCTGTTTCCAGCTTCAGAAAAATGAAAAAAAACAAAAAAACAAAAAAAACCAATATGGTTTTTATATCAGTAAGTATAGGTGAACTTATACAGCAATATTTTAAAAATATCAGTCATTGAACTCAACATGTTAACATTCTTAAATAATTTTTTTTACTGAGATAGAATTCACATACCACCACAACATGCCATTTAAAAGTATATAATTCAGTGGTTTTTAATTTTTAGTATATTCATACAGTTGTACAATCATCACCACTACCTAATTCCAGAGCTTTTCATCAGCCCGATCCCAGTACCAACTGGCAGTCACTCTCTATTTTCCTACACTCTCAGCCCTTGGCAACCACTAATATGTTTTCTGTGGATTTACCTACTCTGGACATTTCATATGAACGGAATCATACAATATGTGGCCTTTTGTGTCTGGCTTCTTTTAACTCACATAATGTTTCCAAGGTTCATTCATGTTGTAGCATGTATCAGAACTTCGTTCCTTTTTATTACTGAATAATATTCCTTTGGATGTATGGATAATATAGTACCACATTTTGTTTATCCATTCATCAGTTGATGGATATTTGGGTTGTTTCTACTGTTTGGCTATTGTGAATAATACTGCTATAAACAGTCTTATATAAGTTTTGTGTGAACACATAATTTTTATTCTCTTGAGTGCATACCTAAGGAATAAAGTGGCTGGATCATAAGATAACTTTATGTTTAACTTTTTGAAGAACTGCTAAATAGTTTGGTACAGTGGCTGCACCATTTACATTCCTACCAACACTGCCCAAAGATTCTGATTTCTCCACGTCCTCCTCAATTCTTGTTATTATCTCTATTTTTGATTATAGCCATCCTAGTGGATGTGAAGTGGTTTTGATTTGCATTTCCCTCATGACTAATGATGTTGAGCATCTTTTCATGTGTGATTGGCCATATGTATGTCTCCTCTGGAGAAATGTTTATTCAAGCCTTTTGCATATTTTAAATTTTTTTGAGGCTTGTGATTTAATTTCTACGCTACCCTCCTGCAAAAGCGTAAGTTGAGGGTATCATGCAGTTAACAAAGTGTCCACTATAAGAGTAAAAAGTTGCCTTCATCCATTTTCTAAAACCCTTACTCATGTTGCACCAATTTAATGTCATCAGTTCATTATTGTAGTTTTGATGCACAAAGCAGAAAGGTCTATAAAATTAGAAAATTAAGCATAACATTTTCCCAAGTACTATATTTGGGAAAAAATATGTAATTATTTATAATTTATCTTTTAACTGCCTGGCAAAAAAATGAGGTAGTTCAGAAAAATAAAAAGACATGATACAAGTCAGCTAAAATAAACATTTAGAAAAAATATTTCATTGGAAAAAGTGTTAGCTATACCGGGAGGAAAAGAAGTAGTCATTAATTTCAGCTTGGAGCTTCCTAGCAACAAAAGTAAAAATAGAAACATATTTCTCACTCCAAAACAAAAGGGAAGCACATAAGTTTATCTAGAAATAAAGGTTTTCCTGCTAACTAAATTCAAGAAGAATTACATGTATTTTCTTATGTAAAAGCCATCAAGTAACATAACTAACAACATAATTTGGCCCAAACTTGCTGAAGATGTTAATTATTTAAAACTTTTTTTATGCGACCATTTCTCATGTATGTGAAAGGCAAGGACATAAAATCTGGTTTATTTCAATGAAGACAGATCTTTTGGTTTTAATATACAACACATACGTTGTTTTTCTGGTAATCCCAAATTTGATGTTTCTCAAGTGTAAATTAAATCATAGTGGTCAGTAGTGCTGTTGACCAGATATTTCTGATTTTCCACATTTTTCAGACACATGGTAAGACTGTACCTCTGTGTCCCCTTGAATTCATTGAAACCACAAGACATTCATGGCCAATGGAGTGCGAGCATCAGTAGTGCATGGAGACTTCCAGGTGGGAGCTCACTGCCAGGGCACATTTTGCCACAACACTTGTACTGCTGTGGTCATTAAGGCCGCTCAGCAACAGGTTCTCACACAACACCCCAAGCAACCAAAGGAAAAACTGGGCTTCATAAATACTAAAAAGTTTGGTTCTTCTTAGAATGCTATTAAGAAAGTGATAAGACAGACTATAGAATGGGAGGAAATGTTTTTGAGTCTGGTCTAGTGTCCAGAATATGTAAAGAACTCTTACAGTTCAACAGTAAAAAGACACATGGACTCCAAATTGATATTTTGGGTTTTTGGTTTTTTTTTTTGTATTTTTTTGAAGTTGGAAACAGGGAGGCAGTCAGACAGACTCCCGCATGCGCCCGACCGGGATCCACCCGGCATGCCCACCAGGGGGCGATGCTCTGCCCACCTGGGGCGTCGCTCTGCTGCAACCAGAGTCATTCTAGCGCCTGGGGCAGAGGCCAAGGAGCCATCCCCAGCGCCTGGGCTAACTTTGCTCCAATGGAGCCTGGGCTGCGGGAGAGGAAGAGAGAGACAGAGAGGAAGGAGGGGGGGAGGGGGGGAGAAGCAGATGGGTGCTTCTCCTATGTGCCCTGGCCGGGAATCGAACCCGGGACTCTGCACACCAGGCCGATGCTCTACCACTGAGCTTACCGGCCAGGGCCGAAATTTTGGGTATTTATCCTAAGAAAATAACGTGGGAAGTGGGCAAAGATTAATATTAATATAATAACTAATACTTCTTAAGCTCATGGTTAGTGCTTTATATATAGTATTACCTCATTGAAAAGCTACGTACCCCTATTACCCCATTTATCAGATGAGAAACCTGAGGCTCAGAGAGGCTTAAAGAGACTTGTCTGATGTCATTTGCAACGAACAAGTATCTGGGACTCAAACCAAAGCAGTCCAACTCCCAAGTCTAGAATTTTAATCATTATGATGTGAGAGCAAAATTTGGAAACAAAAATATTCAACAACAGGAATTGGTTAAATGAATTAAATCACATTGCAACACCATGCCACCATGTAAAGTATTGCAAAACTGATTTATTGATATGGGAAAGCTATTCACAATATGTTATTGAGTGAGAAAAGCAAGAAATAAAATAGTATACCAGATACGATATAAACATGTGTTTATGCCATGTGCATGTGTGTGTGTGTGTGTGTGTGTGCGCGCGCGCGCGTGCATCTGTGTTCAGGGAGAGGATACACACATTGAAAAGGGCCCAGAGCACTGGTTCCCAACTTTCCATGAATCTTAGAATCCCTGGAAAAACCTTTAAACAACACTGATGGTAAAACAATGAAATTAGACCAGACCAATGAAACAGAATCTCTGGGGGTGTGTCCCAGGCTTCACTATTTTTAAGAAGCTTCCCAGGTTATTATAGTGTGCGGCCAAGGATGTGTCCTAGGTACTGAGTGGTTGTCTCTAAATAGAATCGGAGTTGGCTCTTTTAATTTTTTTCTGTAACTTTTTTTTTCTTTAATGAGGATATTACTTTTGTAATTAAAAAATTATTTTTAATCAAAATAAATTTGATCCAGTGTCTAAGAAATAAAATTCTTGGTCCTTTTACTTTCCCATACTTACATATGTCCTGTAACTTGCTCTTTTATTTTCTAGCATATAAATATATTTATAGCAAAAAAAAAAAATACAATGTGTGTGTGTGCGTCTGCTTGTGCGTGTGTCTCTCTCTCTGTCTGTGTGTGTTATGTTCTTCCATGGTAACTGCAAGTAAGAGAAATAGTTGAGCAGATTTCCTTGGAGAGCCAATCTATGTCACAGATGCCTGGGGGACCAAGCCAAGAACCACGGTCCTGGTTCTCCAGATAGCTTGGGGTGGTAAACCCATGACCTGCGTAACTCCCCCCAAGAGCCACTCTGCTGATTCCTCCAGCCTGTTAGGGTGACCAACCATTCCAGTTTGCCCGAGACCTTCCTGGTTTCAACATGGGAAGTCTTGAGTCTCAGGAAACCACTCAGTCTTGGGCTAACAGGATAGTTGGTCACTCCATTCCTGCTTTGCTGGGCTCTGTCATCCCTTGCCCCCCTCCTACCCCCCTACCCAGTCTCTGTCTGGGCTGCAGCCCTGCCACCCTCCAAGTGAGCCCTGCTCTTCATAACCACCCTACCCAACACAGGAGAGAGGGATAAAGCAAGCCACCTCCGTATTTACTCCAGGGCCAAAGTACAAATGACAACTCGTTTTTTCTTTTTTCATTTGCCTTTTGTTTGAAAGGAGGAGGATGTCTCTAAGCTCAACAGTACCAGGATTTACTTTCTTTTATTTTGCTCTGGGCTATCCTTAATGGCCGTGAACATGCTCAATTTGCTAATCTATAAGAGAGCAAAGATATTCTTGCTGAGTAGTGTATTTATTTAACATTCCTGAATCATAATGCATTTCTCTAGGGTATGTTAGAGGCCTGCTGGCCAGTCTTCATTGTAACTTACCTTAGGTAGGGTTTTGTAAAAAGCTGGATCGGCTTTTGATTAGCTAACTTTAGAAATAGAATCCATCAAAACAATCTATTTCTTCCTATCTCTCTCTCTTTTCTAAATTGCTGTTTGATCTTGTCATACTCTGCTAAACTTTGGCTCCTGTTTCAAATTGCACATCACAATTTTTACATGGTTTGATTGACATAACAAACATTACTTGAAATGCACACAGTATGTCAAACCGTATTACTCATAGCATTTGCAGTGTAACACCATTGCACATATATAACTCTTAAACTTGGTGAATCAAAAATTTCCCCATTTATTTGCACAAATGTCATCTTTAGCCACCAGGTCTCAATTAATAATAAAACACATGATCAAAATCAGTTAAACCAAAATGTCTTTGATATATCAAATATATAAAAAACAAAGCTCATTCCCAAGCAATAAGGTTTAGATTGTCAGACAGAACTGAAGATTCAAAGCCAAGCCTATATTAGGGATGTATGTTCTTTTTACAGAAATGGAGACTTGGATATCATTATTGACCAGGAGTAGGTAATTTATCCTCCTTCTGCTATAGCCGTTCACGTAGGAAAAACTGATTTCATTAGGCAAAATGTCCTCCACACCCTGTAGTTTATACTACAAAAACAATATTTCTTTGATATAAAATAGCATACTACTAATTATGCTTTTTTTGAATAAAGCATCCTCCTGGATATTCTCATTAAGCTCCTCTTGGGGACAGGCTCTCCCTTCTAAACCTCCTGCCAAGAATCCTTGGTCCTGGACCCAGAGGAGAGTAACTGTCATTGCCATAGGGATAGCCAAGGTCACAGATCACTCTCATCTTCCCCTAGGAGTGGAGCTGACACACAGCCAAGCTGTTAGGAAACTGGTATGGACTGCCTCTCACAGATGTGGCTCGCCCGGGGGGGTTTTGGCTTGTCCAGAGGAAGCTGAATTCAAGCTGCTGGTCCAAAGTTCTTGCAAAACCAGGTGTCCCTGTTCTGTGGGTGTGTGGTACAGATGACTTAGAGATAAGAGCCAGGTAGGGGAGGCCATACAGAACTTTGATTTCAGAACTACAGGAAGTTGGGAGCCTGTTCCTGTGGTAGGTTGGGCCCTGGGTTTCTCAGGGAGAATGAAAGAGGCTTTCCGTAGATGGTGATGTGGAAACATCGAGTTCTGTTTCCCTGTAGAGCAGGAAAGAAGGAAAAGAATTTGGGGCCAGTGAAACCCATTCGTTGCTCTTTCAGAATCTTGTTTTAAAGTGGCATCTAGGTTTCAGCAACATGCTTGCACTTGAAAACTGAAAACATTGGACAGAGCTGGTGTTTTCAAGTGTGAACTTGCTCTGGCATCCAGTGTAATTTTTTTTGGCTATGTAACCGCCATTCTTCCCATCTGCTCCCCCAAGCAAAGCCTTGTGAAAGAGGAGTTCCAGCTGGGAGATCTTAGCTGCTTTGTTAAAAATGTGCTTCGGGTGGGAGAAGGAAGGGTTTTCTCTGTCTCCAGCAGAAGCGTGTTACATGGACATTTACCCATGAACTGGAACTGAGGAGAAAGAAATTGTGTATGCATTTGCAACAAAAGAGATCAATGTCCCGTTGACTCCTTCAGCTCTCTAGGAGTATTTAGGGATCCCGATTACTTAGCTCAGGCCCTTCCTAGTGGGAAGATACTCTCATCAAACCTCAAGGGAGGGCTTCTGGGGTGGGTGCAGTAAGGATTCCCTGAGTCTTACTCAGGGCCTAGATGACTTGGTCACCATCTGTGATAGTCTCTGCCCTTTATTAACACCTTAATTTTGAAGAGAGTAGTGCTATCTTGGGAGCCATAGTAGGGTTGTCAGATAAAAATACAGGACCCTGATTAAATCTGAATTTAAGATAAGCAAATTTAATTTTTTGTTTGTTTGTTTTTTTTTCATTTTTCTGAAGCTGGAAACAGGGAGAGACAGTCAGACAGACTCCCGCATGCGCCCGACCGGGATCCACCCGGCACGCCCACCAGGGGCGACGCTCTGCCCACCAGGGGGCGATGCTCTGCCCATCCTGGGCGTCGCCATGTTGCGACCAGAGCCACTCTAGCGCCTGGGGCAGAGGCCACAGAGCCATCCCCAGCGCCCGGGCCATCTTTGCTCCAATGGAGCCTTGGCTGCGGGAGGGGAAGAGAGAGACAGAGAGGGAAAGCGCGGCGGAGGGGTGGAGAAGCAAATGGGCGCTTCTCCTGTGTGCCCTGGCCGGGAATCGAACCCGGGTCCTCCGCACGCTAGGCCGACGCTCTACCGCTGAGCCAACCGGCCAGGGCGCAAATTTAATTTTTAAAAGTAACTATTCACAAATGTTTCATGGGATAGACACTAAAAATTATCTGATATTTAAATTAAACTTATTATGTTTTGTTTGTTTTTTTGCTAAATCTGGTCACCCTAGTTCCATAGGGCCTGGTGATGAGCTGGAGTGAAGTAGCAATTCCAGGAAGATAGTAGGGTTCATGCATTTCCTGGCACCCTTTCTTTCTTTCTTTCTTTCTTTCTTTCTTTCTTTCTTTCTTTCTTTCCTTCCTTCCTTCTCTCTCTCTCTCTCTCTCTCTCTCTCTCTCTTCCCTTCCCTTCCCTTCCCTTCCTTCCCTTCCTTTCCTTTCCTTCCTCTTCCTTTCTTTTCTTTCCTTTTTGTGGTAGCTTATAAAGATGAAGTGACATCAGGAGCTCCCTCCTCAAGAAGTGTGTTTGGAACCAGAAAGGAGCTGATCACCTGATTAAGCATTTCTTCCTCATTGGGCAGTGAAAATGTCCCCTTCTCAAATGAGCGTTTTCTTTTCAGAGGACCAATTCTACTCGCTTTCACCAATTGTCTGATAACCTAGTTTAATATCATTTATTGGGGGCAGTGAGCTGTTTGTTGTACATTCCTGACTTGGGAAATGACCCTCATGCTTCTTGCTGAGAGGTGGCATCAAAGTGTTTTATTGTTCTGAGAGCTGATAACAGGGTGTGAAATCAGAAATCCAATGTGAAGATAATGCCATTGGGAGATATGACAGGCTCTAGTGACAAGGGCAACTTTATAGTCAGACAGACCTGAGTTCAAAGCCTGGAACTGTGGCTTGCTTATTGTTGGATCTTGAGACTGAGGCTCAGTGTCCTCCCTTCTAAAATGGGGTTGATAGCGATGTTTACCTCAAAGGTTGTGGTGAGGGTTAAATGAGATAGTGTAGTCAAAGCATTTAGAGAGTGTGTGTTAGTTAGTAACTGCCTAGTTAATGACAGGGTTTATTGCCACATCCACATAGTAGTTCAGTCTTTCCTTTGCCTCCCATGTTTGTCAGAATGCTCTCGCTTAAAACTTTCCTATACCATGGAAATGGGATAGCTTACATGTCTCTTTTTAAAGCAGAAAGCTGGGGGGCTAGCCTCCGAGGCTCCTAGTTTCAGGGCTTCCTGTAATCGCAATCAGTGGCTACACTGGGGCCGATGAGCTGCAGCTCCAGGGTGGAGGACAGGTTTGGGGCTTCTCACAGTTTCATGAGCTCCTGCTCTAAACTTCTTCACATCGACGTTAAGTCGAAGTAAACACAGGGCACATGCTCTGCAGAGCCAGCATCACACGAGTCCTGTTCCTGCAGTCAAACTGAAGCCCAGGCCCCCGTGCTAAAACCTTGAGGGTCACTATGGGGCCAGGTGATGAAAAGTGCCTGAGAGACCTATTGTGAGCAGCCTCTCCCTGCACAGGGGCCACAAAAGCTTAGAGCACCGACTCAGGTTTTGGAAGAAAGATTCTGTTAACATCGTGCAGCCAGCTGTGTGCCTATCAGAATGCGCTGATGTCTGTATAATAACAGAGGAAATATGGGTAAAGGGCAGCTTTAATGGAACAAGTAGGCTTTTAGAAAGGGCATTCAGAGAAAGATCCAGTGACATTTTAGTATAATTGACTACACATAAGGATTGAGGAGGCTTGCTTTGGGGGCTGGAGCATAGACCCTGAGCCACTGATTGGGACTCCTAGAGAGAGCAGAGCCAGTGCAGTGGCCCTCTGCCTTGTCGGGCCTGTTCTCCTGGGCCTGGCACCGGGGGCCGGCCCCACAGCTCAGCCACTGCCACCCGCGGACGGTCAGCTGGCTGGCGGCTTGGCACAGGGTGCTGCCTGCTGCATTCCTTCCCAAGGAGGAGGAGGAGATGCTAGCTGCTCCATCCATCCATCCCCCTCTCCACCTGCCAAGGAGGCGAGCTGCTGCTGTGGGGAAAACTGCTTTTACTCATTCCTTTGTATTTGGGCTTGAATGAGAGCCAGAAACAGTGGGTTTGGTTAAAAATTCAGTTACAAATCACGCTAATGGGAGCGCTAATAGCCCGGAACATTAGGATTGGGGGGCGTGTGATTAAGTGTTTAGACTCGGGGTGGTGTCCTCCCTAATGTTCACTTTTGGAGCTATTGTGGTGCATCCCGTCATCATGGCTGGTGTGAGAGGCCAGCTGTGACAGCAAGGCACAGGCAAGGGTCAGGGTGGCAAACACTTTCAGGTCTTTCTATGCTGTGATTATCGTGGGGTGATCAGGGAATAAGCTGTTGCCCGTTAAGCAGTGAAAATGGAAGGTGGAGACATTTTGCCTTATGCACAAAAACAGAAGAGAACAAGTACCACCCCCGAACACAGTCGATGCTGCTAGGTTGGGTTTCCTGCGCCTGTGTCATCCCTCAAGATGTTCCATTAGAGGTACTCAGCACGAGGACCCACCATGTTCAAGGAGAATTCTTTTAGTCCCAGAGATGCTGAGGTTTGGAAGTCTTTCCCCCCCTCCGCCTGGCCTTGGTATGTGCTGGCACTCAGCTCTCACACTGTTGGCTTGGGACTGAATTTCACACTAGTGTTCCCAACTGTCCCTTTCCTCTAGAGGTCTTGTTATGCTCCATGACACTGCTGACATCCTCCAGGAGGTAATGTGCGTTGCTAATGGGACTTGGTTGCATCAGTGATGTGGGGGCTTTGTTGAGCACTGAAGAATTCCCCACAGCAGAACCGCTGGTGGAGAAGTACGCAGAGGTTACCAGAATGTTACTCCTGGCTTACGGGAGCCCTCTTCATGAGGGCTGTCATTTTTCTACTATTGTCCTAATGCCTCTCTTCTCTCATCTTTCTCTGAACACATACCTGCAGCCTTTCATTGGCCCCCTTCTTCTCCTCCCAGATGACTAGTAAGCTTATGAGTAACTTATACTTGTAAGGGTCTCAGTATTTTTTTAAGCCACAATGATGAACTGGCTTCTCCCTACTGCCTGCCTTCCTGAGTCATTGCCCGGCCCAGCTGCCAGTAAGAGCTGGGAGGAGGAGGAAAGGGTGATTAATAAGGGAGAATCTTTAGCCTGGAGAGCCATTTCCCTGCCTTCTTTATACCAAGTCATTGTGTGGAAGGAGCGTGTGTGTGTGTGCCTGTGTATGTGTACATGCTCGAGCCTTGTCCAAAGGCAAATGCTTTCTCAGCATCACCTGGGGCCCTTGCTGTGGGAGGGTGCACTGAGGTCATGCTCTTTCCCTTCTTGGAGTCAAACTCAGAGTCCAATATTAGCTTTGTTGTTCCAGCCAGATAAGGAAACAGATCCTGTGGAAGTCATTTTTCAAATCATGTCCAATGAATGTTCTTAGCTTACTAATCCCATCTCCTTCCTTTGATAAATCAACAGTGAGCATGAAGTACATTAAATCCTTAAATAAGGTCTTTTTCCTTTCTTGAAATTTCTGTTTTTATGAAACTGTAAAAATGAGCATATACTCCATTAAAAAGGAAGTTCCTCTACAAACAACTCTATTGAAAAAGAATATAAAATTCTTCTGTGAACTCCTTGCTTCCTGGGCCCTCAGGGAAGGAATCAGTTTGGGAGGCAGAGATCATGTCTTCAAACATTATACCCCAACCACCCAGAAAAGAGGATCTGTGCCTTTATTTGTAATGTGTTTACATAGCTCTGTGACCATTGAAGAAGTCTGTTTAATGAAATCTTGGACTTGTATTTAGATGGGCCTGTTGGAAATCATTATGAGTAAACATGTGTAGAGATTTATTTTCTTGGACCCAGAGGCCTCTCAGAGGTCCCCAAAAATAAATATTTGCGTGGCGTCCAGTTTGTATTTCCATAGCCTAATGTGGTGCTGAGGTAAGAGTTTGCCTTCTTTCGCTGAGCTTGTTAACATGCACAGAACAGCTTTCCTCTCCAGAAAATGGTGATGGTCTAACTTGCCTCAGAGACAAGTGCTTGGGCAGCAGCCACTTACCCAGCCTAGAACTTGAGTGCAGGTGCCGGCTCGTTGCTATTCCAAGCAACCACATACTGCTGAGTGGACCAACGTGAGCTAGATGAGTTTAGTCTTGCGTGCAGGAAACCCCATCTCTTCTCCTGTGTGACTCTGTATTGCTGCCCAGGTGTTGTAGAATTCAGGCGCAGTGAACATAATTCTCAAGCCTCCTGAGAAGTTGCTTGTCTGATCAGTAGTGGCACAGTGGATAGAGTGTCAACCTGGAAGGTTGAGGTCTCCGGTTTGAAACCCTGAGGTCACCAGCTTGAGCCTGGGTCATTGGCTTGAGCACAGGATCATCAACATGATCCCTAAGTCACTGGCTTGAGCTTAATGGTTGCTAGCTTGAGCAAACGGTCCGTGGCTTGGCTTAAGCCAGCTCTGGTCAAGGCATGTATGAGAAGTAATCAGTGAAAAACTAAAGTGATGCAACTACGAGCTGATGCTTCTTATCTCTCCTCTCTCTTTCTCCCCCCCTTCCTGTCATTCTATCAAATTAAAAAAAAAAAAAAAAAAAAAAAAGAATTCTGGTGCAGTGGACATAGTTCTCAAGACTCCTGAGAGATCTCTTGAGTTCTCAGTGTTCTTTCTGAGGATCTGATCTGAAGTTTAAAAACAAATGTCTTTTTTCCTAGCTGGATAGTTCAGTTGGTTAGAGGATTGTCCTGATATGCCAGGTCAGGGCATACACAAGAATCAACCAATGAACGCATAAATAAGTGGAACAACAAATTGATGTTTCTCTTTCTCTTACTTCCCCCTCTTTCTAAAATCAATATTAAAAAATAAAAAAAAAAATGATTTCTTTTTTCTTCAGGCCTTTAATATACCAAAATAAACCAGGAAACATTATTATGAATTAAAAAGTTTTTTTTGTGAATTGGTCCATGTCTTCTTTCCTGGTAAAAAGTGAAGGAAGAAGGAATCATAGAGTATTTTATGCTTTTAATATACATTTTATTTATTTAACTACAAATTAGAAAAGTAGGCCTAAGTTTACTCCATAAAGCACATGACTAGTCATTTTAGAGTACATTATTTTTTTTCACACTTTATTTATTCATTTTAGAGAGGGGAGAGAGAAAGAGAGGGAAGGGGGGAGGAGCAGGAAGCATCAACTCCCATATGTGCCTTGACCAGGCAAGCCCAGGGTTTCAAACCAGCGACCTCAGCATTCCAGGTTGACACTTTATTCACTGCGCCACCATAGGTCAGGCCTAGAGTACATTATTATTAGCATAAAACAGGGTTAAGAAGAGGTCTGGGACTATACAATTTATTTTATGGCTCCATACTTGAGGAAGGCAGATGTCTTAGAAATTAGTGTGTGAATGAATTTAGGAAATATTTGTAGCTCAGATTCAAAATATTCTTTCCCTGTAACCTAAGCAATACTAAATGCTCATGTCTATAATCTGGAAATAGGCACACAAATGCATGGACAGGCTCGAGGAAGACTGAAGTCACCTGTCAGGGATTTGGAGAAGACTAAGGCAGATTGAATTCAGCTTGTATAAATATGTCAACCTAAGTATATATTGCAGGAAGCATGGCTACTCAGCAGTTGATGTTTTTAAGACCATTGTTGGAAGTTCCAGGTTGAAAGCTATTATGAAATCCTGCTACTTGGGTAGCTCCCCATCTTCTCTATGTGAATTCTCACAACATGAAACAAATGGAGTGCAGGAGGCCAGTGAACTTTTTGAGAAATTCGAAGCCCAGCAGACATGCTGACACCAGCAAGAAACCAGCTGGAACTGAAGGTCTTTGTACCAGGAAGAAAACAGGGCTGCTTCCTTAAAGGAGAACGAGTCCTGGTGCTAGAAGGCCCTGGTCTGATAGGAATTGGGTAGTGAAGTTTGGGGGACTGGTGATTTGGAATTTGGAGTTCTCCAGGTTGAAACAAGGGATTCTGGGAATAGGAAGGGGGTGGGGAGAACGGCTGGGAGTGTCCTTCAGGATGAGTCTCTTCTACTTGTGTAAACCCGCTGCTTGTTTTCAGTGAGATCTCTCAGGAACTGCTTCATGACAGCAGAATTTATTTTGGGAACCAGTGAAAAGGCTACATTTTGCATTATGTTGGTGAGGGAACTAAAAAAGATCAGGGTGTAGATTCAGGTGTAGGAGGACATCAGACCTCTTGGGAATTAGTAGGATTCTTGGGGGAGGTCTTTGAACCTTCCTAGACTCTAGAATTGGTGAGTTCAAGAGTACTTCAACCAGATCTTCAGCACCTGACATCTGGGTCACATCTTTAAAATTATGGCCAGATGGCCCTCCCTGGTCAGTTGGCTCAGTGGTAGAGCATCAGCCTGGCATGTGGATGAACCAGGTTCAATTCCTGGTCAGAGCACACAGGAGAAGCGAGCAACCATTTGCTTCTCCCCCACCCCCCACCCCCGCAGCCATGGCTCTATTGGAAAGAGTTGGCCCGCAGCGCTGAAGATGGCTCCATGGCTTGTGCCTCGGGCTAAAAAATGGCTCTGGTTGCAATGGAGCAGGGGCCCCAGATAGGCAGAGCATCGCCCCCTAGTTGGCTTGCTGGGTGGATCCCAACTGAGACACATGCGGCAGTCTGTCTCTGCCTCCCCTCCTTTCACTGAATAAAAATATACAAATATATGTATTTATATATGTCCAAATGAATATTTATTCTTTAAACTTGTGTTCTATCAGGCTTGCAAAGGAACTCTGTCCATTGACTGCTTTCATGCCCCAATAAATATGGAATGGAAAGGGAGGATCCTGAGGCTTGAGCTTGGGGAATCTTGGCCAGCCTGCGGGTGAAGGCCAGGACCACGGCTGGGAGGCCGGGTGGGTTTTGCCTGGTGGGTGGAGCAGGCAGCGAGGAGCTCGCAGGCCACTTTGGGCAACCGCGCTGGGAGGGTTGGGCGGCGCTGTCAGCGGTGGGCGGCGCCCGCAGAAGCCGTGCTCGGGGACAGCTGGCAGCTCAGCCACAGCGCAGCGAACGGTGACAGGTTCTGCAAATAACAGCTGCGAAGCAATCTTTCTGTTTGGACAACGTGGGAAGGGCCCTTGTTCACAAATTGGTCTCTTCTACACCACCTGCACAGATAATAATCCATTGTCGTTCTCTAGCTTTCAAAGACAAAAGACAGCCGCGGAGGGAGGAGCGAGCAGTTACTGGAGATAGCAGAACTTTTGAACCAAGGAGAGTCAAACAAGGACTCCAGGTTCTGTTCCTGGACTCACCGTGGGATTTTCCTTTGTTTCTCAGCAGTGAGTGCCACCTCTTTTATCCTTGCAGACCACCGCTGCTGCAATCATCATTTCCCGTGCGGTTGCAAAGTGTGCTCCCGTTTGCAAATCAGTGATCGATACTGGTCAAGTGGTCCCAGGATAGGAAAGGTCACACGTGTATATGTAAATGAAAAGGTTTTTGAGGCGCAGGTGGTTTGTCCTCCACAGAGATTGCAGTATTAGCATGTCAAAGCTAAAACAGAACCAAGCAAGGTACAGATGCAGCCGGTCTCTTCCTGCGTCCCAGGGAGGGTCTGAGCATGACGCTCGTGATCCTTATATTTAAAATCATACGGTGGTGCCAGATGTCGCCACCACATTGCTAATACATCTAGTACCTTCCATTTGCACGATACTTTGCAGTTTAAGGTTAGTCTTCTTACGTGCATTTTCTCATTTTAGCCTCACAGTGACAGTTTGTAGCTAGTAAATGCCCCATTTTAACAGAAAAGAAACCGAAGGACCAAGTCTGGTGTTCTGTCCACCATACTGCTTGACACTACTAATGTATATACACTGAGTTATTTGGATACTATTATTATTATTATTATTTTAGAAAGAGAGAGAAAGAGGGGTGAGAAATGGGAAGCATCAAGTCATAGTAGTTGCTTCCCATATGTGCCTTGACCAGGCAAGCCCAGGGTTTCAACCAGCAACTTCAGTGTTCCAGGTTGATGCTTTATCCACTGTATCACCACAGGTCAGGGCTTATTTTATTTCAGTTTTTTCCTTTTTCAACCTTTATTGAACAGCCAATGCTAGGCCTAAGATAAGGTAATAGACACATAGAGACATAGGTGACACGTTCTGTATCCTCACTGCTCTGTCCAACACAGTGCCACTAGCCATATGTATTGTAGTTATTTAAATTTAATTAATTAAAATTAAATAAAGTATAAATTTAGTAGCACGTTAAAGTGTTCGATAGCCACATATGCCTAATATATGCCTAGTGGCTCTGTGTTGGACAGATCAGAAATTTCTGTTAGACAACACCATGTATAGAGACTAACAACTTAGTAAACTTTTAGAGAATTTCCCTTCTTCTCTGCCCTATCTGCTGCTTTTGAAGTTCATTTGTTTCTTGGTGCATACATGCTGTTTGTTTTCTAAGATAGCAAGTTCAGTTTTTCAGTTAAGAGGTAAAATGTGCAAATGGTAGATGCATTCCTTTTGAGGTACAATTTAGTAGTTCTGACTGATGTAAACAACAATGTAGTCACCACCATTATTGAGGCACAGGACTCTTCTATCTTTCCAAGTGTTCCCTCATGCCCCTTCCCAGTGAGTCTTCCTTCTAACCCTTGTTCTAGACAAGCACCAATTTCTGCCATTATATATTACATTTCGTTTCTAGAGTTTTATATAAAAAGAATAATATAATATTCACTCTTTTGTCTGGTTTCTTCCACTCAGTGTGAAATTCATACATGAGATTCATCCATGTCATTGCATGTATCACTAGTTAGTTCCTTTTTGTTGCTGAGTAGTGTTGTTGTTTTTAATAGGGATATATCACAATTTGTTTATCCACTCACCTGTTGATGCATATTTGGGTTGTTTCCAGTTTTGACTAGGATGAACATTTGTATGCCTGTCTTTGTGAGGACATATTTCCACTTCCTGAGAGTGAAACTTGTAAGTCATATGGTAAGTTTATGCTTCGCTCTATGAGAAACTGCCAAGCTGTTTCCAAGGTGACTATATCATTCTGCATCCTATTTAACAAGGTTGCAGAATAAAAAAATCAATTCTATTTCTATATGATAGCTATAAGCAATCTGAACTAGAAACCTAAAAAACACCAATTATAACAGCATAAAATATGAAATATTTCAGGTTAAGTTTAGCAAAGTATGTATATAATCTGAACATGGAAATTATAAAATACTGCTGAGAAGAATTTGGAAAGACCTACATAAATGGAGATATATATACTGTGCACATGGATTGGAAAGTTGATCAGATTTTTTGGGAAGTAGAAACTGACAAACTAAAAGTGGAAATCCAAATGAGTTAGAGTAGCAAGACCAATATTGATAAGGAGAGCAAAATTGAAAGTTTCTATATGACTTAATTTTGAGACTTATTGTAAAGTTACAATGATCAGGATGGCATGGCTCTACTGTAAAGAGAGTCTAGATTGAAGATACTGAAGAAGGACTGGCACGGAAAAGCTCTAAGGAAGAGGGTCAGATAGTGGCTTTGAGCTTCTAAAAAGGGACTTGTGAGGAGAACAGAAAAATCTAATGGGGATTTTTATGAATTTACCTTCTGTCTGGTATGTGATGTAATTATTCTGCAATGACAACCTTAAATCTTCAGTAAAGTTGTTAAGCTCAGAGGATGCTTGGTTTAAGCAAAAATTTCATAGAAAGCCACAGAGGGTAGAATCAAGATGGTAGGTGCAGAGGAAGGAGAGGAGCTGAGGGGGGGCATGGAATATTAAGAGGACGTAGTAAGATCCAGAAGAAAGTAAGTAGAATATAGAATGCCTGAAGTAGGATCAAACATTTTAGAATAGGATGGGGAAGGCTTTAGAATACTCCAAGCTGTGGAAGTAGGTTTCAGACCATAGTGAGATTTTCTAAGTCCAGGTAAAGACTTTTCTTATGTGAAGAATTCCTGAATCCAGTATATTGCACAACTCCAAAGGGCATATTTCTCTGAATTCTCAGTAAAAGCTGCTTCCTGGAGTTGTGTGACTCAATTTGGCAGCCCTCACTGGTTGACTCTGAAAACGCTATTTAAAAAAAGTCTATCATAGTGTGAGGTTTTCAGTGTAATCTCCAAAAGTATATTTTCTCTCTTTTGTATTCCTCAACTGTGTCCCTAAAATATGTTCTTTACCTTCCCAAACTTCTCAGATAAAGACCATTAGAAAGGGCAGGCAAGGGACACAGTGAAGCCACATTATCAAATGGGATTCCCAAAAGGAATTCTTTTATTTTTTTCTCTTTTCCAATTTGGGGAGTCAAAAAAGGGAAGGAACTCTTTTTCACACAACTTGGATTATATATATATTGCACATCTAGTTCTATTCTACCTAGGTTTCTATTTTATATTTCAAACCATTTTCAAAGCCCTCTCCATTTGGATATTTCAAATAATTGGGCATGTTCAAATCAGAAAGTAAAGCACTTTTACTGCTTTTAAATATCTGACATTCATTTTCCTTTCTCTGGTTGTGGCACCATGATTTCCCTCTGGGGAATTACCCTTACCCTTGCTCTGGGTAGAGTTTATTGTTCTTCCAGTACAAGGGCAGAGCATGCTACTACACCCAAGTCAACCAGAGCATCATTCTTCTTGGCTTTTCTGATTGGTTCCTAGGTGGAGCACATGACCTAAGTTGGACCAATCAGAGTGAAACTCATTACTGGGAAAGGCTACCTTCTAAACTATGCCTAAAGTCAGAAATGTTGTCAATAATTCTTTATCCCCCTTTAAATTACTTTTGGTCAGGTTTTATATTACCTCCAAGTAAAACAACCCCAAATGAAACACTGAATTTATTCATTCTCTAAACCCATCTCAATTTCCTGTATTTATTGTTAAAATGGCATAACTATTGTTTCAATCTATGGAAAAGACAACCATCATAACAAATGAATCCAGAATGTTAGTAGCTTACCACAGTGAGCCATGTGAGACCCAAGTGGTGTTCCTGTTTGGCAGGTGGCCTTCAGGTAGTCATTCAGGGACCCAGGTCTTTTTCAGCCTTGTGGATCTGACCTCTTTCAGGCCAGAGCCCTCTTGGGTTATCAGGAGATGGGAAGAAAAGTGGAGAGCACATATGGGGGACTTTCACAGACCAGGCCTAAATGGGGAACACAAGACTTCTGTTCAGTCTTTGCTTAGAGCTCAGTGACATGGCACAGCCAACTGCAAGGGAGGCTGGGAAGGTGTTCTGGCTGTGACCCCAGAGGAAGAGGGAGCTACAGTTGAGCTCCAGAATGAAAAAGTGTAGTCATTTGTTATTTATTCCTCTCCCTGAGTTACTTCAGTCAGCCACAAAGTCCTGTTCGTTTTTATCTTGTGATGGCTCTCATCTCTCCTCCTTTATTCTCCCTGCCACTTTTTTTCTTCCTTTTGTGCGTGTGTGTGTGTGTGTGTGTGTGTGACAGAGACAGAGAGAGAGACAGAGAGAGGGACAAATAGGGACAGATAGACAGGAAAGGAGAGAGATGAGAAGCACCAATTCTTTGTTGTGGCACCTTAGTTGTTCATTGATTGCTTTCTCACATGTGCCTTGACCTGGGGGGCCACAGCAGACCGAGTGACCCTTTGCTCAAGCCAGCGACCTTGGGCTCAAATTGGTGAGCCTTACTCAAACCAGATGAGCCCGCACTCAAGCTGACGACCTTGGGGTTTCGAACCTGGGTCCTCTGCATCCCAGTCCCATGCTCTATCCACTGTGCCAGTGTCTGGTCAGACTTCCTGCCACTTTCTTAATCCAGTCCCAAATCCCGCTCTCCTCTGCGACAACCCATTCTGCATTCCCCTCCACCAGGCTCCTCCACAGCAGCTCTGCATTCTCAGTGCCTACGCAGACCTCATAAGCATCAAGAAATGTTTGCTTTGTGACAACCTGATAGACTAATCCTTCTTATGCACCAATTTTAGCCTGTCCATCTCTTGCTCAGAAACCTTCCTGAGATCTTGTAGCTTATCCCATGAAACTTGTATTTATCTACTTGCTTTCAAGTACTCAGGCCCTTATATCTGTCTTCCTCTACAGCCTTCTCCTCTGCTCCACAGGCCCAGCTCCAGCCTAAGTGGGTCTCGTCTTCTGGGTGCCCGAACATGTCCCTGGGCCTTTCTTTGAATGTCCGTGTTTCCCTCTTCCCTCTGTCTTTCCAAATACCATCTTCCCTCAAGGTCTGCCCAAGCCCTGCCTCCTCCATGAGGCTTTGCCCATCTGCTCTTGCTTCCCTGACCTCCTTCTCTGAACTCTGGTTGCCTGTATTGTTGATAACCAGGCTGACCTTATGTTCTCGCTTCTCTGAAATACCCTGAATGCACATATCTGTCTTGTTGTCACATTGGACTCAGGTGCTTGGCATGAAAAACAGATAAACATGGAACTCCTCTGATTGCAGTGAGGTGGGGAGAGATCAGTCCTGGAGCACCGCAGCCCCTGCTCCAGCACCTTCTTGCAGCCCATTAATCAAGTCCAGTTCCTTCATTTTACAGATGTGGAGACTGATCCACCTGGAGAGGCAGCCTTGCCTACGACCATAGCTGGTTAGTGCCAGAGGAATAATTAGAACCCACATTTCAGATCCCTAATGCTCGTGTTTTCTCCTAGGAGCTGCCTCCTTCACATTTTGTCTTGCTTTGCTCTCTGGCACGGCTGTGTAGGAGATAATAAGTCTACAAGGCAACACTTGCCTGGTAGCCTTCCCATGGATGAGATTTAAATGATAGTAAGTGCTCATTTCACACCTACTGACTTGAATTCAATTCCATGTCATAGAGTTTGAAATTTAGTGAAATTTGCCAGGATTTGTGACTAAAACTTGAACCCAATACTCACGCGTGCACACACACAACACACAGATTAGAAGGGAACACAGAAATATGAAATAATTGAATTTGGTGACCGGTAGAACTGTGGGTGAGTTTCTTTTATTTGGGCCAGATGTGATGAGAAAATCCAATAAATGAACTGGGGTCCAGATACTGTCAACTGACAGCCTTTTTCTTTTTTGAAGTTCCCACTAATTTTCTCTTTTTCATTCAAAACCACCCCTGGCAATTGAGAATCTATTTCACATCAGAAATTTATTATTATTATTTTTTTCAGAAATTTATTATTAATATCAGTGAAATGAATGCCTGACCAGGAGGTGGCACAGTGAATAGAGTGTTGGACTGGGATGCAGTTCAAAACCCATCGCTGGCTTGAGCGTGGGCTCATCTGGCTTGAGTGCAGGCTCACCAGCTTGAGCACAGGGGTAGCTGACTTGAGTGTGGGATCATAGACATGACTCCATGGTCGCTGACTTGAGCCCAAGGTCGCTTGCTTGAAGCCCAAGGTCACTGGCTTGAGCAAGGGGTCACTCGCTCTGCTGTAGCCCCCTCCCCATCAAGGCACATATGAGAAAGCAATTAATGAACAATTAAGGAGCTGCAATGAAGAATTGATGCTTCTCATCTCTCTCCCTTCCTGTCTGTCTGTCTCTCTCTCTGTCTCTGTCACACACACAAAAAATCAGTGAAATGAGACCTGTAATTATTTACACCATGATTTTATTTTTTATTTTATTTAATTTATTTATTTATTTATTTTCTGAAGCTGGAAACAGGGAGAGACAGTCAGACAGACTCCCGCACGCGCCCGACTGGGATCCACCCGGCACGCCCACCAGGGGCGATGCTCTGCCCACCAGGGGGCGATGCTCTGCCCCTCCTGGGCGTCGCCATGTTGCGACCAGAGCCACTCTAGCGCCTGAGGCAGAGGCCACAGAGCCATCCCCAGCGCCCGGGCCATCTTTTGCTCCAATGGAGCCTTGGCTGTGGGAGGGGAAGAGAGAGACAGAGAGGAAGGCGCGGCGGAGGGGTGGAGAAGCAAATGGGCGCCTCTCCTGTGTGCCCTGGCCGGGAATCGAACCCGGGTCCTCCGCACGCTAGGCCGACGCTCTACCGCTGAGCCAACCGGCCAGGGCTACACCATGATTTTAAATATGGCAGAGCATCTGCAGAAGCATGGACCTTGCCTGAAGGGTTATAACGTGCATACTTCAGGTTGATACACAGCATGAATAAATCCCTTTAGATGACTGTTGGATCACAAAGATAGAGAATTCTTTAATTATGTTCAATAATAATATAAATCAATTTTCATAAAGAGATCATCCCCAAAGGACAGAGAACAAAAGCAAGAAGGCTGTTTTGAAGAAAGGCTTGAAAGAGACTCAGGGTGGGCATAGCGTGTGACTGGGAGCAGGCCATGCTGAAGCCCTGGGGGATGAAGATGCTGGCATCCGAGAGCGGCCGCCCTTGGAAAGGGGGGATTCTGTGACATTTCTTTACAAGACTCAGGGACGAGGAGCAGCAGCTGTGTGTGTGTGTGAGAGAGACTGGTCTGATGTTTTTATTTCTCAGCTTTGTAAGAACTGGGGGACAGTTTTGAAGAGCCATCATTAACAAAACTTATCAGATCACAACTTGATACAAAGAGAGGAAATAAGATGCTACTTTAAGAAATTTTAATTACACCTGACTGGTGGTGGTGCAGTAGACAGAGTGTCCACCTGGGATGCTGAAGTCCCAGGTTTGAAACCCCAAGGTTGCTGGCTTGAGCGCAGACTCACCAGCTTAAGCGTGGGATTGCTAGTTTGAGTGCGGGATCATCGACATAATCCCAAGGTTGCTGGCTTAAGCCCAAAGGTCACTGGCTTGAGCAAGAGCTCACATAGGAGAAGCAATCAATGAACAACAAAAGTGAAGCAACTACAAATTGATGCTTCTCATATCTCTCCCTTCTTGTTTATCTCTCTCAAAAAAATTTTTTTTTAATCACAAGGATATTAAAGAGTCATCTATAAGTATTTCTTTTAAAATATTTTCTTTATTGATTTTCTTAGAGAGAGGAGAGAGAAAAATGGGGGGGGGTGGAATGGGGAGGGAGAAGAGGGGAGCATCGACTTACAGCAGTTGTTTCTCCTATGTGTCTTGATCAGGCAAGCCCGGGGTTTTGAACTGGCGACCTCAGCATTCCAGGTTGATGCTTTATCCACTGTGCCACAACAGGTCAGGCTACAAGTACTTCTTATGGGCCTTACTCGGAATATTGTTGTATAGACTTTGTCAGAAGTGACCGATAAGGTTGAGCACCTTGTGCATTGTACAAAGACCCAGGCTGAGGCAGTGAATGAAGCCTGGATCTACTTACTTGGCTCTATACTGAACTGAGGCAGCCTCAGCCCAAAGGAAGGGCATTTTATTTCTAATTACACATAGCTAGATTGCCAAGCCAGGTGCCCAGAGGGTGTGCCTTCTTCTAACTTGTACAAAGACACAGAGTAGGCTCATAGTGGCCTGGGATGGGGAAGGCTGAAAAGAAAGGGTAACAATAGAGGAGGAATTGAATTGAGTTTGGAAGAGAAGTATTCAGAAAATATTACAAGATAATATATAATCTGTTGCAACATTTACCAGTATTCCGTTCTCCTATTTCTTCTTTTTTGCTCCTTATCCTCCGTCCTCAATGATTTCCTTCAAGCCATGGCTTTTACCTCCATGTAGGACTCGCAAATTTTTTTATCTCCAGCTATGATTTTTCTTCTTAACTTCAGGACCATCTGTCCAAAAACCTATATTGAAAATGTCTACCCAGGTGGCTCTGATGCATCTTAAACTCAGCACGTACCAAACTACATTCGTTATCTCCCCTCACCCCAATTCTTGATCTTCCAGATCCGCATCCTCCTCTTTATTTCCGCTGCCAATGCCAGGTGCAAGTCTAACAGCATCACAACAAATCTCTCCTTAACTCAGTATGTTCTCCTCATTTCCTGCCTCTAATCTCTCCTCAACTTAGTATGTCCTCCACATTTCTGCTGCAGTAATTGTTCTAAAAGGAAATTCTTTCCCCCTACGTCTCTCCTTGAAACTCTACCGGTTCCTTTTGGAGAAAACATCTTCATGATCTGGTCCCTGTGTACAGCTTGCCAGCCTCGCTTTCTGCTTCCCCCATTAGTAGTTTATAATGACTCTGACCAGAGCGTGCTGCACTTCAGCTCTTCCTGCCTTCCTCCCTGCTGATACTTCTGTCTGAGACGTTTTGCTTTCCTTGTCTACCACTTTTTATTCACAACTTTGCTTCTTCAAGGAATCTTTTCCTTAGAGGATTAGTCATTCTTTCTCTTATTAATTATCTCAATGCCTTGTACTGTTTTGAAACAGATTTCTTTATGTATCAATATCCCCTCCTACCTGGGGCTCTCTGCTGGTTAATTTTATGTGTCATCTTGACTGAGCTAAGAGATGTTGGTAAACCATCATTTGGGGGTATATTTGCAGAGGTGTTGCCAGAAGAGATTAGCATTAGCATTTGAATTGGTAAATTGAGTAAAGAAGATAGCCCTCAAAAAGTGGGTGGGCATAATCTAAACTATGGAGGGCTTGAATAGAACAAAAGGGTGGAAGAGAAGGGAATTTGTTTTTGCCTGAGCTGGGACATTGATCTTTTCTGGCTTTTGGATATCGGCGCTCCTGGTTCTTGAGCCTTTGGACTCAGCCTAGGACATACAGCATCAGCTCCCCTAGTTCTCAAGCCTTTGGGCAGGACTGAACTATACCAGAGGCTTTCCTGGGTCTCCAGCTTGCAGATGGCAGATTATGGGATTCTTGGCTTCCATAATTGCATGAGCCAATTCCTATAATAAAAATCCTCTTATATGTATCTGTCTATTTATATATGTTATTGGTTCTATTTCTCTGGAGAAGCCTGGCTAGTACCAGCTCTACGACATTAAGAGTGAAGTCTTGGTTATCTATGTGTAACCCATGTCTGTAAGTTTCTAGCCTTATCAGCCTGTGCCTTCTCTGGGAAGTTGTCTGGTATATGTCCTGTTTTATACATCAAGTGCAAATAGCACAAGTCCCCTCCAGTTACTTACCAGAAATGGGCTTTTTTCAAATGGCTCTTTGGCTATTTTTGAGGGGCTGTTAGGAGACTTTTCCAGTCTTACCTCCAGTCTGGTTTTTAGGATAAAGAAGACCCATGCAGATACTAGCCTATAATTGCTACCAGAAATAACCATCCCTAGAACTTGCAGGTCAAACATAATTTCAGAGTCTTCATCAGATTCTTGATGGGTCTCTACATGGAGAATCTCTCGGCATATACAAGCTAGTGATGGGCCATTTGACCTAAAATCAACTAAGTCATTGGTTGCTTATGACCTTGAGGAGCCACTGCGCCACTTCAGCTGCAGGTGTTGTAAAGTACCAAAAGCTGCAGAATTAATATTAATATTTTAAGAGGCTTGAAGAACATTTTATTAATTTGGGTTAAGGTGTGCAGAGAAATTGTGAGAATAGTCTCTGTACTGTGTGATTGGCATAACTAGGATGGCCCTTGGCATTGTATTGTAAATGCAAAGGAGAGGAAAACATGGATCCCCAGATATTCCACCACACCTGTGGGGAAAGGGGTGAATGGCTAGCCAGGTGCAGGAAGAGAAAAGCCAAAATAAACCTTTTCTTATAGCAATGAGCCATTTGCGAGTATTTGTCCCCATGGAAACTACCTCTCCTATGTGAATGCATGTGGTTAATGTGTGTGACTCTGGACAGAGAGATGGTGGCGGATAAACATTAGAGAATATAGGAATGCCTTTTAATATGTAAAGAGACACCTTTCTACCATTGTGTTGACTTGTAAATTTTGTTTTTTCCAAAATGATGTATGGCTTGCAAATTAAACGTGGTCCTATCATGTTAAAGGACATATGACTATAACCAATAGTGGTAAAAGGTACCTAATTGCAATTTTTGCTTCTGTACTTCCCACTTGCAAAACTATAAAAACTAGGTAGAACAAAGGGCCAGCGCGCTCTCCCTCAGATTTCTGTTGGAGTTGCCGCCGCTTGGCCAAGCTAGACAATAAAGCTTTGGTGTGTAATCGATGGACTTTGTTCGTGTCTTCAATGTTTCCGGTCCCTCCGGATTAGGCTTAACAACCTATATGGCCTAGCCTTAGCCCAAGAAGTTTAACTGGGCAAATCAACTGTTCTTATTTGGAATTTGAAGTTCAAAACACTGAAATAAATTGCCAGTTGGTAGTGGGGAAAATTGTCAAAGGATGCTAGATGGTAGTTCCAGGACCCTAGCCAACCAAATCATGGATAAATCACTGAAGTTAAAAGCCAGTAAAACTGTGAATGAAGAGGGGAGGCAGGTGGTGGAGATGTAGAAAGAGGCAGAGGCCTGGAGAGTAACAGCTCTGTTAATGGTAGGGGAGCAGCAGTGGGCAGCTTCAGACCTTCTGCTGCTGATGTTGCTAAAGACACCTCTAGTCCGGAGCACCCTGAAGCTTTATTTTCCATCCCATGAGGGATGCTGTATCATAGCTCAGTATAAATCAGATCCTGTGACATCCCTGTCTCCGTCCTTACCTCTTATTTATTCTTACAGTAACAACCCCCCACCCCCACCCCCACTTCATAATAATCTGATTGAGCAGACTGCATTCCTTCTATCTCAACAAGGTGGCTCACAATAGGGGCCCAATTAACTCCCATTGAATGACACCATAGAGACTTAAATGAGAAAGAGCAATGTAAATTGTTGTGGTCAAGCAAAGCTACCTAGAAGAACTAGAACTTTCTTAGGAGGTGGGTAGAGGGAAGATATTCCATGCCTGAGACAGAACACAGTAAATATGTAATCCTAGGTCATACCAATTTAGGTCCTGCCAACGAAGAGGCTGGCTAGAGAGCCGTAACTTGAAATTGCGTGGGAACGCTGAAGGTACGAGAGTCATCTCATGAGTTTTCAGGCTGCCAACAACTCCCCTCCCATATCTCCAGGTTATCATTTGGATTAGTCTGACCCCCAAACTTGGGAAAGACAAAGAATAACTATTAAAGAAATCACACTGCGGTGTGGAAGATGAAAAGGTAAAATTGTGCAGTAATAATCTTGCAGACAGAGTAAACGTTGTAGTGGATGATTATGTTGTCTAAAAACAGTCTTTGTGAATGGAGAGTGACACTTCTGAAATTTGCAGCTATTTGCTTTGCAATGCTTCCATTTCCATTTATTTGGAGTGATGGTTTCTCGGTCCCAGGACCGCCCCCCCCTTTTCCTTCCTTTGGCAGTGGGAAATAGCCTGACAGGTGCATTTGGGAACTCTCCCAAGGTACAGTCACTCAGAGTTCTCCAGAATTCTGGAAGGTTCCACTTCTTCGATCATGTTTGAGAGAGAGAGAGAGAGAGAGAATAGGAGCTGCAAAGAGAATTGGCAGCCCTGGCCAGCAGCTGCGGAGACAGACATTGGTGACGAGGCATTTCTGTGGAAACAGCCCAAGGGTGGAGGAAATACTTGAGGATGAAGCAAAACCCTTTGATATGCTTGAGCTTTGTAAAACAGCCTTAAATGTGGCTTCTGTACCTTCTAAACCAGGGGTCTCAAACTCGCGGCCCGCGGGCCGCATGCGGCCCAGCGAACAATTTTGTGCGGCCCGAAGACTAATCCACGAAGTTCAAAAGATTTTGGATAAAATTAAGTAAACCTAGGGGCCTACTTGTATTTTTCATTTCTCTAGCATCCTAGCTAGATATTAGCTTAGTTAACAGCAGTTGTGATGCGAACTACAGTTTCTGGTCGTTTTGTGACACTGAGTAAACTGCATGTACGATTGTGCTTGTTGTACTGATTTTTTTTTGTTTTCAACTGCAGTGAGAAAAGTGTTGCGTAACAGTTGCCTTTTGTAGACCTAGTGCGGCCCGCCAAACGGCTGTGATCTTGCTCTGCAGCCCACATGCTGAGTTGAGTTTGAGACCCCTGCTCTAAACCTAAACTCTTCCTGCATTTAAAATTAATTTTTAATATATATTTTTAAAAATTGGGTAACATACCCATTTTATTGGCTGATTTGCTGGCTAGGCCTGTAACTTTTCCTTTAAAAAGTGCCTCCGGTGTTTCTGTCTTGGGGCTTTTTGCTCATGCCGGTTCTTTGCCTGGAAGCTTTTCAATTCTTCTCACCCTGCAAGGCCCAGCCAGAGCTTACCTCCCCCGTGCAGCCTCCCTGTCTACCCCAGGGAAAGGGCTCTTTTTCCAGTGTGTGTCAGGACAGTACTCAGATCTCTGTAACTTGGGGAAGGCACAGCATTAACCATCTACTGCCCTGGATCGTTTTCATAGTCTTCCCTTAAATCACCACCTGCACCTGTGTTTGTTACCTGCATTTGCCAAGCCACAAATATCTGGGGCTTTCACAGGAAGGTAACAATCAGTATTGTATTTCTCAGGCTTTGTCCTCACTGGCTGAGGCAGGTCCTTCTGCCTCCCTTGAGTTCATCCACGCCAGTTCCAAGAGTCACCAGGGTAGCCCAAGTGTGGCCCTGAACACTCGCCCTCCCTCCTGTACTGACCAGGACCAGTGGTGAGGGCTCCCTGACACTCAGTGCCTGATGCTCACAGAGCTCTGGGAACTTGCCGCCGCCGCTGTGTACAGACAGTCGTCACGGCCATCACCGTGGCCGTGCAGGTGTGGGAACTTGCCGCCGCCGCTGTGTACAGCCAGTAGTCACGGCCATCACCGTGGCCGTGCAGGTGTGGGAACTTGCCGCCGCCGCTGTGTACAGACAGTAGTCACGGCCATCACCGTGACCATGCAGGTGCAGGTTCCCATGGAACTCGGACAGACGGGAATGAAACTGCAGAGCCAAGAAATGGTGGGCCATTACCTTTATTCTAGCCTCCCAACTGGCTGGCGAGTAAATACACACAGCAGGAAAACACTTCCCTTTCTATTCAGGGCTCCTAAAGCCAGTGACTTTCTCCTGGTTTTCCTAGAATCAAAGGCCCCACTAGCTCAGTCCCCTCTGATTCCCATCTCCTTCTCTCTGCACAAACTCTGCACAGACTGGCTTCTCCTTCAGCACCCCGCCATCTTGGCTGCCTCTTCCCTCTGCAACATGGTCTCTGCAAAAATGGCCTCCTCCCTTTGCCTCCTTATTCCTTCTTAAAACTTTTTGGTGCAAAACCCCTCCTCCAGCACACATCAGCATAACCAAGCCCCTTCCCAAGCAGGAAGGTAATTAGCTGTATCATCTGACAGCATCATCATGTGAGCAGTGGCCATTTTTAACAATGAAAGTGAGCAAAACCAGAAAAACAGATTTTACAAACTCATTTGCTCAACATGCTGCCTGCCAGAGCCCAGGCCCACACTGAGCTGAGACTGCCCTGCCTCTTCTGCTCACACTGTGGGAGCCCCTCAGTGGCTGACCTGAGCTGGTCTCTCAGCTGAGTTGGGGGAAGCTCCTGATCTTCACCTCTGTTGTTTCGTGGGTCTAGAGCAGTAGGGCTTTGTTCCCAATGGCTTATGGGTTTTTAGCTCCATAGCTCTTTTCATTTTATTTGCTATCTCCTTCTCTTGGAATGCAGCTGGGAGTCCATTGGGACTGTACCCTTGATTTCTGAAGTACCATCACCAGTCCAAATTACATTTGCTTAACTTTCTATCTTAGGGTGGGTCCTATTTAGGAGACCTCTCAGTAATGATATGCTGCAGGTATGCATGGGCTTTGATTCCTTCCCCCAAAGAATCCTTGCAATGAACTTATGAGCTTGTACTTCTCCTTTGTCCGGATGAAGAAGCTAGAGCTCAGGGAGGTGAAATAACTTACTAAAGTTGCCTAGGAAACTAGTGATAGAACCAGGCTTCCTGATTCCCAGCCTAGTGCTTCTTCCCTAGACCAGCAACTTTTCAGCTCTTCCTCTTTCT
This sequence comes from Saccopteryx bilineata, assembly GCF_036850765.1. Classification (NCBI taxonomy): domain Eukaryota; kingdom Metazoa; phylum Chordata; class Mammalia; order Chiroptera; family Emballonuridae; genus Saccopteryx; species Saccopteryx bilineata. The sequence goes on along the minus strand of NC_089494.1, from coordinate 64,091,618 downwards.
TTAAATCACATATATTCTTTTCTTTAAATGAAATCATTCTAGAAGCCCAACATGTAAAACAAGTATGGCTAGAGATGCTCTAGATGAAAACAGGGTGAATGTGGGGATTCCTATAGCCACATCTTCCCCAAAGACAGCTGGGCCGTGAGCTCTGAGGAGGAACTCCCAAAACACCCAGTGTCACCCAGAACACAGATGACTTTCCTGTCCCATCCAAAAGGGACATTTCCTACCCAGAAAGTTTGCAAGTTAATTTTTATACAGGCCAGCAAGAAACACAATTTTATCTGGTGGTGATTTTTTTTTCTCTCTTCCTTTGCCACTTCTCTTTAGTCACATCTACAAGGCTCTGCATGTTTAATCTGTCACTCGTTCCTTCTTCTTTGTTAGACCCTTTAGCTGAGCCTGACCAGGCAGAGGCACAGTGGATAGAACATTGGACTAGGATGCGGAGGACCCAAGTTCGAAACCCCAAGGTCCCTGGCTTGAGTGTGGGCTCATCTGGTTTGAGCAAGGCTCACCAGCTCGAGCCAAAGGTCACTGGCTTGAGCAAGGGGTCACTTGCTCTGCTGTAGCCCCCCCCCCATCAAGGCACATATGAGAAAGCAATCAATGAACAACTAAGGTGCCACAATAAAGAATTGATGCTTCTCATCTCTTTCCCTTCCTGTCTGTCCCTATTCTCTGTCTCTCTCTGTCTCTGACACACACACACACACACACACACACACACACACACACACAATAAATAAATAAATAATAGATCCTTTAGCTGAACTGCTTTCATCCTGGCACAAGCCTTTAGAGAGTGGTAAAATGAGATGGAGATATAATCAGAGGCCTCAAAGCTGCTTTAGATGATGTTTGCACTGTCTTACCCATTATCCTACTGAGCTTCAGGTTTTTCATTCAAATTCATGAATGCCACACCCAGGGCATTCCAGCTGAGCTCTCTGTAGCTGAACCAGTGTCTGTAGACAGCTGGAGGAAAAGTATGCTGAAGAAGCAAGACCTTTATGCTCTGATCCTATTAGGATTCACTCCAATAGCTTGAGCCAGGCCTAGCAAGACCAGGTGCTGAGATGGTCTGCCCTGTGTGGTAAAAAGAGTGTGAGGGGAGCAGTACCCCAAGCCTCTTGCTCCCTCCATGGGTTGGAAATGACTGCAGAATGAGAAAGCATCAAGAATACTGGATAGACTTGCCAAAGTGAGAGTGATATGTATGAGCCATTTAGAATGACTCATGAGATTTCCACCTGATAAAGGAATGTCAGCCCTTCCTGGACATGCTTTAGGAGATGATCAACTCTAGAAAATCCTCCCCAAATGCCACACAATGCAAATTACACACTGTTCTTGTTTTTCAGGTAAGGGAAAACAAGACTGTAGAAGGGAAACTGGATTCCAAGCGACACTTAGAGACACCTCTGTTTCAGGTGTGGATTCTGGTTTTAAAATGGCTATTTTACCTGGGGAGACTGTTTCAAGGGTGTGGCCACTTATCTGCTCTTCTGGAAACTGCACATTTAATGGCTGATGGCTATTCCCATGCCCCTTTCCAAATGGTAGCTCTGGGACTTTGATGAGTAACCACAACTCACATTCGCATAGCAGTTTATAGTTCTAGAAGCACTTTCCCATGTGATCAGGCAGGGTTCTGTGTAGATAACAGAAATCACTGTAGTAATTTAAGCAGGAAGAGATTTAATACAGAGAATTAGATGCTTACAAGGAGCAGGCTTCAGGCTGGGCCTCCAAGAATGACTTTCAGAGCTGTATCCCAGAAGCTTGACCAGAGAACATCTACTTCTGCCATAGTCAGGAAGCTACTGCTAAAAACGGTGGCTCCAAGAATATACTACCTTAATTGTAATTTGAGGATCAGAACCGCTGGCTCTAGTGCCATGTGACTCCAGTTTTGAACTGTGCTAATAGAATGCATACTTCATGCCTGTTCCTTTTCCATATTAACTTTCTAAATTCAAGCTCTGTGCAAGGACATCTAATTAGTGGGACCCAAATTACTCAAAAATATAGCCGCAAGGGAGTCTAGGAACTAAATTTTAGATTTTCAGTCTCTGCAGTATAGGAAGGCACACTAGAAAATTGAAATAGACATTTATTCTGTATTTGCTATCCCATATTATATCTCACTTAATATTCACAGGAAATCTGAAAAGTGACATTGTTGGCAATGAAAAATCGCAGCAGGTGTTAGACCAATTGAGTCAGACCAGACTTTGGTTCAGCAACCTCAGTACTTGAATTTGGCTAAAAATTCAGAGCCAAGACTCAAACTATAAGAGAAAGTTTATTTAGAAAGTCACTGAGGTAGAAGTGAGTGGTAGAAGAAATGGACTCAGGCAATAAGTTACAGAGGCAAAAGAAGGGCCCTTGGAGCTTAGGAAAGAGAAGGGTAAAGGTACTGCATTTGGCAGGGAAGAGGAGGGGGAGGGGAAAGGCACCAGTATGTTCCTGGGAGGTAGAGCACTTTGGGCCTTCATTCCTAAGGGCTTTTAAGGGTGGAGATTTTAGGGGAGTTCCAGGGTAGGATCTCACTAGAATATTCATAAAATATTCATTGGCTTTCCAAGTGTGTCTTTTCAGGGTCATGGTCTGTCTCCAGATTGGTTGGCACTAGAGCAGGGATCATTAGTCAATGCAACTGGTTCTGAGGTCAGCTGTGGAATCACTTGTCTAGTTTTGCTGTTATCCTGGTCCTGGAACTGAAACGCAACTGAAGCCTATTCGTTAATGATTAAGGAAGTGGTCATGCAAGGACCCTGCATGGGAATCACACAAAGCCACTCTTTGGCCCTTATTTTCCCAGTTTTGCCTGTTGCTAGGCACCTGGGGCTTTCCCCCCCAGTGACCTTCGATACCTGGCCTGTCATCCTTGCTCTGCTCATGCCAGCCTAACTGCCTTTACAACATGAGCAGTGGTAGCTTCATTTAACACATGAGGGAAAGGAGCATGATGGTGGGTCTAGACGGGAGATAGGGAGGTCAGGGGCTGTTGCCCTAAGCACGTGTACATGGAGTTTAGATATAAAGAATGCTACAGGTTAAAGTAAATGAGGGTTGGGTGGGAACAGTATTCCAGGCAGGAAAAAGAGCATACATGAAGAAGACTGGAGGGAGTGTGATACAGCTGCAGAACTGGAAGAAAGAGGGGATAAACTTGTGGGTAGTGAGAGAAGGATGTGAACGGCTGGAGAAGCACCAGGGACAGACAGACAAACAAGTCATGTGGGTCCCATTAGGAATTTGGCCTTCATCCTTAGAGCAATGAGAAGCCATTCAAGCACTTTATGGGGGGAAATGGTTGGGGAGGTATGCAGGGGCCCAGGATCCTATTTAATTTTGAAAAGAGTGCAGGCTTGTGTGGGCCCTAATCCCATGTCTGTATTTGCCACCGAACTGTCATGGTCATGTGTTACTAAAGGGGTTTTTATTTTTGAATGATTTGCATTCTTTCATTCCAAGCAACAGGGGGAAAAACCAAAAGCAAGAGCAGGTCTACAAATCCGGGGAGGTATTTATAGGGGTTTTTATATTTGTAAAAATTAAAGCCTCTGGGGGAAACTATTAATTTCCTGTAGCTGCTTTAGGATGTTAGGGAGGGCATTCAGTGTGAGCTGTTTGAAATGCTTCTGCACATTGTTCTGTGGGTGGAGCTCGAAGAGGTGTGGAAATAAATCAGCAGGCAAGGCCTCTGATTGTGCCTCTGGTCCTCTAGAAATTGGCTGCCAGCCCACTGTCAGTGGGAGCTTGGTGGAGGGTAAATCTTCTCTCATTGATCAGCAACTGGGGTTTGGCAGCATGTGGCTGAGGATTGTTCCAAAGAGATCAAAGATAATAAATTTAGGCCCTGGCCGGTTGGCTCAGTGGTAGAGCATCGGCCTGGTGTGCAGGAGTCCTGGGTTTGGTCCCCGGCCAGGGCACACAGGAGAGGCGCCCATCTGCTTCTCTACCCCTTCCCCTCTTCTTCCTCTCTGTCTCTCTCTTCCCTTCCTGCAGCCAAGGCTCCATTGGAGCAGAGATGGCCCGGGCGCTGAGGATGGCTCTGTGGCCTCTGCCTCAGGTGCTAGAATGGCTCTGGTTGCGGCAGAGTGACGCCCCAGATGGGCAGAGCATCGCCCCCTGGTGGGATCCCGGTCGGGTGCATGTGGGAGTCTGTCTGACTGTCTCCCTGTTTCCAACTTCAGAAAAATACAAAAAAAAAAATCATAAATTTAAAAAATTGTCCAATGTGACTGTATTCCAAAGAGACTACAGGTTTTAAAAGAACTGGCCCCTGAGAGTCCCAGGACTCAACTTCTTTGGGAAGCCTTTCTTCCTTCAAGAACCCAACTCTGCTAGTACCTTCCTGTAGTAGTGTGAATGCGGTGTTCAGCAGGCAGTCTCATTCCTTTGGAGACCCTGTCTGGCTCTGAATCCTAATTTCTTAACCAGGTTGTGAGTTCCTTGAAAGAAAGGATCATGCTTTTTATATGTCCTGTATTCCTAACAACACCTATCTTGGTCAGCGCATGATCTGAGCTCAAAATATCCACAATTCCAGAATTTTGACCTTCTCTTGGGTTATGGTGGCCATGGTGTGGGGTGGCCATGGACCACTCTTTAAGAGCCTTTGCTGAAACTAAACCCCAACATGGCTGCTCAGCAGCGAACCTCTTTCTGGCTCTCATGAGCCTGTACACCGGAAGGTTAGCCACACTGGTCTGTGACCAGTGGCCAAGTGCAGGAAGAGCGGTTGGGGAGGTTACACCTGGAACAGTGAGTGGAAGCAGCTGCAGTGCTTGTAGTATGGCCTTCCCTTCCTGCATAGGTGTAGAGTCAGAGCTGGTCTGCAGATGTGGTTTGAGGCAGAGTATTAACAACCATTTCACTGTGTGGGCCAAAGACACTGATGTTCATTGCTTGCCCTGCTTTTCTTTCATTGGTTTCCCAGAAAAATCGCTGAGGGAGAGCACCCTATAGATGTGATTTGGCTCACATGCTGTCTGCTTTCAACACCGCTTTACCCACCTGTGGAAAGTTTTGGGTGGGAGTCAACTGGTTTCTCTTTGTGCGAACAGCCAGGGTGTGATCGGCTTGGTGCTCTGAAATGTACTTGTTTGCTCAATTTGAGCACCCCCAGGTCCTCTCCGCTTCTCCATCTGTAGCTACCCGATGGGAAACAAAATTTCAGAGAATCATTTCTATTTATATTTAGGGGATTCTGAAAGACATAGACACTAAGAAAACTAAAGAATTACCCATTTTTTTCCATTACAAAAGATAACAATGAAGTGGTAAATGATAATGAAGTAAAACAGTGCGGAGAGGTAGGGTCATCACATTCACAGAGACGTGGAAATGGAACGGTAGGCACCAGGGCGGGGGGGGGGGGGGTGGCGAGGTATTGCTTCATGGGCACAGAATTTCGGTATGGGGTGATGAAAACTTTCTGGAGATGGATGGTTGCACAACATGTGAATGTATTTAATGCCTCTGAATGTACACTTAAAATGGTTAGAGTGGTAAATTTTATGCTATGTATATTTTGCCATAAGAAAAAAAAATAAGTCATTTTGAACAGAGCATTTTCTCAATAAGAAGATACTAAACTTGACTTTTAGCTCGGGTGTTATGTGTGTGTATTTATATTCAAAGTAACCAGTTTCCTGAAAACATAACCTACTCCTGGCCAAGTGGCTCTTTTCCTGTGCATTTGTGCGTCCTGAAGCTGGCTCCACGGTGTATTGGTCAGGAAGTAGGTGACTCATGGGGTCTTTATGACAGATCGCTGAGTCACACACACACACACACACACACACACACGCACGTCCCAAGCTCCCCGCCCCCCTCCCCCCCCAACAGGTTCCTAAGACAGATAGTGATTTGGATGCTGAAGAAACGTGCCTGGGCATGGCAGGAGGCCACCTGGGGCTCACTGCCAGGCACATTCTTAAGCGGCCTCTCCCGTGGCTCAGTAATATAGGCAGAAGCTGTGGCCACAGCGCCCAGCCCAGGCCCGGCATCACCTTTCTCTCTGTCTCTAAGGCCAACCTGAATGGTGGCAGCCATAGGGAGCAGCTGGTTGCTGAAAGCACCTGGTGCCCACTGGGCCCCTGTGTCAGCACATGGCTCAGGAGCCTCTTCACACTCCGACCTGAGTGATGCAGGATGGAGGCATATGACATGACAGGTGTGTGGGGGGTGGCACGTCAGGCTAATCACGGGGCTGGTCTTCTATCTCCTGGTGGTCATAAAGGTTTGGGAGCTGCTCAGTTATATTCACAGATGAAGGACTGACCTAGATGTCAAGAGACCTCAGTTTAGATTTGGCTCTGCCGCTAACTTGGTTTGTTACCGTAGGAAACCATGTAAGCTCTCTGGCCTCGGTTTCCTCCTAGATCCGGATTGCCTGGCACACAGCTCATGTGTCGACCACCTCTCCTTTGTCCACAGCAGACACCGCCCACTGCTAACAGCCCTGTCCCCCATTCCGAGCTCAAATTTAAATTCATGGTCCTTCTAAGACAGCGCCCTCCTACCACTTTCAATGAATTGGAGTCAGTATTTCAAATGACATTTATTTGTTGCCCTAAACTTGTTGATTCTCAATTCTGACTACACATGAGAATCACTGAAGAGTGTCTAGGAAATACACACGTCTGAACCCTACTAATATAGATTCTGATTTAATGAATCTGGGATGAGACCCAAGCGTTGATAGATTATAAAAGCTCTCCAGGTGATTCTAATGCGTAGCCAGGATTGAGGACCCCTGGGTTTGATGGTCATCACTAAGGCCCCTTTCAGAGCTAACATCTAGTCTCGCTATGGACAAGTGTGGGCAGTGAGATGGCCAACATGGTTGGGCCAGTTGGGCCTCACTCTGGTGGCAACAACATTAAGGCTGAGAATTAGGATATACCGTTCTTGTTTCCAGATTTCATACCTAATTTACTTGTTATCTTGGGTGAGTTATTTCTTTTTCTTGAGCTTTAGATTCCACATGTATAAATTAGGAATAATAATCTCTTGAACTTTGACTTTTGATATATTTTAAGAGGATGAAATGGTACAAGATATATGATAAAAGGGCTGCATAAAGTGTTACATAAATGATTCCATTTTTATAACCCAAGTGCCCTCAAATATTTGTTTTAAATTTCAAAATAAGAATTTGAGTCTATTCCTTATGGGGGTTTTGTAAGGCTGCAGTACAGAAGCACCTGGGACGATGCAGGGAAGTGTGCAGTAAAGTGGTTGTCTGAGAATTCTGATGAAGATTATTGCACCAATAAATCACCAGTGGAATTTTCTGTGCCTTCAAAGAAGGATAAGATCATTTCTGTGGTTACTTGGTTAGAACAGGCCCTTTATTTGATTTTTCTAAGGTTAAAAAAGTTATAAACATGAATGCCTGAATACCCTCATTATAAAATATGCAAATGATAGTGAAGTAAAAAGAGCAAACCGTGTAAGTCCTCCTTATCTCCCCCACCCCGCCACCACTTTCTAGGAGGAGTCACCAGCAGTGATTGATGGGTATCTGTCCAAGCCTCTTTCTGTGCGTTTACATCACACACCCGTAACACACGTTTCTAACAGAAATGGGCTGTATATAGTATTCTGCAATTTCCATAACAGTGGGTTTCAGGGGTCATTCCATGACTTCTGGCAAGTTTCTTAATCTCTTCATGCCTTAGTTTCCTGATCTGTAAATGGGGATAATAACCTAAGACCATATAGGGATTGAATTAGTTAACCTCTATAAAGCACTGAAAACAGTGCCTACTACTTTTCTATGATGAAGCTTACAATAAATCTTATAGAATTCTTTTTCACTAAATAAATGCTTATTAGATAACACTTTGAAAATAAAAAATTACTTATCTTCATTGTGTACTGAACTTAGGGCTGATTGTAAAAAAAAAAATACACACTCCACTCCTGCAAGCTGAAATTTGGCTAAGAGTCTGTTTTGAAAGTATGCGCATCCTTTAATGACCCTTCAGATTTCACAGAATGGATGGGCACTAGAGCCCAAGCTCGGAGAGACCAGTGATTTTATCTCACTGAATATTCTGATCCCGGCCTTTTCATTCCACTCTGGGCCTCAGTTTCTCTGCTGGAAAGTTAAGTACATTATCCATCAGGCAAGAGTTGCCTAGAAGAAACGGACTCAAAGTGGTTACAGCTCATGGATGGGTACTTATGACATCCCAAAGTATTCACCCGCAGATGTGCAGTAAGTAGGTCATGACCTTGTCTCTAACTTCTTTTCCAGTTTTGTTAGGTAAAGCACAAAAGAGAACTTGGCATTTTGCCTCTAGAAAGAATTTTGATGAAGCATAAACATATTCCAAGATTCTGTGAAATTGAAGTCACTTGAATGCTAAGTGATTTCTTGGCATCAGAAATCAATCTCTTGCATGTCAGTCCTAAAAAAAATAAATACTTTTTACCTTCTCCAGTACCGGGAATAGCCAGGCTGGCTTCAGCTGTTACAGCAAAAGCTTTTAAAATAATTACTTCTAGCATACGATAATATTAATGAACTAGCTTTGTGTTAAAATTGAAGAGATAAGTAGTTAAATACTAGGAATAATAAACCTTGGAAGTGTCATTGTGTAATAAGTTTGCCCTTTAGAAGTATCATTTTAAACAATTTTTCTCATAGTGAATTTGTTCAGGAAAAATGAAATCCTCACTAAATAATCCTTTGTCTATGATTTAGGTGATTTCTTAAAATGATCTTTGATTTTCATACACTAGAGTCAGAGCCTTCAAAACAACAGATTTAAAAAAAAATAATTATACTCTTATTTATGGTGTAGTTTCTATGTGCTGGGCACTATGCACACACAATCGTATTAACTCTGCAAACAGCCCTGTGGAATGATAATGATTATAATCACCCCATTTTGGAGATGAAGAAACTGAAGATTTAGAGAAGTTATATAATTAGTGAAATGAATACAACATGTAAAAGGCATATCTGAGATTCAAAACCAGATCTGCCCACTTGGGAACCAAAGTACCTAAGTATATAGGTGCTCCATAAGTCAGAGATGCCTGTTATAATGAGGTTACAGTAATTACCGCGGAGGTCTGGATTTACTACAGGTCAGATCAACCCTTTAAAACCTAAGAATGTGTCGTAAATGTGCATGTGCGTGCGCATGTGTGTGGTAAAAATAAAGGATAACTGAGGTGGGAGGAATGGGAATCTGGTAGACTTATTAGCTCTTTTGGAAAAAGCCCTCTCACAGTGGCTTGTTTCTGCCCGGGTGCAGATTGACAGGCAGAGGGTGGAGGGAGCTGCCCCTGAGACTGGGAGGGCAGCCACCGGGAGGATGTCTGGGGAGAGTAGCCCCTGTCTGGGAATGCCAGTTTTGTAATTATTTTAAGGTAGGGAAATGTATTGAAGATTCTGTTTGGTGGCTGAAAACTTGAACTTCATACCATTGCTTCTGGTTTAATTGTTGCTGCAATACTTGTATAATAAAAATCAGAATTTCTGTTTCTTTTTTCTTTTTAAGGACAGTTATTAATTTAAAATTCAAAGAAGTTCTCATTTGCTTTCTCTCCCCCCACATATCTCTCTCTCTCTCTCTCTCTCTCTCTCTCTCTCACACACACACACACACACACACACACACACACACACACACGATAGTTAGTTGTATAGATATACTTAAACTTCACCCCTTCAGCAGATATCTTCTAAAAGCAAAGTCATTCTTCTGTCATCTCTTACAGTTATCACAGTCAGGAATTTTACCCCTCTGAGTAGTACAAACATTTATGTACGTCCTCGTGCCCCCTGACCATCCAGAGTACGATCGATTTATTTTAAAAATGTGTAAGGCAACATTAAAAAAAGGCAAAAGTATGTTCTTCTTGTTTCCATAAATTATCAAACAAACATGATTTTAAGTTAATAAAACTGTAACTGGAACTAATTTTATTTTTTGGAAAAAAACACTCACTCCCGGGGGTCAGTAAGCATGAAAAAAACCTCACTATTTAAAGGGTTAACATTGATCATTGATAAAGAACCATTATCCAATTTGTCCAGTATACTGTCCAATTTGAAATTTACCAATTGCTTCAATGATATGCTTTACAGAATTTATTTTAATTTTTTTGATCCAGAATCCAATCAACACTTATGCATTGCATTTATTGTCAGGTTTCTTTCGCTTCCTTTAACTGGAACAGTCCCTTAGAATTTTTTTTCTGTTCTTTGTGTCACTGACATTTTTGAAATGTCCAAGTGAGTTGCTTTCAAGACCATTTCTCAGTTTGAATTCAACAGACTATTTCCAACGATTCATGTGATTCAGTTGATAGAGTTAAGTGATCCAGTAGTATTTTTATACTATGTTTATTTTCTGTATTTACATACAAATATAGATATAGAAATATATTATAAAAGTCATAAAACTATTTGATTAAAAAATTTAGATGGTTTTAAGAAATACAAAATACAGATAAAGTTCCCCTGTCCCAGCCGATGCCTTTCCCTAAGGTGATACTATTGACAAGTTTCTGTTCCTATCCTGCAAAGCTTGTGTAATGCCAGTGGCCGAGGCCAGGCAGGTTCACGTTGGATTCAGGCAGACGGTAGAGAAACTGCGGAGCCAAAAAGCGTTGGGCCATTCCCGTTTAATAGAGTCTCACAATGGTGGATGAGCAAACAGGCAGGGGAAACCACTTCTCATGGCAGCAGGTGAACGAACAGCCAAAACAAACTCTTAACAGTGGTAGGCAGGCAATTCGCAGTCTGCCGCCCTGAGGGCAAGCATCCGTAGCCTTACATAGCCTATACACACGTGGCCCTGCCAGGTGTGCTCACACACTAATCAGGCAAAGTACAAGCGAGCAAGCCTAACACAGCTGTTTTCTCAACAATCCATCACTTTAGGGTTGCTCGCTTCACAATCTATGTTTGCCTTACAATCTACGTGTATCTTCTGCAATGGTCCCTGTGCAAGGAGTGAGGTACATTAAAATAATCAGAGTCTACAGCAACAGCATAAGTTATACAATAATTACAAAGGTGCCCTTCACAATGTCTCCCTGAAAACTGCCCAGAGAGTTAACTGGAGGCCCATCGCTAGCCTCCTACCCCATGGTAAGTGGGAGGGCCTGTATAGTTCAGGGCCATGTCCATTGAAGCTATAAAGTGCCCTTGATGCATATCTGCAACTGGGTGAGAGCAGCTTCCCGGTGCAGGAGGGCCTCCACAGGTGTTGTGGCACCCCATCAGGGTCTCTCATACTGTCCACAAACAGCATGTCTATCCAACAAGGGAGCTGGTGCCCCCCTCTGGTTGCAGTCCATTACACTACTCAATGATTAGTCCACAATAGCACAACTGTCTGTACAAATCACCCAAGGTGAAGGTTCACTGAAGGCAACTAGCCATCCAGCTCTTTGATAACGGCCCTCAGCACCTTTCTGTAAGTGCTCTGTCTGTTGCCACAAGCCCTATCTATACCCCTCAGAGGTCCAAACTCACAGGGCCCGGAGGGGTCAAACACATCAAGGTCTGTGCCATCTTGACATTTCTCTTAGCTGCTGCTACTGCAGTAAAGCACCTATTATCTTCTAACACCAACACCTGCTGCACATTAGAAGGGAGCCAATGGGTTGCCAATTTCACATGGGGCCTCTGGCTCCTGCCTGTCCCTGTTAGACGGTTCCCTCACCCTTCCCCCTATTCAAACTGGGACAACGGGTCTTGGGAACCCTCTTCTTTCTCAGCTGTCTCCATCATATCATCCTGCAACCGTGCAAGCTGAACCAGCCATTTTCTTGGCAGCTGCCAGGGCAGCCTGCTTCCCCCACTTTTTGAGCAGCTGAAATTTCTGTTCTGTTTTAAGTTGCCATCAATGCTCTAGCAGGATTTATTAGGCCTTCCATCTAATTTCTCTATTTGCCCCCGCCACAATCAAATCTACCCACATCTGTGTTTGCAGAACCTTTATAGGTCTGTTTCTCTTGTTAGTTGTGGGGGTAGCACGGGCAACAGCCCTCACAGCTTTATGATTCTTTGCTGCCTCCACCTCACCCAAATCTGCTACCATCTATGTACCTGCATTGATGGGTTGCCCCACATAGGGGCTTGAAATAGCCACTAGTGACCCAAAAAGGGCTCACAAGGCACTATAGAGAATAAGCTCATTCATCCTTGCCATCAACACTTCCTCATCTGGCTCACAGGACCTCAGGTTGAGAGCAGCATTCCTCATACCCAGTTCCCAAGGACCTTCTGCAGCTCAGTTTATGACTGCCACCGATTCACTGCCCCCAGCAAGTCTCCAGCATTCTCCCAGACTGTACAAATGGTGGCCATCACCCATTCTAATAGGTTTGGTTTTCTGGGTTGTCATGGCAGTTCTGAAGATGCTGCCTCAAGGAGGAGTGTGTGGTAATGGCGGCCAATTTCTCCACCTGTTCTGGAGAGCATGATGCCATCCAGCCCTATGTCCCACAACTGCAGCAATGAGGCTGCCAGGGGCTCAGTGGGTTTCTGCCTGAATTTTGCCCCCAACTCTATCAGCTCCGCCTGGGTGTAGGGCTGGATCAAGGAGTCCTCAACTAGTTGCAGAGGGGGTCCCTGAGGTGATCTTGGCTGCTGGGTTTCCACCTTCTTGGCAATCACTGGTAGGGCTCTGAGTCTGCAGGTGACAGTTTCAGCCCGAACCCCCCCCCTAAGAAGAGGAGAAGTTTGAAACCCTGCTTCTACCAACTCAGAGCCACCCCACTGCCATGAATGCAGCTCCGTGTTCAGCACCCACTTCAGCTCTTGCAACTGCTGGCTCTCTGCCCGAAGCTGAAGCTGGAGCTCTTGAATCTGCAGTTGTTTCTCTAAGAGCTGTCACTGCCAATGTTCAGCTTTCAGGGCAAATTGCAGCTCATGAAACTGCAATTCCTTCTCCAGAGACCATTCCAGTTCCAGGAGTCATTGTTGTTCAGCCTTCATTTCCCACTGCAGCTCTTGAAAGAAGTCAGCCTCCTTCGCCAGCACCTGTTGCAGTTCAAGCTGCCCTCGGCAGCTCACCCTGGAGCTTTTGACCTCACACAGCTTCTCACACAGAGCTTTTGGGTTTGGCTTGCAGGCCTGTAAAAAACGCCCAGCCCATGCCCCCAAAAGGACAGCCACAGGGAACCATATGCTGGAGAACGGTGACCACTCCTCTATTCTACCCTTCAAAGGTGTTGGGAGCTCCATACTGATCTGATCCGAATCCTGCCCACTATTCCAGATGTAATGCAGGTGGCTGAGGCCAGGCAGGTTTGCACTGGATTTGGGCAAGTGGTAGAAAAACTGCAGAGCCAGAAAGCGGTGACCCATTCCCATTTAATAGAATCTTGCAACAGCGGATGGGCAAATAAGCAGGGAAAACTGCTTCTCACAGCAGCAGGCAAATGAATAGCCAAAATGGACCCTTATAGTGGCAACCTGCACTCTACAGTCTGCCCTGAGGGCAAGCACCTGTAGCCTTACATAGACTATACACACGTGGCCCTGCCATGTGCTCACACACTAAACAGGCAAAGTACAAACGAGCAAGCCTAACAGCTGTTTTCCTAACAGCTTGTATGTGCACATTGCATATCTAGCTCCATGGTTATGTGTGCTGTTTTGTTTACACAAAGGAGTCTGGCGATCAAAGGCTCAGACCCTTGAACCACCTTTCAATCCCGAAGTGAAATGAATCTTACCATCGTTGCCTGGTTTGAAGGAAATCTCCATCACATTGTGAGAAGCTTTTGTGGGTTTCCATTGAGACAGCAACATTTTAATGACTACAAGGTCAGTGTATACAATAGTTGTTTGGCACTAGCCCATCTAATCAGATTGTTCCCTTATGGGGTTGATTGGAGAAAAAAAAATCTGTGGTTGATTAACTCAGGGAAGCTTTTAACAAGGCTAAACTCAGGAATGTGGGCCTATGCTAAAGATGATGGGTAGAATGGCTGCTGCTGCTGCGGCTGCTGCTTTAAATCCATTAGTCTTTTTAAAAATGTAGTAAAATTTGCATAACATAAAATTTATCATTAAGGACATTTGGGGATATTCACAATCCGAAATATTTTCATCACCCAAAAGGAAGCTCTGTATTCATTAGCAGGCACTTCCTTATTCCCTTCTCTTCCAGTCCACAGAAGTCATTAATCTGCTTTCTGCCTATGGGTTTGCGCAGTTTGGATACTTCATATAGATGGAATTATATCATAGGTGGCCTTTTTGGCTTCTTTCACTTAGCATGGTCTTTCCAGGCCTCCACCATGTAGCTGCATGTATCAGTACTTCATCCCTTGTAATGGCCGAATAATATTCATCGTATGGATAACCACTACTTTAAAAAAAATGCATTTATTAGTGGATATCTCATTTTTGAAAGGATAACCTTGGATTGAAGGGACCCTCCTACGTGGGGCTTTTTAAAATTGCAAAAATTATGAACGATGTCAGTAATTTTCTTAGGTCAAGAGTTGAATATGCCAACTAAATTGTTTTCAAATCATCAGGTCCCTGCTGATTAATAGCTGATAGTCTTGGAAAGGTAAAAGATAGAATGACTTCTTGACCAGAAAGTGGAGCCTCTAAGGTTTGTGACAATAGTTATCTGCCTTCTTACTCTGCGGACCCTTCTATTGCAGCCCTACTTGGGTGCTAGGCCCCGAGACCATCAAGCTACTCAAGTAATCGTCTGAATCCTGAGTCCCATGGAGCAAAACAATCATTCCTGGCAGGGAAGCTCAGTGAAGGGGCTGTCACAAACTCTGCAATTGAGGCCAGCTCCCAGTCACTGCCAAGAATGGCTTCTCTTGCTTCGTGTCCACTTATCACTTGAAAAAACTCCAGGAAAAGTCCTCTTCTTTGAACAAAACATTTCAGAATTTCTGCTGTCAAAAAACTATTACTTGCTGTTTGTCTACTCCAACCTGAATCTATACTAGTGTGTGTGTGTGTGTGTGTGTGTGTGTGTGTGTGTGTGTGTCTAGAATCACCTAGACAGGGATTAGCAAGAAACTCCTTAAGAATTCATTTGATGGCTAATGATGGAAAATCTCAGGATTTAACAGGAGCAGGGAAAAAAATGCCCGACTTGCTTTCCAGACAGATATAAAAATCTTCACCTTCTCTATAATTAAAGTTTGAGCCCTGCCGTGGGGTGGGAACGGAGGAAGGGGGGCCCGGAGAGCAGGGAGGTAACGTCAGATTGCTGATCCCCTGGCAGCACCACACGTTGTTTAAGAGATGAAATCTGAGGAGGAGCCACTGATCTCCCTGCTCCCCCTCCCAGCTGCGCTGTCTTTTTTATACCTAGCATTTTAAAGACTTCAACCGGAAAGGGCACCCTGCAGGGAGCAAACCGCATCCTGAAGAAACGCTCCATACTTTCCCTGGTGTAAATCCTGCTGCTCCACAGAGACTGTTTCTCCTTTCCCAACCAGCTGAGTCCTCCTCACTCGCTCCCATTTCTCTCTCTTTGCATTCATTCTCCCCTTCTTTCCTTTTCGAGTCCCTCCCAGAATCCTGACAGATCCCTCCCTGGCTGTAACGCTGCACCAGGAGGTAGGACTTCCTTCAGGGACCACGGCCGCCCCGTGACTGAAAAATCAAGCCCCACATCAGCTGTCCTTCCAAGGCCTCGGTGTCAAGCCAGTTACTGCAGTAGGAGGGAAGTATTTTGCTGATCCTGTAGCTTTAGCTTTGAAAGTTCTCATACATTAAAAACAAACAGAACAGGTTTTCCTACGCCATGTTTTTAAGATTCACTTGAGAATTTGGGTGGGGTTGGAAGAAACCAAATGTCTGGACTATCCCAGGGGATATTAGTCACCCAAATTATGTTTCAAGATTTTAAAAAAATATTAGACAAGTTTGTACATGGTAGCAACTGTCAGACTGGCCACTCCTTGTTTAAGCTTGTGGTTTTGGAATTCTGATTTAACTTCTCAAAAAAGGTCAATGGAGAAAGATCCTGGGTACTTTTTGGAATGTATTTTTCTTATTGAGGTGTAGCAAAGGAGGAGGGGGTGGGGGAGCACAGAAAAGGTAAGCATGACTGAAGTAGGTATAAACCCCTAATGTAATCTCTCTGCACTATCTACAGTTGGACTGCTGAGTGCCACCTAGGTCCCTATACATCAGGGCAGACAGAAAAATTGCAGAGAAAGGCAAAATTCCAGACCAAAGGGGTTTGAGGATGTACAAAAGCAACTGTGTTATTATAATCTTGGGTTCTTAAAAGGTTGAGCCTCATCATGCAACAGCTTGGAGGCCTCATTCGAGGACTCTATAGCAAGCCAGAGATGTCTCAAGGGCCGAGAAAGAGTGGACAGGATCTTATTCACCAAATTCCAGAAGACTCAAAGGAGGAAGTCCTGATGAGACTAGTTTTTGGTCAATTAAAGAAGTTTCTGAAGACCCTGGCTGGGTGGCTCAGTGGATGAAGTGTTGACCTGGCACACCAGAGGTCGTAGGTTTGACCCCCATCAGGGCAAATAAGAGAAGCAGTCAATGAGTGCACAGCTAAGCAGAACAACTAAGTGAAACAATGAGTTGATGCTTCTCTCCCTCTCTCTCTCTTTCTCCCTCTCTCAAATCAATGGGAAACATTTTTTTTTTTTAAATTTTCTGCATAAGAGACTACTGAAATGTAAAGGGATTATCCCTCCAAATTATGCAGGATGAAAAATGAAGACATTCAAGTTATGGGTGATAGATTTCTATACTTTAAGGTTGAAAGTATGAGGAAAAATAGCTCTTATTATTAAAAACATACATAAAGCTTACATCCTCCTAGGTCAATAGTGGGAGATGATTTTGGGCACTGTACCCTACCCTGTAGCTAACTTTCACCTTCCTCTGGAGCTGTGCTTTCCAGTGTGGAAGCCACTGGACACATGTGGCTATTGAACACTTGAAATGCAGCTAGCTGTACACTTAATATACTTATTTATATCAATTATTCCCAATTATACCTCAATAAAATTAAAAAAAGAAATGTAGCTAGTTTGAATTGAGATGTGCTGTAAGTATGAAATACACACTGGATTTCAAAGATTTAGCATGAAAAAAAAAGAATGTAAAATATCACATCAATAATTTTTTCATATGATTAAGTTAAAATGGTAATAGTTTAACTATATTGGGTTAAATAAAATATATTAAGATGAATTTCATCTGTTATTTTAATATGGCTACCAGAAAATGTAAAAATTATGTCTGTGGCTTTTATTTGTGGCTCACATTATGTTTTTATTAGAGAGTATATCTTTAGAGTCCTTTGCTAGTAATTGCTGCCATGATCATGCGTAAGAGGGTTAGTGGTAACATGGCCCAAATGTGGAAAGTGCTGACTTACGGCATGGCTGTAATGTTCAAACAGTCAGTGTCAGAGGCACACCACCTGAGCAGAAACACAGAGATTCTTAATTGATGAAAACAAGAAATTTTAAACATGTTTTTTTTCTAGAGCTGCTTTATTAAGGCCCATTTCCCTGACCTGAAGGCTTCTAAATATAGTAGGTATCTAATACTAGTGTTGTATATTTATTCATCTAAGGTACGTAGAACACTGCCCCAAAGTAAATGCTTTATTAACATTTGCTATTTATTTGCCCTTCTCTTGGTGACAAAGAACCTTTTAAAATATATGTTTTTTTCTGACAGTAATAACATACTTTTGGGTTTTTTTTATTCCAGGGTTTTAGTTTGGGGGAGTGGTGACCCTGCTTTGCCTATCTCCCAGCTGTTAGGGGCTGCCCTTGACTGGGTCTGCCCCAAGTGGCACTGGAACCAATGATGGAAGGTAGCCCCTCTTCCTAGTGAGTAAGATTTGCATGTGTTCTGTGGTCCACCGTGCTATTCTCTAGGTGTTGGGGATGAGTTTTATTTCTGGGACATCTGCTTAAGCACCAGTTGGAGTTTCCTTGCCTCACTTCCCTGATGCTTCCCCCTGGGCTCCGTATCCTTTTTAACTCTGGACATCTTGGTCATGGTGTCTGTCATGTTTTGGATTTGTCTTTAACTGAAAGTACCCTGCCACCCCACCACATAGCTTCTGCTTATTAAATGTGGTCATACTTCATGGTGATTACTTAAAAATGATATAAAAATTTGGTTTTGAGCTAGCTGCTAGAAACTAGGTAATGTGGATCACAGCGTTCAGTTGCTGTTAAGATAATATAGATTAGTAACTCTGAACAAAAGGAAAGCTTCAAAATGACCTAGAGTATTTTCAAAGGACACTCTCTCAGATATTCTGACTCAGTGGGTTTGAGGTAGGGTCTTGGCATTTGTACTTTTAAAAAGCTCCCAACGTTATTTAACTGAATGTGCTTCATTGAGAATTACTAGATAAACAAGAATAGAAACAGATATTTCCCACTATCACTTGAGGTGTTAAACAATTAATTTATTTGATGTCAAGATTAGATTGCTGGCTCTGGCCGGTTGGCTCTGTGGTAGAGCATCAGCCCAGCATGTGGATGTCCTTGGTTTGATTCCCGGTCAGGACACATAGGAGAAGTGCTCATCTGCTTCTCCCCCCCCCCTCTCTCCCCTCCTGCAGTTATAGCTTGATTGGAGTGAGGTGGCCCTGGGTGCTGAGGATGGCACCATTGCCTCCGCCTCAAACACCATGAAGAGATTGGTTGCTTAGCAATGGAGCAAGCCCCCAATAGGCAGAGCATTGCCCCCAAGTGCACTTGCTGGGTGGATCCGGTCTGGGCACATGTGGGAGTCTGTCTGTGCCTCCCCTCCTCTCACTGAATAAAAAAATAAAAAACATTAGATTGCCAACACTTTAGTTTAAATGTCACATGGTACCATTTGTAGGCTTCTATATTTAAAATTTTTTTATGTGTATGTATATATACTTTTTACTTTGTTCATTCCCAGCAATTAGCACAATGCCTGGCACATAGCAGACTCTAATTAAACAATTGCTAAGCTGACAACTATGCATACTAAATACATATTTGTAGAGAAAATATCTTTAAAAAAATTTTTTTTATTGGATTTATTGGGGTGGTATTGGTTAATAAAATTATATGGGTATCAAGTATACATTTCTATAATATATCATCTGTACATTTTATTGTGTTTTCCATCCAAAGTCAACTCTCCTTTCGTCACCATTTCTCTTTCCTTTATTGTCTTCTACCTCCCCCCACCCTCTTTTCCTCTGGTAATCATCATACTGTTGTCTGTGTCTATGAGTTTTTTTGTTTCTTGTTTTTGCTTAATCCCTTCACCTTTTTCACCCAGTCTCCCAGAGAAAATATTTTTTAAAAATACTCATGAAATGTTTTTCGAGATGTCTTTAAAATATCTTTAAAAATGTATTGAAAGTTTCCATCAAATGTCATGTGTTTAGATAAAACAAGAAACAGGCTTCAAAAGAGTCTGGCAGGTGGCCCTGTGAGAAGGCCACTGCAGAGCTGTCTCTGCACGGAAGACTTGGAAGGGTGGTTGTTAGTTTTCGAACACACAGGAGGGGTGCAGCTGCAGGTGTGGCCTTTGTCGACACCCAGCTCCATTGTGCGGCGGTTACTCTCTGCTTCCTGTCTATAGAAGGCAGCACGCGGACTGAGGCTGTCTGCACCCGCCCGGGGCAGTGTTTAAGGTGGTAGTGATCCAAGCAGGAAAGCCAGTGGCAAGCCTGCCCTTGGAAGCCTGGTCTGTGCGTTAATGATTTTCACAGATGGGCGGACCCCTGGGGCCCACCCTGTGCAGGGCAGCACCTGTGACTGCAGATGCAGCTGTTGGCCTCTTCACCCAGCTCACCTCCCCTGACCTGAAGACCTCCAACCCCACGTGTTCTTGGCGGTTTGGTCTGATGTTTCCTCGGGCCCCTTTGTCCTTGCGGCTACACCACACCCAGTCTACTAGTTATTAGATTTTAAAAAGAGAAACAACTCACAAACCCATCTAAAAACAGTTCAATTGATGAGGAATTCCAAAATGACTGAAAAATAACCTCTATGGGCTATGAGCCTGTGTACAAAGCAGTGCTTTCAAGGGCCCCATGGGAAATCCACACCCCTGTGGTTGGCTAGTTGCATCTTTTCACCCACATTGGATGATTTGAATTTGCTTTTAATTTAGCAAGAATTTGTTCAGTGACGTTCCACTTTCACCACCCCATTGTCAGAGGAGGAAGAAGAAGGACCATGTTCTCAAGTTGTTGGGTTTATTCTTTGATAAAAGTCCTGTTGACCCGTCTGTTCTCTTTCTTCCTTTATAACTGCTGGGAAAGGAGGAGTTTAAATTAGTCTTGTGTGGGAGGTCAGCAGATGAAGGAAGAAAGAAAAACGGGGATGCGCAGACCTTCCACAAGTGACTTCGCATGTCCCTGAGCTGCACCTTGCACCAGCAGCCCCCACCCAGGCTTTGCTGTCAGTGATGGAAGGCCCGTGAAAAATCATCTGAGAAACCACAGGCTGGCCCAGGGACTGCTGCTGCCTCTTGCTCAACTGAAAATTATTCACTGCTGGGGGAGATGATCTACAAGCCTGGAAAACAACTGGTCTCAGATTCAGAACTTGAGAAGGAGCTGGCAAGAAAGCCTCCACAGATAGAAAAATATTGAGTACCTGAATTTCTATATGGAATAGTGAAGTTTTCTTTCTATTAGTACTGAGTGTTGTCATTAGGAAGTCAGCACATGTTTATTGAGTATCTGCTTTGTGTCAGGCCCTGGGCTAACTGCTGGGGGGCACACTGGTGGCAAGAGTTCTACTTTCAGAGCTGAGAACACAGGTCTCCAAATGTTAGCCATTGGACATCTCTATAGGGGAAAAAATTGAACCTATTTATGCTACTTTTATTTATTTATAAATTATGTAGTTTATTGCTATATTATATATATTATATAAAATAAATAAATTAGGATGAGGTAAATAAACATGAATATCTACAGAGACAGAGATGAATTTTAGCATTCTCTTCCCACCCTCCAATGGCTTATCTCACACAGCTTCAGGGGTCGGGCATCCACCGTGGAGACCACAGATGGGCATGATCTGGCGTTGGATTTCTTGGCTCCAGCGCATACTTTTTGTGTGATCTAGGATTTGTTATTTAATTTCTCTTAGCCTCAGTTCCCCCTTTTTTAAAATCAGTGTTATAATAATTTTTTCCCTAGAGTTGCAGTGAAGATTAAATGAGATCATCTATATCAAGTGCTTAGAAGGCTTTTTAGTATTTAGAAAGTGCTCAATAAATGCTAGTTTTTATTGTAATTATTATAGTCTCTTTTGGGAGAAAAATATTAATTAACCAACTAAGTACTTAATTTCAGTTGTGATAAGTACCCTGAAGGGTGAGTGTAAGAGGATGTGTATGGGGGACACTTAACCTATTCAGTTTTGGGCTATGTTTTCAGTGTAGGAAAGAGTCAAGGTTAGAGCAGGGAGAGAGCATCCTCTCTGCGGGAGCAGCTCATGTGAAGGCCTAGTCAGGAGAGAGTCTAACTCACTGGAGGAGGGGGACAGAGGCCCTGTCAGAAGGACAGAACCCCACCAGATGTAATGGGAGAATACTATAAGCATTGTATGCGTCAAGAAACTTAGTTACAAAAAACAAAATCCAGAGTAGTTTAAGCAGAAGAGAACCTTATTAAAGGATATTAAGACACTCTCAAAATCTCCAGGAGGGCTGGAGAGTCAAGCTTGGAGGTCAGGAAGCCAGAACAATACTCAGACCAACCACACCACCAGAGTGAACCAGCAAAAGGCCATTGCTGCTTCCTCTAGTCTAGACTCCAAAGCATGGCTCATGCTGCTGTTGCCCTTGACAGCTGGACACCACTATTTCTAAGAAATGGATTCTGCATGGTTGGCTTCCTCACGTGGCTCACTTCAACTGAAGCCTTAAAGCAGGGGTCCCCAAACTACGGCCCGCGGGCCGCATGCGGCCCCCTGAGGCCATTTATCTGGCCCCCACCACACTTTTGGAAGGGGCACCTCTTTCATTGGTGGTCAGTGAGAGGAGCGTAGTTTCCATTGAAATACTGGTCAGTTTGTTGATTTAAATTTACTTGTTCTTTATTTTAAATATTTTATTTGTTCCCGTTTTGTTTTTTTATTTTAAAATAAAACATGTGCAGTGTGCATAGGGATTTGTTCATAGTTGTTTTTTTATAGTCCGGCCCTCTAATGGTCTGAGGGACAGTGAACTGGCCCCCTGTGTAAAAAGTTTGGGGACCCCTGCCTTAAAGTCTTGTGTAAGAACATCTGACGGGCAGAGCTTAGATCACATGGGAGAGGCCTAGCTGCAAGGGAAGCAGGGAGAATGAGTTTTTTGGCTTTTACTGTAGGGAAATAATTACTAAGTAATTTCCTAAGATGGAAAATTTCCTAGATATAGGAATGATATTAAGGATTTTAGATTTGCATGATCTCACATCATTAGATATCTGCTTTACTGTGCTCTGCACGGTTGGAGAGGGGCAGGGAGATTCAGCATTTTTCTTTGCAAGAATGGAAGAACATATAACAAACCCCAAACAACCAAACCCCAAACCCAACCATTTCAGAAATGAAAAACATTTATACCTCCTGAAAATGTCATCTCTTTATTTGCAATTTTAACAAATCCTTTTGAGGTATAGTGTTAAAGGAAGTTAATGCATGAAGTTTGATGTATGTGCAACCACTGCTGAACAAACATCTCTTTTGAAGTGTATTTCATTTCATTTTTACAGTTTCTCTCAAGACAAATTGTAGGTCTTTTCTCTCAAAGTTCAATCTGGAAAAGCCCGACTCAGATACCAACATTAGGCTTTTCTGTGGCATGGTGGGTCAAGCACTAGAAGGAGCTGAAGGAACAGGAATATGAGATGAAAGTGTTTTGTGGGTCAGAGGAAGGTGGATCAACAAAGGAAGATGAAGGTCGAATGAGAGAAGATACATTGTTTAGAAAGGCTGCCTTTAAAAAAACAAACCCTTAATGATATCATGATTCTTGTTGATCCAGGAAGCTAGTTGAATTGGCAGGGCTCTTTTATATTACCAGAAACAAATTACTGCTTTAGTTCAAGTAATAAATAATGCATTTCTAAACAAAGAGCAAATATATATTTTTTAAAAATAGCTGCAGAAAAGAAGGTCAAAATGAAACTGTGGTAGGATGATTTGTATGCAGCTCAATACTTTCTATTTAGTAGTCTGACTTAAGGCCAAAAATAGGATTCTCACTCAATTATGTTATTCAAAATAAAATGGTCCAATACTTCAAAAATGGAAGGTTGAGGCCCTGGCCAGGTAGCTCAGTTGCTTAGAGAATTGTCCCAATACAGCAAGGTTGTAAGTTCAATCTCCAGTCAGGACACATAGAAAAATCAACCAATGAATGCAAAAATAAGTGTAACAACAGATTGATGTCTCTCTCTCTCTCTCCCTTTCTCTCTCTCTAAAATCAGTGAATCAATAAAATTTAAAAATGGAAGTTGATAAATCCTCTAGTATTATAACACAAACCATTTTAAAGAAGTAAATCTTAAATCATTATCTTAATGATTTAATAAATAATCAGAAATTATTAACTGATTACTTAACAAGTTAAAACATTATAAACCAGTTAATTGTAATGAAACTTTTCTTAATCACACACACACACACACACACATTCTTTTTTAAAAAAAGAATGTTGTAGTCAAGAGGAAAATTATTTTACTATGTTTTTGGTATAACTATCTCCCTAAGACTTGTACTAAAGTTTGTGTCAGTGATTTCTCCTAAAAATGTGGTTCTTAATTTTTTGAGGGGGCTCATAGAACCTTTTAGTATCTGATGAAAGTTATGAATTCTTTCCCTTTTTCAAAAAATACAGCCTCACCTTACTCTGACAACAAATGGTGTGTAATTTCAAGGAGGTTCAAGGACCCCAAGTTGAACTCCTGCTTTAAGTCCTGGCTTTCTTCCCCTAAATCATAGGAAAGAAAACAGAAAGCTCAGGCTGGTGGTGGATGATGATGTTCTCAATGATGGACAGTTCCAAATGTGGCAAAGGCATGCACTAGGCCTCCTGTGTGCAGTACCCTGAGAGACTGGGGTTGGTGGTATTGGCTTGATGGCCAAGAAGAGTTTTGCATCGGGAACTAATCAGTTTGCATTAACTGCAACCGGCTTGGTAGAACGGACATGAATATGACAACAGCACTGCTTCCCTCTGGCTTCTCAGAATCTCACCTTCATAAACAAAACAGAACTTGCCAGGAACAACACTATGCCTTCTTCCCCGGAATCCGGCAGTGTTACTTCTTTTGAATAACATGTTCTTGTTAATTTCTTAATGACAAAGAATAGCTTCCTTATTGAGTTTTTACTTTCAGGTAGACCTGTGCATTTTAAAAGGAAGGGAACTTTTAATGTCTTTACCCAAAGAATGTCTTGTCTGGCAGGTCTGGTTGGGAGGGCAGGTGCTGGGAGCAGAATTTGGGGATAGTCCCTTTGTTGAATTCCTAAAACTCCTGAACAGAAGACTTTGGATTGCAAAATTACAAAGAGGATGAAAATAAAATACTTTTTTGGACAGTTAACAGGAAATATAAATTTCTGCAAGGAGGAAGTAGCTAATAGCACTTCTTTTTCAAAGAGGTGTGGAACAGTGTAGTGGCAAGACTTCAGGATTTAGAGTAAAAAATCTGGTTCTAATTCTGCTTCTGCATCGTACCAACTCAGATGGATAGGGGTGATTTGAGGCTCCTAAAAGAGTGATTGCACCCAAGTGCACACATAGGATTCATTTTGTGGCTTCCAGTTTTGAACACTGCCGATGAAATCATGTATTAACTCTATAGGCTTGATTTGGGGCAAATTTCTCAACTTCCTGAGCCCAGTTTTCTCATCTGTAAAAGGCATGTGCTAATACCTACTTCACAGTGTTGTTATGTGTCATTAAATGAAATAATACATAACTATGTATTCATCAGTTCTAAGACACATATTACATACACACCACTCTCCTGCCCCAACATTAAAAATTTCTTTGAAATTGCCTGATCGATGGTGGCACAGTGGCTGGAGCGTCGACCTGGGACGCTGAGGTCCTGGTTTGAAACCCTGAGATTGCTGGCTGGAGCGTGGGCTCACCAGCCGGAGCATGGGGTCATCAATAGGATTCCATGGTCACTGGCTTGAGCCCAAAACGTTGCTGGCGTGAGCAAGGGCTCACTGGCTTGGCTGAAGCCTCTTCTTCAAGGCATGTATGAGAAGCAATCTCTGAACAATTAAAGTGCTGCAACTACGAGTTGATGCCTCTCATCTCTCTCCCTTCCTGTCTGTTTGCCTCTTTCTCTCTATCTTGGAAAAAAATAAAAGTTCTCAGAAATTCAGATGGTATCTAAGAGTGGGCCCAGGGTTTAGGGGGCCTGAACCTTATACTATTTGGAAAAGTATATATATTCCAAAATATATATATAAAAGTATATATATTCTTTTTTACTTAAAAAAGAAAATATAAAATTAGGAAAGAATGTAAACATTTGTTTAGATAAGAAAAGAAATCACAACAAATTATATATATATATATATTTTTTAGTGAGATTGAGACAGAGACAGGAAGGGAGAGAGATGAGAAGCATCAATTCATAGTTGCAGCACTTTAGTTGTTCATTGATTGCTTCTCATATGTGCCTTGACAGGGGACAGGGGAGAGTGGGGGCGGGGGGGCTCCAGCCAAGACAGTGACCCCTTGCTCAAGCCAGTGACTTTGGACTCAAGCCAGAGTCTTTTGGGTTCAAGCCAGTGACCATGGGATCATGTTAATGATCCTATGCTCAAGCTAGCGACCCTGCACTTAAGCTGGTGAGCCTGTGCTTAAGTCGGTGACCTTGAGGTTTTGAACCTGGGACCGCAGCATCCCAGGTAAAAATTCTATCCACTGCACCGCCACCAGTTAGGCAACAAATTAAACATTCTAAAAAGCTAACATAACCCACAAACACCATAATCTCCATAAAGACACCATTATATTTATTAATTAACTTCCTGATGTACTTATGTAATACCTCTCTATTCTATTTTTTTTTTTTTTGGCTGTATGACAGTGATTTTGTCATGTCATTTTTTTATAGAGAGAATAGTTAGACAAAAAATTACAAATGGGCCTGACCAGGTGGTGGTGCAGTGGATAGTGCGTTGGACTGGGATATGGAGGACCCAGGTTTGAGACCCCGAGGTCGCCAGCTTGAGTGCGCACTCATCTGGTTTGAGCAAAGCTCACTAGCTTGGGCCCAAGGTCGCTGGCTTGAGCAAGGGGTTACTCAGTCTGCTGAAGGCCTGTGGTCAAGACACATATGAGAAAGCAATCAATGAACAACTAAGGTGTCACAATGAAAAAACTGATGATTGATGCTTCTCATCTCTCTCAGTTCCTGTCTGTTTGTCCCTATCTACCCCCTCTCTCTGACTTTCTCTCTGTCTCTGTAAAAAAAAAAAAAAAATAATAATAATGAAAATACAAATGGAATTAATTGCCTTTTGACCCAGCTATCCCACTATTAAGAATATATCTTAACACCAAATCACTGATTCAAAAGAAGATATGCACCCTCCTATTTATTGCAGAATTGTTTACAGTAGCCAAGATCTGGAAACAGCCCAAGTGTTCATCAGTAGATGAGTGGAATAAGAAGCTGTGGTATATATACACAATGGAATACTATGCGGCCATGAAAAGGAAGAAAATCTTTCCTTTTGTGATGGCATGGATGGACCTGGAGATTATTATGCCAGTTGAAATAAGCGAGGCAGAGAAAGACAAATGTCATATGATCTCACTTATATGTGGAATCTAAGTAACAAAGTGAACTGAGGAACGAAGTAAAGGCAGAGGCAGGGTCACAGGGACCAGAGGGACAGCTGTCAGAGAGAAGGGGGATGAGGGGATGGGATCAGAGAAGGTGAAGGGATTAGTGAAATTATATATACGTAACACAGAGATACAGAAGGGGGGTGGGAGTTGGGGGGAAGGGGCAAAGGGGGTATAGATAGGGACATGGGGTAGGGCGAGATGGTGTTGTATTCATTGGGATGCTTGAATCCATGTTAACACAATAAATTAAAATTAATTCAAAATAAATAAATAAAAAACAACAAAATTTATAAAAAGATAGTATGTAGAAAAACAAAAATAAAATAAGATATATTTTAAAAAAGAGAATAGTTAGATAATTCAGTCTTCTTTCTCTATTATTGATGGAGATTTATTTTTTTACTATGGATAATTCAGAAAAGTGTTTTTAAATTTCACTACTTATTTTAGATAATGTGAGATAAATTTTTAGGATTGTTGTTAGATCTGGAAACGCTTTTATAAAGTTTCTTTCATATTTGTGCCATAAAATTTGGAAGAATTTTCCACAGATTAGTTTTTGGCTTCATAAACTTCAAGCCTAGTTTTCTTTCGCATACCCATGCGATGTATGTCTGGTGAGCCTCGTAGGACATGTTTCTACTGGACGCAACTTCCAGCCCTGCACCTGAGGGTCTCTCTGCCAGGAGAGCTGGCACGGTGGAGGGTACCATGGTGGAAACCATTGCTACATCAGGGTGACTCGCAGTAACTTATTTAAATAAACGTGACATGACCACATAAATGTATCCCACTGCACCCAGACTAAATGTATTCCCCAACCCAACTTCCTCTTTAGGAAGAGCCCCAAATCGCCAATGTCACTCCAGTGCCACCCAACACAAGGGGAAGTGTGACAGAGGGAAAGTCAGAGTGGAAGTAGACAGTGGTTTGGCTGCAGTTAAAATATCTTTTGCAAATTTTACAAAAACATAGGGTCACGTGAATACATTGCTGGGGCCCCTCTGGGAACCTTGGAAGACTCCATGCAAGTGCAGGGCTTTGAGGCTTATTAAGTTTATCTCCATTTCACAGTAAATACACCCTGGACGGCATCCTTCAGTTAACTGCAGTGTTTTGCTTTCCTGGTAGTACATGGAATAATGGGTGTGTTATATTGGTGGCAACTTAGATTTCACATGATACATGCAAAGTACCCCACACAGGGCCTGGCACACACCAGGGCTCAGTAAATGTTCCTTCCTTGTTCCCCTTAATGAAAAACTAAAACACAGAGCTCCCGCAGTGACAGGGGGCTATGCCCTTCAACAGCATTATTGAAGAATCAGCTTTGTATAAGTTGATATACCATTAGTTTGCCTATAAACTTTTTACATTGCAGTTTTTGAATTCATGGATCTTAGTTTAAAGTCAATAAAAAGAGATCGATGGGTAACCAGCGACTGCCCAGGGACAGAAGATGTCCTGTTGCTTTGTCAGTGGTCGATAGACTGTCTTCCAGCCAATCGCTAATAAGGCAAGCCTTTCACTAAGAAACCGGGGGAAATGGGCTACGATGTATTGAAGACGCCTGACATTTGCAGAGTGAAGGAGAATTTTCCCTGATTCAGCTCTGACACCACCCCCCATGGTCCTGAAGGGCACGAGCAGGGCAACCTGAACTCAAGCCCAGTCAGGAGACAACGAATGACACTGCATTCTATTTTTCTTTCCACTTCCTTCTTCATCTTCTCTTTCAATCCTTCTTTACATCCATTTTGCCCACATTTTAAAAAAGTGCTTACTGTCACTTTCTGAAAAAAGAAAAAGGGTTCCACTTTCCACTGTGCGTCACTGCTCTCACTGTACTCTGAGTGTGCTGACTCCCCCCCAAAGTTATTAATAGATATAAAGGACAGGGCATGGGGTGAAGTCAAAGGGGTCTGGGGAGCCTGTTTCTGAGTCAGTTTAAGGGCATATGTATTTTCTCCCTCTGGCACCAACTTAAATGTGTCGTCATTCTGAGGCTGCTCACATGTTTTATGTGAGACCGTGTTATTGCTGCTCTTAAATACGCTAACCCCATTAGTCCCACACCAGAGTAAGCATAATTATGGTAGTGTCATTTTATGAATAACTATAGGGATCATTAATAGTTAAGATTCATTCTAGAATGAGCAAGTTTATCGGAATAAAGGGATATATTTAAAAAAAAAAAGCAAGCCTTCTTTCAATTTCTGACAAGGAGCTTACTGTGTCTGTAATCTGCTTTTGTAACAATTGTTTTCTCTAAAGTAATTTGGATGCTATATTAGTTCTAATTATGATTTCCTGTTTAGAACCCAGATACCTTCTTGATATGTCCCCAATAGTGTATTTCTGGAAATGACTTCAACCAATTATATTCGTTCATGTTCCCTTGGTTTTAATGTGGTTCACCAGACAGGAACCAGGCCGCCAAGTGTGCAGCCAGAATAGCACTGGGCAGTGTGTAGAAAGAGTTTCAATTGCGCTGAGGAGCTTGTGTGGTCTGAAGGCTAGTCTAAGTGAAGGAATGTGATACAGCGAGGGTTGGGGAGGGCCTCATGTTTTGATGTTTGAAATGTCTTTGAACAACTGGCCTTTTAGGGATTATGTTGATGATTGTATTTCATATAGAGCCAAGTCTACTTCAGGTGTTTGACTAGTGAAGGTGACAGTGATGACAATAATGATGAATTTTAACTTCAAAAAATATCCCTTTAAATGCAGATGCAGCAGCACTAAAACAAATCTCAGAGGAGTCTTTATAGTCTCCTTACTGTTACTGCGACTATGAATTATAATGCCTTATTTACAAAGCCCTTTCTGTATTGTACAGCCAGTACCATTATTCCCATTTTAAAGATGTTTAAACTGAGGCACAGAGAGGTTCAAGCATGTATTTAATGTTGCTTACAGAGTCAATAGTGGAGATAGGACTTGACCCTCAGTTCCTTGACTGCAGATTGTCTTGTTCCTGCCATCTCCCCCGGTGATATCAGACCCTATGCAGCAGCCGTGGCAGGAGTTCATGGGAAAATGACAGGGGTCTTCAGCTCCCTCTGAGAGCCCTCTACACTCTGCCAGGGGAGCAACACACTCCCAAACTGCCCCGAGGGGTTGTGTGCCCTCTCCCTGGGCACACACTGGCTGTCAGAGAACTGGTGAAATTCACATGGCAGGGATGTTTCCATCTTCACTGACATGGATTTGGAAGCACTGTCCAGCTGTACAGGCTCCATCATTCCCTGTGTGTAAAGCTGCCTCAGATACTCTATTCTCTATGTGTCTGTTTCCCTCTCCATGCAATGCAGATTATAGTGCCTTCCCAGTTGACTCTTTGAGATGATTTGAGAATCAAATGTAGGAATATAGATTAAAGCACTTGATTAGCCATTCATGTGCTATATAAGAGATTTTGTTGTCTTGGTAATATAAGCCATAAATGTGCACTTAGCTTGTGAAATTCTGTGTTTCTAATAAACTCTCAGGAACTATTTAGACCCCAATTTTAGGTGGGAGAAATCACCATGCACCCGAGCTGTGGGCCTCTGACTCTCCCTTTCCTCCACGCCCTCCTAGTTTCCACAGAACTGGTTATGGCTGAATAGTGGGCACAGTCCACTGATTTTATTCTGAGACTTGTCTCACTTGCTAATAAACAACTACCATTGTTTCTATAACAAGAAAACTGAGCAAATGACTTGAGGGGTGCAGAGGTGAGTTTTGGGTTGAGTATAGACCAGCCTGAAGTTGACTTTCTCTTAGAAAAACCCAAATTTTCATTAAAATACAGTATTGGCTCAGAAATCAAAATACCTAATGATCCTCAGTAGGCAAGGCAATGAATTAGACAATAATAAACAAATATGTTTATTTTGTTGTCCCCTGACAGTGTCGTCTTTTTATTTAAAATAAAATGGTAATAATTGCCTGACCTGTGGTGGTGCAGAGGATAAAGCGTTGACCTGGAACACTGAGGTCACAGGTTCGAAACCCTGGGCTTACCAGGTCAAGGCACATATGGGAGTTGATGCTTCCTGCTCCTCCCCCCTTGTGTCTCCTTTCTCTCTCTCTCTCTCTCTCTCTCTCTCTTCTCTCAAATGAATAAATAAAATCTTAAAAAAATAAAAATAAAAAGTAATAATTAATATTCAAAACTAAATGTATGGGGTCAGGTTCTTTCTGCTCCCCTCCACCCTCACACCCCATGAAATTCAATGGGTCTTCTTCATTCTTGTTGGTGATCTAATCTGAAGTACCCAGAGAGTAAATGATTTTTCTAACTGGTGAGTGTCTCTCACAAACTTCGTCATTAGAGTTGGGACCCAATGCCTGGGCTCTGCTCCTAATGACCATCCCATATGTCTCTATAAATAGACCATTATTGAATGCCATTTATCAAGCTTGGATTGGACAACAATCATGACTCTCAACTTCCCTTCCTTCCCTCTTATCTGATTTTAAATGATCTCTGACAACCAGGATGTGATAAAGCTACTGTGTTCAGAGGTCTGAACACAATTTTCCAACATAAGGCTCGAAATACATATTTTAGACAAAAGATGGAAATCCTATCAATTGGTAGTGAATTTGCTCTGAGTTGCTCTCTTCCTTTTTAGGAAACATGACTCTGGTCTCCTGTCCTTGTTAACGCCACCTTCTCCTGGCTGGTTCTAAATCACTGCCTTGGCAACACCACTTCCCGTGGTCCACAAAGCCTTGTATAGCCAGTCTCTATTTTGCCTTTTTCTCCTATTCATTGGCTGGTAGGGTACAGAAGCCTGTGACCCTGCTCATCCCAGCTTGGTTTTGTTCCAACTATTTTGTACAAAGAGGAGAACCAGGATTTTGAAGCATGCTCTGGGCTGGGCTGGCACAGTACAATGCAAAAAAAATCACCACAGAGCAGCTGGACATGAGCATGTTAATGGACAGGAGAGTCTGGCCAAAACAAGACTGGGATGGGAGAGGGTCGTTTTGTTAGAATGTTAATTTTGTAGGGGAGAATTCCTCTTCTCTGTTTTTACACGTCATGGGTTTCCTTCCTTACAGGCAGCTGCTGAGATGAAGGTGTTCCTGCAGCAAGCTGACTGCACAGTTTGGGCAAAGCCTGCATCTCTTCAGTCTACAACTACACTGATTTGTCGTTAACTGCAAAAGTCAGGAGAGGAAGTTTAATTTAAAAAGTGCATTAAAATGTAAACATAACATAACTTTACAACCAATAGTTTCATCTTTTTTTGAGCAAGGTTTTACCAACTGGTTTCAAAGGGAAAAAGGACTAACATTTACTGAGAGCCCTATGTGTGCTAGGCTCATTAAATTCTCAAAACAAACCTATGAAGCAGGTACGGTTTTTGCTTCACTTTCCACCCCAGTCGTACCAAGTGTGGGTGGCGCTGGAGGATGCTGATGCTGGCAAGCAACAGAAAAGGGGTTTCAAGAGCAATGCCTGAGCTGCATGCCACTTAATTGCTCTGGGAGTCATCCCTGGATAAGTGTGCATAACCAACAGGATTTTGATGGCCCAGGTTACCAGCATAATTTTCCATAAGCTCTTGGGAAAACAGACTGCATAACCCCATCAAATTCTGTTAAATTAAACTGCATGCCTAGGTTCTGGGATAAGGTTGGTTCAATCACCCATGTTTTGCAATTACTCCATGATTTTTAAAAACCTGTATATTAATGTTTGGGTTACTACAACAGAATACCATAGACTGGTGATTTAAACATTTATTTTTCACAGTTCTGGAGGCTGGGAAGTCCAAGAGTAAGGTGCTGGCAGATCCAGTCTTTTCTAGTAAGGATGCTTTTCTTTCTTTCTTTTTTTTTTTTTTATCTTGCTTTTTTTAATAAAGTGAGGACTCTTTTGAAAGGAGACGTGTTTTTTTTATAGGTATATACTTTTATATCCTGTTTTTTATTTATTTTTATTTATTCATTTTTTAGAGAGGAGAGAGAGAAAGGGAGAGAGAGACAGAGAGAAGGTGGGGAGGAGCTGGAAGCATCAACTCCCATATGTGCCTTGACCAGGCAAGCCCAGGGTCTCGAACTGGCGACCTCAGCATTTCCAGGTCGATGCTTTATCCATTGCGCCATCACAGGTCAGGCGACGCTTTTCTTGATTTA
Source organism: Saccopteryx bilineata (assembly GCF_036850765.1). Lineage (NCBI taxonomy): Eukaryota > Metazoa > Chordata > Mammalia > Chiroptera > Emballonuridae > Saccopteryx > Saccopteryx bilineata. The sequence goes on along the minus strand of NC_089494.1, from coordinate 64,058,635 downwards.
CAGACAACCATCTTCTCATTGCATCCAGCATGGCTGAGAGAAAAGTCATCTATCTGTGTTTCTTCTTCTTTTTTTTTTTTTTCTGTGTTTCTTCTTATAATGGTATAAGCCCATTCATTAGGGCTCTAGTCTCATGACCCCCTCCTAATCCCAGCACATTAGAGGCTAGGATTTCAACATATGAATTGGGGATAGGGGCACAAACATTCAATCCATGACAGTCTGGCTTCAGTGTCTCTGGGGTTATCAGGTTCATCAAAGGAGCCTGGCCACTTGAGTGTGGATATACCAATGTGACCCTATGTTCCCTTTTGTCTGACCTGTAATAGCTTAGGAGTTGACATAGGGGCAGGAATCTTCCTTTGTAGAAAAGTTAGGCACCTAAGAGGCAGTAAGGTATAGTGGTTACAAGCACAGATTTTTGGGGTCCAGATTTGGGATTCAGACTGAGGTTTATCATCCAAATTGTCCTATTTATATTTTGTGTGATGTTAGGAAAGTTTCTCAACCTCCTGATGTCTCAGTTTCCTCATCTATGAAATGGGGATGATAAATGTGATGCTTACCTCCCACAGAAGTCGTGAAGATTAAGTGGATTACTATATATAGCAGTCAGAACAGTGTAACAAACTCTGTTTGGCATGTAACAAACTCTTTACAAGTATTTGCTATGTTGCCTGTCTTGGTTTGCTAGGGCTGTCATGACAAAGTACTACAAGTGGGTTGGCTTAAAAAGTACAGCCTTATTTTCTCACCTTTCTGGAGGCTAGAAGTCCAAGATTCAAAGATGAGTTTCTTTTGAGGGTCATGAGCAAAGGTTCTGTTCCAGACCTCTCTCTTTGGCTTGTAGATGACCATTTTCTCTCCATGTTTTCATAAGGTCTTTCTTCTGCTTTCTTCTGTGTGTTTGTGTCCAAATTTTATCTTCTTATAAGGACTTTAGCCATTTTGGATTTAGGCTCATTCTAATTACCTTATTTGAACTTAATTGCCTCTTTAAGAACCTTATTTCCAAATAAGGTCCCATTCTAAGGTACTAGTGGTTTAGAATTCAACATATGAATTTTTGAGGGACACGATTCAACTCTAACAGTGCCTGAACAAGGTTCTTAATGAAAGTTACTTTCAGGGTAAATTTTATTCTTACAAAGTTGCCTGCTTATTTATTTATTTATTTTTGAGTAACCAATGTAAATTTTCTGTCTTTTCTCATGTTATCTTCTATTTATGTTACCCCTTATTTATAGATTCTTTTTAAAAACCCACATAAGTATCTTGATCAAAGTTCCATGGATGCTGGAGAGGATGATGGATTCCATGGTACCTTCCCCCAAGGGAAAATGCTTGGTTCTGACTGTCAATGGGCTCTATAATTATAGGTCAACCAGTAACTCAATACCTAAATTTATGGCAGGGTTATTATAATACACTTAAGAATTTTGTTTATTTATTTATTTGTGAATTCAACTTTATTATTTTATTATTGAAAACTCACCATGAGCAATAACATTTTCTTTTTCCTTTTTAAAAACATTTTTTAATTTATTGATTATAGAGTGAAAGGAAGAGGAAAAGAGAGAGAGAGAAAGAGAGAGACAGAAACATTGATCTGTTCTTGTATGTGCCATGTCTGGGGATCAAACCTGCAACTTTTGTGCATTGGGTTGATGCTCTAAACAACCAAGCTATTTGGCCAGAGCAACCAACCACTTTTTCAATGGATTGTTATTAGTTAGGAAATACCATGTCAGTCAAGTCCCAAAACGACGGTGGCTGGCATGAAGAGGTACCCCTATGTGTGAGCTGGGACTGGTCAGGCACGACTGAATACTGGAGTTCGGCTATTTGTCTACAGGTTAGTCATTTTCCCATACCCGGGGTATGTTACGTAAGATTCTTTGGGTGGCAAATATCAGAAACCAGCTCCAGCTAGCTTAAGCCAAAAAGGGATATACTGGGAAGATACTGGGAAAACTCACTGAGTCCCAGAAATCACAGAATTCCCAGGTCTTGGGAAGCTGGGGACCAGGGTAAGAGCTCTAGGCCTGGGCTAGGTCTTTCCAACTTGCCCCTCCACTCCGCTTTCTGCCCTTCTCATCCTGTTCTGTGCTTCTGCGGACTGTCAGTGGGCTCTTATCAGTGGGCTCCCGTTCCTTTGACTTCTGGTTGGGTTTTGCCAGTAGGGAGTCCTATCAGGAGATCAGAGGAACAAAGGAGAGTGAGGTCAAGATGTTCCTCCCCCCAGATCCTACATTAGGGAATGCCTTAACTTGGCCAAGTCTCTTGGTCAGCATTTACAGGTCACCTTAAGGTAACCTTTCAACATGACCCTTGCCTTGCAAGTACTAGTAACACTTCTTGCCTTTTATCCCTTTGGCTTTAGCTATGGTAAGAGCCGTTTTTCCCATTCTCAGGGAACTGAACTACCCTGTGGTTTCCCTACACCTAGACTGGTGCAGTGCTGGGCCACAGCGAAGCCTAAGGCAAAAGGAAATATCCATAATACTATCCTATTTTTATTTAAAATGTCGATATTTTGTTCCCAGGGTTTGGGTTTTTTTGGCATTAATTTTGATTTTTTAAACTATTGCATTAAAATATTATCTTGTTCATTGAGATTTTTGGTGTCCCTTAAATTTTGCACCTGAGACCAGTGCCTCGCTCACTGTATCCTCGTCCCAGTCCTGCTTGCACTTTTGTAATTGTCCCTTATAAAACCCTCCTCTCTGAGCAAGCAATCTGTGTCCTGATCGGACCCTGACTAATATAGGTACCTTCTTTCAAAAACACAGATCATAAACCATTGGCCCTCAGGCAGTATTTTACCAAGAATGATTTATTTGACCAGTATAGCTTTGAAATGTGGTTGACAACTTTAAAAAAATGGAAGACCTTCACATCAAAATCCCGAGTTGTAGTTTCTCTTGGAAAAAAAAAAATCGAACATTGTGGCAACAGGAGGCTCCTCTCCTGCATGGCAACAATTAACTGGAACTGACTAGTAGCTTGCCCCTTTAGACAGGACTCTCCTGTTGGACACAGTTTCCACTATTCCCCATTATACGCTGAGACACAGGCAGTGCTTATTATCACAGTGGCACTGTTGTTTTTATTATACTTGGCCTGCTGACCCAGCTGACCCTTGTAAGGTACTGATTTTGAGATAAGTTTTCTTGCTATTACAAGACTTCACTCCCAATTCCCAACTTCTGAGGCTTCCAGTTCAAGTAGGACATTCTCGGGAGAACGTATTCGCTTAGCTCCACTTCAAGCAGGCAGCTACCTCGGCGTTAAGCCACTACCACCAGGATCTTGTGGTTGAGCGTCTGCTGGGGGGCCACCCTAAAGGTGAAAAGTGGGGATTTTAAGAGAAGAGGAATTGCTTTCAGAAAAGAAGGACAGCTACTATTACATTGCAGTGCTAGCTCTTGAACGAAAGTAATATTGTACACATTTTATGCAAATTACCGGTAAATGTTTCCAAGTACTAAATGACAAGAAATGCAATTTGAAATTTACTCTTTAAGTAAGCAATGTCCGTGAGGAGTGTGTTTACAAGCCACAGGCTAGTGTTCCAAATTCCATCTGACGCAGCTCTGTGGTCTAGTTTGAGGCTGATGGTCTAACACAGTTTTTGCACATCTGAAATCCCAGGCTAGGGATGACAAAAGTGTTGACCCCATGATTCCTATGGCAGACATTGTTAATACCCTGAAGAATTCTTTACTGCTAAGCTTCCAAATCCTTCTTCACACTTTTCCAAGAGGCCAGCACTAACTAAGCAGGTAGCAAAACAAAAAACAAAACAAAACAAAAACCACATTTACCACTCCTGCCCTCCTGGGTGACAGAACACGGAGCCTCCGTGAGCCGTCAGAGCCAGCACTGCGTTGGCATCTGAGAAGGTCTGGATGGAGACTGCTGAGCAGGCTAGGGGCAGGATGCTCTCAAGTGACCATGAAAGACCATAACTCTGCCATCTGTAGTCTTGTTACAAACCCAGGGAAACCAGTCTCGGCCCTCTCCTCTAAGAAGTCTCAAACAAACAAAGGCTACTTCTTATTTACATAGTTTAAGGCAAGTAAGTAAATCTGTTGGGTCGCATCCCAGTTGGGAAGGTCAGTAAGTGAGCAGTCACAGGCTCCGGGAGTCGGGCCCTAAGGGGACTCTTCAGAGAGTCCGGAGAGCCTTTCTTCCTGGGTCCTGGCCGGGGCCAGCGGAGGGAAGCCGTCAGAGAGGTCTGCTTCCTTCACTCCGGAGAGCCTTTCTTCCTGGGTCCTGGCCGGGGCCAGTGGAGGGAAAGCCGTCAGAGAGGTCTGCTTCCTTCACTCCGGAGAGCCTTTCTTCCTGGGTCCTGGCTGGAGCCAGCGGAGGGAAGCCATCAGAGAGGTCTGCTTCCTTCACGCCGTGCCTCAGGCCTCTGTCCCCAGCAGTGCAGTCGTTGCTGGACCTGGCCGGTGTCCAGACATAGACACTGCACGTTTGCTTTGGAACCCGATCTCCTTATTCATTCCCTCCTGCCCCCTTCCTGTAGGTAAACAGTAAAACGTAGATTAATTTTGTTTGAATGAAAGCCTTGGAATTAAGTGTTTGGTCCCCCTCGGGACATGTGTATGTCCTACTCTTCAGAAGATACCTGGTGACTTCATTTATCTTCTCTTGTATCAGACACTCCTCGGCTCTGAGGATGGCTCTGGGACACAGGGCTGTGAGGAGACCTGGGCTGCCTCGATCACGCAAGGTGCCCCGTGCAAGCACCCTTGCCTCTCTGGGCCTTTGTCATTTTATCTTTAAGATTCGGGGCTTGGGGCAAAAGAAAGATTAGGGGCTTGAGATTGTGACTAAGTTCCCCTTTAGCTCTCCTAGCTATCAAACTAGCTCTGAGGCATCAGTCTAAGCTCTAGCTCTCTCAATCGCTTAATAGTAACAGCGAACAATTATTAAGACTTACTGTGTGCTTGGGATGGCACTAAGAGTTTTGTACACATTCATTTAGTTCTCACAAAACCAAGCTGAGGTAGTTGCTAATGTCATCCCATGTATCAGTTAATATTCAGTTCAGCTGCTTACACAGGAATGTCCTAAACAACAATGGCTTAAATAAGATAGGAGTTTATTTTTCTCCCATTAAAAAAAAAAGTGAAACAAAACACCTGGGAGTAGGCCAGGCCATTATTGATATGGTGGCTCCATGGCATCATCAAGATGTCTATCTTTTTGTTCAACCATTCTCAGAACATGGCTGCAGGGTCATTTCAAGGTCCAGAGTAGCTGCAATATCTCAAGTCATCATACCTCTGTTTTTAGGCAGCAGGAAGAGAGGGTGAAATGGCCACCTTTTTTTTTTATTCCTAGGAATCCCAACAGTACTTTTGCTTACATTTCATTGGTCAGAACTTAGCTACGTGTTTAATACCACTGCAAGGGAGGCTGGGAAATATGGTTCTGCTGTTTCCTAGTCAATCAGCATTGTAGATAGTTGACTTCTGTTATGAAGAAGATGAGAGTGGATACTGGAGTGAATGCTGCATTTCTTCACATCATGTTTGACTAGTGGGGAAGCAGGGCACAGAGTAAAAGCCCTAAGACATATAGTTGGTTGGTGATGGAGGCAGGATTTGAACCAAGTGCATCTGCGTCCAGAACCTGTGCTCCTTTGTGCTGAGCCGTTACGTCCTCCTAGAGCTCCCTTGTGGCTTTTGCTTCCGCATCTGAAGCTGCATGCAGCCCCTGGCTCTAAGCATTAGTTCTCTTTCTGTGCTGGAGAAGCCCCTATTGAGGCTTCATGTGTGACCTTCAAAAATGCAGGACCTTTGTGCAGGGCTGTGAGCTGAGGCCAGGGTGCCTTCATCCGGGGTCCTCGCGCCTACAGTGGAAGGCACGGTGCATCTGTGGAGTCACCTCTGGTCCCCGGGCCCCGCCCTCACTCCAGTCATCCTTGGTCCCTCCTCATTTTTGCATCTCTTAGCTCCCATCATGATGTTCCCAAATTGACAGTACCCTCATTTCCTGTCAAATCTTAGCATAAATTGGTACCTCTCTTCTTGGAGTGCTCGTATGTAAGATGTGGAGTAACTTTCTTACTATAAAATTTCAGATATTGACTTTTGTTTTGTTTTATTTTCCTTTTTGGATGGGGGAGGTCCTTCCAAGCAAAGCCCTGAGAACCAGGGGCAAAGGCCCAACCTCTGCTGATCCCAGTCAGGCTGGTTTGTTACCAAAGCCACTGCCAGGAGCTGCCATCTCCTTCTTGTCTCTTCTCGTCTACTCAGTGTGGTCTGTAAGCTAGAGACTCAGGATGTGTTAGGGGACCAGTAGCATCAGAGTCACCTAAGAATTGTGAGAAATGCGGGACCTCAGGCCCTACCCTGGACCCACTGAATCAGAATGGGATTTAAGAAAACCCAAGGTCCTGACCAGGCAATGGCACAGTGGATAGAGAGTTGGACTGGGACACAGAGGACCCTGGTTCAAAACCCTGAGGTCACCAGCTTGAGCACGGGCTCATCTGGCTTGAGCGCGGGCTCACCAGCTTGAGCATCAGGTCGCTGCCTTGAGTGTGGGATCATAGACATGAACCTAAAGGTCACTGGCTTGAGCCCAAGGTCACTGGCTTGAGCAAGGGGTCACTCGCTCTACTGTAGCCCTCCCTAACCCGTCAAGGCATATATGAGAAAGCAATCAATGAACAACTTAGGTGCTGCAACGAAGAATTGGTGCTTGTCATCTCTCTCCCTTCCTGTCTCTCTATCCCTGTCTGTTTCTCTCTCTCTGTTTCTCTCTCTCTCTCTCTCTCTCTCTCACACACACACACACACACACACACACACACACACACACACACGAAGAAGGCCTAGGGAATTCTTACACACATCACAGGCAACCCAACCACTGACCTTGGAAAACCAAGATGTAGTTTCTAATGATTATGAATGGAAGACGCTCACCTAAGTAAGAGTTCAGTCATTGAGTACATTGCTTGTTTTAGAAGAAACTGGACTGAGAAAAAGAGGACAAGTAATCAGGTTCGGCCATAAAGAACTGCCATTTTTGGCATAGCCATGGGCTTCGTATCTATTCAGTGCTTCATGCAGATGTCGGCAGTTTGCTGACTGATTGATGTGTTAGAAGGGAGAACTAGACAAGAGCAGATAAGAATTCTGGTGCTCAGATTTCTACTTAAGATTCCCTTGAAAAGTTACCCAGATCAGTGCACTTAAATATCCAAATGGCTTTTGCAAACCAGATAAGCTTGCTGTTTTGGGTTCATATAAATGGCCAGTTTCACTAAGAGACTGCCAAAAGCACCGTTGTCTAAATTTAATAATTTTAGTTTAAGGATACAATCTAGGCTTAAAAGCCAGCATGTGCCTTACTTTAAGATGATTGAAAGCTCAGAGGAGAGCACTGTTGTACTCTCAAGCTTTTTATTTTTACATCCTATAGTTAGACACCTAGAAGAATAACAAAGCTATTTATTCCTATGAGCCCAGGCTTCAGCTGTGGAGAGCCTCCAAGAATTCCACACTTGGCACTTTTAAAATGCTTTCCCTTCCTCTAAATTCTTCATGAGCAGAGGGTTTCATAAAGAGATTTGTACTTAAGTAGGCAGCATGATGTAATAATGACAAGTGTGGGTTGTAGGAGCTGACCACCTGGGTTCATGCTTAACCTTTCCCAGCTCTGCGAGGTGAGGAAAATGACCTGATGCCACTCATTAAGAGGCTGCCATGATGACTGAGTTCATGCAAGGAAAGGCCCAGAATAGAGGCTGATGTGGTGTAGTGCTGTGTAAACGTTTGCTGTTTACTCTATGTCTCTTCCTACAAAACCTAACTATCTAGCTCACCGTTTTCTTACACATGAGGACATGGGGACTTGGCGAGATTCCGGGTCTGTCCACTGTATGGCCTCCCTTGCCTTCCCTGCTCTCCCGGGTGGTTCTGTGGGTCAGCACCCACCCAGCAGTGTGTGGGAATTCCTTTCCTCCCACTCCATTTCACAAAAATGCCCCTGGGGACCCAGGTGAGGGTCAATGGCAAGAACAGAACTTGAGATGGATTCAGGTCCTGAGTTTTCTTTGTATGTTGATATCCCCTCACCCACACTCAGAGTTATTTTCACCTTTTCACCCCTGGCCAGGCATGTAGGGTGGAGGATGCTGCTGGCAGCCAAGCGGGTCTGCGACATCTGAGACACTGGAACTGCCGCCCCAGCTGCTGCTAGCAGCAGAGCAGTTTTAAGTGACTAAACTCAAAGAGATCGCTCCCCCAGGGTCTTGATAATTCCTCCTGCCAATTATTGCACTTTGCTGAGATTAACTAATTAATCCTCACGGTATACCCATGAGATGAAATTAAAAATAATTCTTTCAGATGTGTAGAGCACCTTTTACCTAAGGATTATGAATACTGATGCATTTGTCTCCCATGGCAACATGGCAAGTTTCAGAGATGACAAGAAAAATTATTACTATTTCAAGAACTGGGAATACAGTAAACTCCCCTCCAGGATGCAGGAGGGGATGAGGGTCGTCAAAAAGGCATGTCAAGGCAAGAGCGGCACCGGAGTGCACCTGTGTTCCTGGCGTCCTGATCGGAACTTCCAGGTGGGGCTCCCACCTCAGTGTGGTCATCTGTCTTCACATTGTTCACAATTCCCTGGGGATGAAGTCTGAGCTAAAGAACAAGAGATAGTTTCCTGGGGGTATTCACATCTAGGTTTGGCTTCCTAAGGAAAGCCCCATTTCTATTCTCCCACTTGTCTCCAGAAAGCGGGCTCCTTGTTGCCTCTACTTACCGAAGTTCTATTTGTGAGTGAGATGAAATGGAGCCAGTAGCCAGATGCTATGGGGAGGAGAAAACCTGCAAAAGACATTACAAACTGAAGACCTCGAAAGGGGACGGGGGCAGGCGGGTGGGAGAGAAAGCTCAGTCTGCCAAAGCTCTGGAAACAGCATTTGGGGTAAAAAAAAAAAGGGGGGGGGTAAAGAGTGGTCTGTACTACGTGACCTGATGATAGGTTTGCTATGATTTCTTGATAATGCCTTTGGCAGTGGATTGATTGTACTTGGAAGCACAGACGGCTGTTACTGAGCGGCAGCTCAGCTATGTGTGGGCGCTCCATACGGGGGCGCCAGAAAAGCAATAAGGGAGATACAAATGGTGACTTCAGAGACACTTCTCCCTTAAAGGCCAAGTAATTGTATTTCTTCCACGCCTCTGATTCCTGGTACAGACAACGCTCCTGGAAACAATTTGCTGGGTTTCTTCCCTGGTGACAACTGTGACAGTGGGGCCCAGGACCCTGGACCTGCAGGACCCCGGCCTCTGAGGACGAGGGTGTCAGAGAAGCTCTTGCTTACCTCTAAATTCAAGAAAGAGAGAGTGAGGAAGAACTGTACATTTGCAGGGATTTAAAAGACATCTTGTAGGTGCATGACCTTTTTTTAAGCCTATGACAAGCATGTAAGGCTGGAGAGTGAACGGCACCTCTTATTCTGCCAGCCCAGCTTTCTTTTCTTTGGGACGCTGGCATTTTTCCAATCACTGAATGCTGGAGGGGCTGTCAACCATAGAAATGTCTGACATTTTTCTGTCCCCCACCCCCAAGATTGGGCATATGGCTTTCACTAGGCCACCAGACTCTTTATGCCAGAGATTCGTGTGTTGTGGAGAGATTCCCTGGGAAGAGTGTTGGTAGTTGTCCACCAAATCTGTCCTTCCCTTCCTCCTGGGTACGTGACTAGACTGTGTGTTCTTACTCCTTTGCAGATAGGTGTGGCAGTATGGTCTCGTCTTTCCACTCGCATCTGAGTATTGTGCGTCGTTCCCAGCCCCAGAGCTGAAGCCTGTGAGCGCTCCTCCAACTCTGTCTTCAAACTCTGCACCGTTTGCAATGCTGACATAGAGCAGTCTAGCTTTGACCATTATAGACAACAAGGACGCCCTAGAGCAGGGGTAGTCAACCTTTTTATACCTACCGCCCACTTTTGTATCTCTGTTAATAGTAAAATTTTCTAACCGCCCACTGGTTCCATAGTAATGGTGATTTATAAAGTAGGGAAGTAACTTTACTTTATAAAATTTATAAAGCAGAGTTACAGCAAGTTTAAAGCATATAATAATAATTACTTACCAAGTATTTTATGTCGAATTTTTGCTAAGTTTGGCAGAATAAATCTTTATAAAACAACTTACTATCTATCTTTTTATTTGTACTTTGGTTGCTCCGCTACCGCCCACCATGGAAGCTGGAATGCTCCCTAGTGGGCGGTAGGGACCAGGTTGACTACCACTGCCCTAGAGGACGGTAGAACTGTAGCCTGGACGGAACATGGGTTCGTGATTAACCTCATAGACCAGAGCTGTCCACCAGCACTGTCACATGAGAAGGAAATCCATTTCTTTGTTCTCTACTCCTCTGCATGTTAGATCTCTTGGTTATAGAAGCCTAGTCTTTTAGTTTAACTAATAACATACTACACTCATAATGCCCTCTCTCCAAGTGTATCCTGTCGATAGGAACTTGTCCATCAGGCTGCAGCTCTAACTGCATTAGCACAGGAATGAAGTTGTTTTTTAAGGTGCACAACACAAACCTATTTCTTCTTTTGTCTAGCTTATTCAATTGCATTCTTTAAAAAATAGAATCTACCTGACCAGGTGGTGGCACAGTGGATAGAGCGTTGGCCTGGAATGCTGAGGACCCAGGTTCAAAACCCCAAGGTTGCCGGCTTGAGCATGGGGTCATCCAGCTTGGGCTTGAGCTAGGGGTCGCCAGCTTGAACGTGGGATCATCAACATGACACCATGGTTGCTGGCTTGAGCCCAGGGTCACTGGCTTGAGTAAGGGGTCACTGGCTCGGCTGGAGTCCCTTGGTCAAGGCACATATGAGAAAGCAATAAATGAACAACTAAGGTGCCGCAAGTATGAGTTGATGCTTCTCATCTCTCTCTCTTCCTATTTGTCTGTCTCTCTGTCTCTGTCTGTCCCTCTCCCTCACTCTCTTTAAAAAAAAATCTACAAAAAAAAAAGAATTTACAATAGCAATTAAAAGTAAACTACCTTGAGATACGCATCTTAAAATAAAAATACAGGATCTATATGTGGAAAATGGTGATATTTTTGAGGTACATAAGAGAGCTAACTAAATTTATTTATTTATTTATTTGTTTGTTTGGTTTTTTTGTGACAGAGACAGGGAGAGAGACAGAGAAAGGGACAGATAGGTACAGACAAATAGGAAGGGAGAGGGATGAGAAGCATCAATTCTTTGTTGTGGCACCTTAGTTGTTCATTAATTGCTTTCTCATATGTGCCTTGACTGGGGGCTCCAGCCAAGCCAGTGACCCCTTGCTCAGGATAGGAACCTTAGGCTCAAGTCAGTGACCTCGAGGTTTCAAACTTGAGTCCTCAGCATCCCAGGCAGATAGTCTATCCACTGTGCCACTGCCTGGTCAGGCAGAGAGATAACCAAATTTAGAGACAGGTGTCATTACAAAAAATTCAATTGGGAAAGTGTATATTCTCTGCAAATTAACTTGTAGATGTGTTAAGTCATTCTAATAAAAATTACTATGAGATTGTTTATTGATGACAACAATGATTTACAGTTATAGGAAGACTAAATGAAGGAGAATAAAAAATATGGAAAAATAAGAATTTGAGGCATGAATTTCCCTACAAAATGTGAAAATTATTAACACACTACAATATATAAATCTGTACTGGTTCAAGCATAGACTTACAAATTAATGGATGTAAGATAGGAAATTCTGATAATTGTATACATACATATGTATATATGACTATATATTATAACTATATTCCTTTTATTAATAGGAAAAGGATTGTACTACTCAATTAATGATGATAGGATGGTAATTGGTTAGCTAAGTAGAAAAAATTAATTATATATTTTTCCCATAAACAATAAAACTAATATTTTTAAGGAAACCATTTTTTTAATTTATTCATTTTTAGAGAGGAGAGAGAGAGGGAGAGAGAGGAGAGAGAGACAGAGAGAGAGAAGGGGGAGGAGATGGAAGCATCAACTCTCATATGTGCCTTGACCAGGCAAGCCCAGGGTTTCGAACCGGTGACCTCAGCATTTCCAGGTTGAAGCTTTATCCACTGCGCCACCACAGGTCGAAAACCATTTTTAAAATAAAGAAACTATAGGTAGGTATTCGTCTCATCATGCAGTGAGAAAACAAAGGATGATAAGAAAAAGAAATATTGATACATTTGACTACCTAGGAATTTAAAATTTAAATTAAAAATAATAAACATAGAAGATAATTTACAGTTGAGGGGAAAAAAGAGCAAATAAGAGCTTTTATACATAAAGAACTAGTCAAATTAATAAAAAAATTTCTCCATAAAAAAATGTAAAAAAACCTTGATCAGACAATTTGCAGTAGCCAACAAACATATAAAAAAAACTTCAACTTCTGTAGTGATCAAGTAAATGATAATTAAAATAACAATGTAGTATAGGTTGTCATTTATCAAATCACCAAAGATTTTTTTATAATTGATTTGAGAGAGAAAAGAGAGGGGGAGAAATAGAAGCATCAACTCATTGTTCCACTTGGTTGCTCCATTCAATTGTGCACTCATTGGTTGCTTCTCGTATGTGCCCTGACTAGGGATCTTCTATGGACCCATGGCCTTCGTGAACCAGGACAGTGTTCTATCCACTGAGCCTCCTGGCCAGAGTCCGAAGATTTTTTAAAAGTTGTCTTATCTGGTGATAAAATGGAAATTCTTATACATGCAGAGTTATAATTTATCAAACCTTTCTGGGCAAATTTGACAATGTGTGTCAAAAACCTTTCACATATTTATATTCCTTGACTAAACAATTACACTTCTAAGAATTTATTGTATGTACATAACCAGAGAGCTTCCAAAGATTTATGTTTTAAGCACGATGCTATTAATAACAGAGAAAAAGAATCAAAATAACCACAAAAGACATTGTTTGAATACATTATGGTTCCACATGGTGGAATTTTATGCTGTCATTACAAGATTCTGTTTTTAAAGAAAGTGTAGTGAAATAGGGAAACGTTCACAATATAATAATAAGTGAATGAAAACGGGATCTGTAGCAGCCTACAGGCCTCCCACGATCTGACTTGTCCCGCTTCACCCCCATACTGACCCCGTCTGCTCCACTCTGCCTCTCACTGACTCCGCTCCAGTGACCCTGGAGTCCTGCAGGTTCTTCCCACACGTCCAGTACGTACTTGCAGCCCAGGACTTGGACCTTGCTCTGCCCTTTGCCTGAAACTCGGCCCCAAGGTACCTGCATGGCTGCCCTTTCACTCTGTTCAGTTTCTGGTTGAATCTCACATTATCAGCCAAACTGTCTCTGGTTAAAGCCCGGTTGAACGAAGTAGCCACTCCTTACCACACTCCCTGGCACCCCATGCTTTGTGTCCCTTACCCTGCCTTCTTTTTCTCTATAGCACTTATTGCTTCCTGGCACATGACATATTTTCATGTGTATTTACTTGTTGTCTGTCTCCCCATAAGAAATGCCAGCTCCATGAGGACAGGGCACGTGTCTGTTTTGCTCATGACTGTATCCCCAGCACATAGTAGGCCATCAATAAATATTTGTGAGATGAGTGAATAAGATATCTAACTATATCAACAATATTATATGACTTCCATACAAAAACCTTAGGCGATAGGTAGACAAAGTCCAAAAGCGTGAGGAGGTGGTACGCCAAATGTTCACTGTGCTAATTCTGGGTGGCCAGCTTGCTAGTGATTTTGATTATTTCTTTGTGCTTTTCTGCACTTTTGCAACTTCTTGCTGTAAATATGTTATCATGAGAGAGAAATCAATATGCTGTTGTTATTTTAAAATTCCATGCTTTGCAAAGCTCACCCAATACCTGAGCTGGCCAAATGTTCCAAAGTGCAAACAGTTCTATTTTTTTAGCTCTCACTTTTTCCATTTTACAAATCTGGTAACTCTTCCACAGGGCTCTATTTTATCAGCCGCGGCCTCCTGGTATTTCCTTCCTCGGCCTTCCTCACTTCAGCAAGCACCTCAATGGTGTGAAATTTCTTTTGGGGAGCTCAGTTTACAAAAACAGCTAAGTACTCTCCACATCCAGTGTCCTTGCCCCAGTGCCAGCTGAGGAACTGCCCAACATTCTTCTTCCTCCTTTTCTTCTTCATTGTCGCCATCCTCCTCCTCCTCCTTCTCTCTGACCCAGCCCAGCTTCTTCCTTGTGTTCCTTCCCGGGACCTGCATTGCCAGGTGCATAGGCACAAAGGCGTAGCCCTCAGGCCTCTAATGAGAAGAGAAGGTCACTCGTAGCACCACTGGTATAAATCTCTGTAAGAGACTTCATTGCAGGGCCCACCTCCAGAGTCCCACCTGCATCGGACGGGCAGCCAGCTCTCTGAGGAAACCATGTCCCAGCAGCCATATTGACTGAAAGGCGCCTGGGCTGTAATATTGTTTGCTTCCAAATCTCAGGCTCCCCTGTTTGTCTCTCATGCTTCTTTCCAGTCTGGAGTGTTCCCTGGACGAGGTGAACGAAAGGTTATCACTCACGAACAGCCACTGTTGTTTCACTTTTCACAGCACCTCATTTACTTAAAAATAAGTGTCCAAGTACAAAAAGTCGCTGTCTCTTTACAACCAGTAGCACACCCACAATGACCTGTGGGTGCACAGCCAATCATCCAAGTACAAAAGGAAGCCGTCTCTTGACTATCAGAAGCACACCCACAGTGACCTATGGGTACACAGGCCTGGGCTGGAAGGAGGGATATCATGAAACATGACCGGATCATGCTCGCTCTCAGGGCACCCATGGGTGGCCAGCGTGTCTAAGGTGAGGTGGACAACATTCAGTATTATCTGTAGACTCAGCAGGGAAGGCCTGCAGGCTGTGGGGAGGACCGCAGCAGTCAGGGACAGCGCTGGCTTTGTTTGAGCAAAGGTGACTGTGCTGGGTGGCGGGAGGGAGTGTGGCCGGCCCGGGGAAGGGCACCTGGCACTGCCTCTCCAGTCTGGGTTCCAGGGGTGGTGGTTGCACCTTCTTAGAATGTGCAACATAGCACTCAGGAGTCCCTCGTATTTCTGAACCATAGCTGCCCAGGAATGAACCTCAGAATGCATCCCCTGTCCTACGTCAGTCTCTACTGCCATTTAAACATCCTCAGACTGCTAAATTGGGCTTCTCCTCTATACTTTCTGAACATGCTGGGCGTGCCTCCACATATGACTCACTATACATGGATTGTCTGTTTATGTGTCTGTTTTGCCTCCCAGACACCATGTCTTAACTCACATTTGTCGGTCCAGGGTCTGGTACACAGGCGGTGTGCAGTCAGTATTTCATGGACCTATTTGTGGAGTCTGTCTTTGAAAGTTCATTTTAAAACATTCCAAATGATAGAGATTCCTTGGGAAATTTTCCATTTAGAGCAAGATTCACGGGACTACTTCTTGGGACTTGCCTGTTTCTGAGTCTTCAAACACTGAGTAAGGGGTCCCTAGTGCATCAGAGACACACAGCACTGAGGTGGGCACTGTTATTATTATCTGATACAATGACCGTCAGAATGGAAGTCTCTTACGTGTGTCCAACATGTCGCAATTTAATACCCTCCCAATTTTCTTATCACCTATTATTATGTGCTAATCTCTATGGCATGAGCTATGGGGGGCATATTTTAAAATCTTATAAAAATCAAATGTCCTTTGTGATTTATCGGAAAACCTTACTTTTAGAATTAAGCACAATTTTCCTTCCATTTAACACATAATTATTACATACCTATTATGTGCCAAGCATTGTGTGTATGTGTGTGTGTGTGTGTGTGTGTGTGTGTGTGTGTGTGTATGGAATGGAAGATAGAGATGAAAAGTTACAATTCCTGCACGGATTAGGAGCCCGGATACAAAGTGGTAGGGACTATAATGAAGGTATCATGAGAGGCTATAGGAGCAATGGGCAGGAGCATTTGGTTCTTCCTGTAGAGGAGAAAGAAGGGTCAGAGCAAGGGGATGGTGATGGTGATGGTGATGGTGATGGTGAGGATAAGGATGGTGATGGTAATGATATCGTCAGCAATATATGGGGTTTACTACAAGCCGGACACTGTTCTGGGTGCTTTGCATGCATTAACTCACTTGATTCTCACCTCCACCATATGAGGTAAGGCTCTTATTACTTCTGTTTTACAAATGAGAAAATTGAGGCATGCAGAGATTAGGTAAGAAGATTGTAACAGTAAGTGGTAGAGATTATCTACTGTTTTATGGGTTT
This sequence comes from Saccopteryx bilineata, assembly GCF_036850765.1. Taxonomy (NCBI): domain Eukaryota; kingdom Metazoa; phylum Chordata; class Mammalia; order Chiroptera; family Emballonuridae; genus Saccopteryx; species Saccopteryx bilineata. The sequence goes on along the minus strand of NC_089494.1, from coordinate 64,042,328 downwards.
CTGAACCAACACAGCAACAATAATACTGGCAAAGAACTGGGCTTATGCTGTTGCCAAACATCCACATTTCCCAGTGCCCCTTAGTTCTTGAGCCATCTTTGAGCTTGGATAGTACAGTGAGGGCCCTGTCCAAATATGCCCAAATAGCCCACCACAGATAGAATAATGGTTAAGACACAGCATTTCAAGTCAGACATTTCTGGGCTAGACTTCTGATTCCATCAATTCTTAGATATTGCCCTCTGAGGCTTGGTTCCCCACCTATAAAATGGGGATAATGCCATATCTATGCCTCTGTGGCCTCACATGTCAGCTACTTCTTGCACCCCCCCCCCCCCACACACACACACATACACAAGATGAACCACACAGAGGCCTGAAAACGAGCCAGCCGTGGAGTTCCCCGGTCTGACTGCAGCCATTGTTCTGTTGCTGGGGAGGGCCCTTGGGCAGGACGGGTGGAGGGCTTCAGGGCCTGCGGTAGACATCTGCTTCAGAGACTTCCTCTGCCTTGCTGTCTGGAGACATAAGCTCTTCCTTCAGAAGCTGAAGTGAATGTCGTTGAAAGAAACTGCTTCGTGGAAACAACAGTTGTGACCATCTGGAGGGCTGGCCAGAGGAGTGGAAGTGGGCCTAGCCCGGGGTTGCATCCCTGGGGTGCACCTCAGAGGAACCTTGGGCCAGCAGCACACTCTCTGTTTACTCAGGGGTTTCCTCACTGGACCCGCTGAGGAAACAGCTTTGTAAGGAAAGGGAAAACATATGGGTTAGGCAGGTACTCAGTGGGCCTAATGGAGCCCCAGTGGCGGCCTACACTCTGCCTCCCCCTTCAGTGCGAAGCAGGAGCACAGAGCACAGCGCAGCTCCTGCCCTGCCTGGGCTCAGGGCCAGTGGGCTTGTTCCAGACCCTCCAGAGGGGCCGGCCTGAGGGCCACCACCTCCTGGGAGTGCCTCCTCTTTCAGGGAAGGCCATTCATTCTTCCAAGCCTTCCAAGCCCCTTCAGGAACTTCTGAGAGGAAGAAATTTGTTTGCTACTGAACTGTCTGTTTACTCACCCTTATCCTTGATGAGAAAAAGGAATTTGGGGGGGGGGCGGTTAAGCACAATGAAACATCAAATTATTCTGTGAAGGGTTGCACTGTTAGCAACAGAGAGATTGGCTGTCTAATGAGAGCTGCCCTCTGAAAACAGAATTCCTGGAGCTCTTTTGAATGAAGGTCAAGCTCCAGAGGTCTCGTGGCTCTGAGACCTTGATGCTGGTGATGGGGGCGGGTGGAGAGGTTCAAGGCAGAGGGTGAAAGGAAACAGGGAGAAATAAGGGAGCAGGGACTTAGTCACATTCAGAGCTTGACTCTGTAGGGATGGCAAGGTGACTTAAGTCGTAGTAAATATATAACCTTATCATCCTCTGAACTCAGCTGCCCTTGATCAGCTGCAAGAAAGATCAGGTTCTTTCCAGAATTGGACTGTGGTTTGGGGGAGGGTTAAGCTGCATGGTCTACCTTAATTCAATGGCCTGAGTACCTCCTGTGTGTGGGCAGCGCACTTTCTGCTGAGGAGAGACCCAAGGCCCTGCAGGTGCTGAAGGGCTGCAGCTCCTGCCCAGGAAACTTGACTGCAGTGACAATGCAGACAGCAGTGGTCAAATGACAAGAAAGAGCCTCTTGTGGATGGTGGTCAGGGGCATTCTTCCCTTGGCCTTGAGAGGTAGCTGAAGAGAAGCAGGAACTGGGACTTGGGGGGTTGGGCTGGGGATATAGTATTCTGGAACCAGCTGTAAACCTGTCTGTAGGGAGATTTCTTTTTTTTTTTTTTTCTTTTTGGTAAATATTTCCTTCTTAAAAAAAATGTATTGATTGATTTTAGAGAGAAAAGGAGAGAAAGATTGATTTGTTGTTTCACTTATTTATGCATTTGGTTGATTCTTGTATGTACCTTGACCAGGGATTGAACCTGCAACTTTGTATATCAAGACAACACTCTAACCAACTGAGCTATCCAGCCAGGGCTGTAGTGAGGTCTTTGAGAGAAAACGTTCCCTGCCATGAGGTCCTTCTTCTCGCCAAGGATTGCTAGCTCCTAATCATTCCTGCACTGGAGCCCGGACTGGAAGCTTCACTGAGGGGCTGGCCAGTCTGGGTTTGGGGGCTCAGGGAACTCTGTGGGCTCTGGGCTCCTTGGCATCCTGGCAAAAAAAGTACCCATTATGCATACATACTGGGGAATAAGGGAAACTGAAGGAGGCACTGGTAGAAAGAAGTTCAGGAAGGTGTTTGCTGGCTGGAGAAATAAATGTGGCCCTCACTGTGAGTGCAAAGCCTCTGCCCAGACCCTTTGCTGAAGGAAATCACAGCTGAGCAGGGAGCAGGCTGCTGCACTGGGCTGGGTTCAAGCACAGGGCCCTGCTCTGTGAGGCTCTAACGGTGCCTGATGGCTCCAGAATGCCTGGTAAACCTCTCCAGCTCTGACGTTCGGGTCTGCAAACCTCCTGGCCCCTCCTCCAGGGACTTCTACCAGATACCCACCAACCAGCCCCAACTATTTATCTGACCCTCCAACCATGGCACATTAAGCCTTTTAGAAATGTGTTTGCTTACCCTCCCACCCCCGTTTGTTTGTTTCCTTTGAAACTATTTCAAAACTGTTCTCCTTTTTGTTTTCCCCTTCAAGAATTTTATTTAAAAAAGGATCTCAAAATAGTTGGTGCGGATGATGAGAAAAGCAGGATGGTTACAAGGTCAGGGGATTTGGAAGAAGAAATTTTCTTTTCTGCCATCATTGGAGCCCAGAGAGAAATAGTTTCAGCTATTCTGAGAAATGTGAACAATGCAGAGGGATTTATGTGCCCGAGTAGCCAAGTGCATCATATATAATGCCTTATAATCACAAGAAGATATGATACATAATCAAGAATATCATTTTGAATCAAGCAAAAGTTTGTTAGAGATTGATCTTAGACTATTTCAGCTAGCATCTGCTATCATTCCTATGGTGGCACAAGTCATCTTGATGTTAGATCTGACAATACTCCCATCTGATCTAAGGGGAAGGATCGAGAGATGAAAGATTTCCCATGAGTTGAACACTGGTCCTTAGGATTCAGTGCTTTATTCCGCCTTAATAAAGCCATTATTGTCATACTTTCTTACACTTTAGACTGTGTAGAATTTACAAAATGTACTTTCAGTAAATCACTTAATGTGTGCTCTGATAACATGTTATTCCATTTATAAGTTGGTTTGTTTTAGAGACCTGAGCTTATATAACTCAAATTCTCTGTGTTACAGCCTTTGATACTTAGTATGTTTGTTTTAAATTTCTAATTAAAAAAGTCTTCTTTAAAATAAATTTATTGCCTTGGCCAGTTGGTTCAGTGGTAGAGCATCGGCCCAGTATGTGGATGTCTCAGCTTCCTTTCCCAGTTAGGGCACACAGGAAAAGTGACCATCTGCCTCTCCACCCCTCCCCTTCCCCTTCTCTCCCTCTCTCTCTCTCTCTCTCTCTCTCCTTTTTTGCAGCCATGGCTCGATTGGTTCAAGTGAGTTGGCCCCAGGCACTGAGGATAGCTCCATGGTCTCTGCCTCTGGCACTAAAAATAGCTTGATTGCTGAGCAATGGAGCAATGTCCCAGACGGGCAAAGCACTGCTCCATAGGGGGCTTGCTGGGTGGATCTCGGTCAGGAACATGCAGGAGTCTCTTTGCCTCCCCTCTTCTCACTTAAGTAAAATTAAATTAAATTAAGTTAAATTAAATTAAATTAAATTAAACTTATTGGCCCTGGCCAGTTAGCTCAGCAGGTTAGAGTGTTGTCCTGAAACACCAAAGTTGTGGGTTTGATCTCCCATCAGGGCACAAATGGGAAGCGATCAATGAACACACAACTAAGTGGAACAACAAATGAATGCTTCCTTCTCTCTCTCTCTCTCTCTCTCCCCTCTGTGCCTCTTCCTTTCTCTCTTTGTCTCTTTAAAAAAATCAATCAGACCCTGGCTGGTGGCTCAGTGAATGGAGCATTGGCCTGGTTTATGGACATCCCAGGTTTGATTCCTGGTCAGGACATACAGGAGAAGTGACCATCTGCTTCTCTACCCCTCCCCTTCCCCCATCTCTCCATCTTCCCCTCCCACAGCCAGTGGCTCGATTGGTTTGAGTGTGGCCCCAGGGCTGAGGAAAGCTCCATCCTAAAAATAGCTCAGTACTCAAGCATCAGCCCCAGATGGGGTTGCCAGGTAGATCCAGGTTGGGTACATGTGGGAGTCTGCCTCACTATCTCCCCTCTTCTCTCTCTCTCTCTCTCTCTCTCTCACACACACACACACACAATAAATCAATCAATAAAAAATGTTTTAGGCCCTGGCCGGTTGGCTCAGCGGTAGAGTGTCGGCCTGGCGTGCGGGGGACCCGGGTTCGATTCCTGGCCAGGGCACATAGAAGAAGCGCCCGTTTGCTTCTCCACCTCTCCCCCTCCTTCCTCTCTGTCTCTCTCTTCCCCTCCCTCAGCCAAGGCTCCATTGGAGCAAAGATGGCCCAGGCGCTGGGGATGGCTCCTTGGCCTCTGCCCCAGGCGCTAGAGTGGCTCTGGTCGTGGCAGAGCAACGCCCCGGAGGGGCAGAGCATTGCCCCCTGGTGGGCAGAGCATCGCCCCTGGTGGGAGTGCCGGGTGGATCCCAGTCGGGCACATGCGGGAGTCTGTCTGACTGTCTCTCCCCGTTTCCGGCTTCGGAAAAATACAAAAAACAAACAAAAAAATGTTTTAAATTAAATTTATTGGGCTAACATTGACTAATCACATTATCTAAATTTCAGGTGTACAATTTTGTAATTCATCATCTGTATATTGCATTGTGTGCTCACCACACTCAAAGTCTAGTCTCCTTCCATCACCATATAATTGACCCCCTTTCTCCTCTTCATCAACCCTCATCCCCTTCTCCTCTGGTAGCCACCATACTACTGACTGTCTATGAGTTTGTTTTTGCCTTCTGTTTTATATCCTGTATATGAGTGAAATCATACGGTTCTTGTCCTTTTCCGTCTGACTTATTTTGCTTAGCTGATACTCTCAAGATCCATCCATATTGTTGCAAATGGCAATATTTCTTAATTTTTTTTATTTCTGAGTAGTAGTCCATAGTATATAATGTACCACATCTTCTTTATCCAATCACCTGTAGAGGACACTTAAGTTGGAAAAAATCTTAATGATAGAATCTTTTTCTCTTTTATTTTATGTCAAAACAAAGCCTTCTCAGTGCAAAATTTTTAGCAAAATAATTACATTTTTTATTGCCACATTGTACTGAGTACATGCATGTCTTGACCTCACCTCTATTTTTCAAATGCAAGGTAGTGCCTGTAGTTCAGGTTGTTATCAGCTCTCCCTGTTATTATTGTAACTGCCTAACTACTTTTCTTACCTCTGCTCTTATTGCCCCTCCTATTCATCAACCACACTGTTGTCAAACTGAACTTTAAAAGTACAGGTTCAAGGAAGTTGATAATACACGAGCAAGGATGTTTGGAAGTGAGCAATCTCAGAGATGCTGTAGGTGTGAACAAGTGCAGTTCTTTTGAAGCAATATGGTCATGTCTGTCAGAGTTACAAGAACAAACACCCTTTGACTCCATGTTCAACTGTTAGGAATTTATCCTACAGATATCCTCTATATGCAAATATGCATGTGTAAGGATCTCAATTACGGCATTGTCTGTAATGACAAAACATTAGCAATAAGCTAAAGCATCATTGGTAGAGCTACTGAAATGAATGATGATTGGATGATGGAATTTGTAAGGATCATTTGCTGAATGCAACCCTAGAAGTCATTCCCTTTGCCCCCTCTAATGGTTAGTTGGTGTTGACTCCTCTCCCATCTCCAGGAGTGGACCCAGTCAGTCCATCATATTTCTCTGGCTTCAGAACTGTTTCATGTGAAATGAAATGTTGTTCAATCAGAATAAATCAGAATGAATCTGAGGCTTGGAGCAGCTATAGCCATAAGGCTAAAGTTAACACATCATTCAAAGGTTACAACCTCAGCCTTATCTCTGGACACTCCATTCCTTCACTTTGGGCTTCAGCACGGCAGGACTGTTTGTGTTTCATCTTACAGAACATGCTCACTGGCCTTTCTGCCTTTGCAAATACTGTTCTCTCTGCTCTTCCCTCTAATCCACCCAGGGGACTACTGCCATTCTCTGGGACCTTCCTTTTTGGGTGCAGCCACAGTCTTGATGCCTTTCCCTTTCTTGCTACTACTACATTTTATTGTAATTATTTGTTTATAGCTATGCCACCTGCGATTCTGTGAGTGAGCTCTTTTAGAGACCTGCATCTCCCTGGACCTAGGACAATCAGCGCTGTGACATGCTGGGAAGAGGTGCCTCATAGCTGTTCAGTGAACAAATGGAGGTAGGTTCAGATCCCAGCTGTCCTTTACTAAACCCTTTCATCTCTTTGAGCTTTCTTTTCTCTATGGCTTTAAGTTCTTATCTATTCTTTGTCTCTCTGCCCAGTAGCAATTAGCCAGGTTGTAGCCGAGCTAGGGTTTCCAGCCAGACCAGATTGCATTTCCTTGCTCTCAGCAGCTCAGGGAGTCCTTTTTCACTTCACCAGGGAGGCATTGAACAGTCAGAGCTGGTCCAATGACCCTCTCTTTGTCTGCTCCGAACACACACAGTCTGTCATGAGGTGTGCATCCCGTTCATAAAACTGAAAGGCTGAGGAAAATAGAAGAGAGAGAAGAGAATTTGTGAAAATGCAGTCACTTGAGCATCTGTCCCATCCAACAGTCTGCCCTACCGTAAGCCCTTTAACCTGGGGACTTCTACCAGAGGTGTTCCCACAGAGCCACCATTCCTGTTAAACAATTACCAAGCCAAGGAGAATCATGCCACCTGCACATAAAATCAGCGAGGCAAAGTCTTTTCAGGAATGAGGCACAGGGAGGCCACGGTGCCTCCTCATTCAGACAGAGAAGCTGCTGGGGAAGAACTGACCAGCTGGGCCCAGCACTGCTGGGGCACCGGAGGCGTTCAGGAAAGACCCGGTGGCTGTGAGTAGCTAATGATGCAGAAGGCAAATGATGAGTCATCAGCCCGTTTCTGGTTCATGCCTTCAAGAGCAGTGATTGGTTTAGGGCAGTGGTCCCCAACCCCCGGGCCGCGGACCAGTAACGGTCCGTGGGCCATTTGGTACCGGTCTGCAGAGAAAGAATAAATAATTTATGTTATTTCCATTTTATTTATATTTAAGTCTGAAAGATGTTTTATTTTTAAAAAATGACCAGATTCCCTCTGTTACATCCGTCTAAGACTCACTCTTGACACTTGTCTCAGTCACGTGATACATTTATCCATCCCACCCTAAAGGCTGGTCTGTGAAAATATTTTCTGACATTAAACCGGTCCATGGTCCAAAAAAGGTTGGGGACCACTGGTTTAGGGTACTTGCTTTTAGGGTCTGGGGAACTTGTGTCCAAGTTGTTGACCAACAGTTTTAGGGCTGCTGTTAGTTTATAATCTAATGTCTTTGTATGAATCGGAAAAAAGATGTCCTTTCTAGGCTGACATAGCCCCATACTAGGGCACAAGGCCTGCAAGTTAGAGCTGCCTTTGTCTGAAGAAAGAGGGCTCACTGCTCGGGATAGTATCCAGCTCGCCCTATACCACTGGGCACCTAGATCTCAGCTCCCACCTGCCTTCTTGGCTGGGAGCTAAGCAGTGCATGAATTGCATGGTCATACTTGTGGCCCTGAAGGCATAGCTTCGAGGGCATTTAGAAAGGACAGGTAAGAGAAAAGTGAATTGATAACTTGTTGAGGGTTGTTTCTTTCCAAAGTATGGAACTCCTTATCAGAATTTCTGTTGGTCAAATAAGTTTGCAAATATGATGTATATGTTTGCTCACTTATAGTTTGCATTGGGTGTAGGGGACTGGCTGTAAGCAGGCAGGGTCATTATAGCCTAAGGCTTAGTTTTAAGACTAAGCCTTTCCCACACTAAGTGACTTTATATCAGAGACATCCTTGTTTGTATATTGGATTAAAGCTTTTGATTTCTTTTTTTTTTTTTTTTACCCGACTCTATATCTTTATTCTAGGAGGTAAAACTCCATCTTTTCTTTTCTCAGTGCAAATGGGGTGGGTGGGGCCTGTCTCCCTGGCACCAGCCTCCGGGGAGTCCAGAGGAGAGAACATAAGGGGGGATGAGATGGGAGATGGGGGTACCAGGCTGTCTGGGACACCCCTGACCCTGCCCGGGCAGGGTCCACACACAGGACAAGGATCTGGCCTCCACCACAGCAACCAGGCAGTCACTGGGAGCCCGGGGACATGGGCCCGCCCTGGGCAGAGCCATTGGGTATCGGAGGCGGCTGCAGGGCCTGGGCAATCTGGCTTTGAGGAGTCCTGGGGGCTCTGGGCTCTTCTCCCCCTCCATGGCCTGAGGGGGTTGGGGGGCCCAAGGGGCTGGAACAGAGGTAGCAGGGTCTCTGGTTGCACTGTCCAAGGAGCTGGGGGCAGAGCTTGTCCCTCTGAGGGAAGCCTGGAAGTCCTGGACGCTGACCAAGGCCTGACAGGGGGCTGAAGGCTCCGCTACTTGGCCACCTGCTGGAGATATGCTACAAGGACCGGATCCAGCAGTTTGATGATGGAGGAGGGGGAGGGGGAGGGGGAGGAGGAGGGCCCAGGCTCTGAGGAGTCCGATGGGGAGGATGGCGCCTGGCAGGGCAGCCAGCTGGCCAGGGGAGCCCGCCTGGGCCTGCGGAGTGGAGGCAGCACAGACAGCGAGGAGGAGGAGGACGAGGACGATGAGGATGATGAGGAGGACAAGGAGGAAGACGGCCAGGCGGCCCGAGGCAGAGCTGGGCCCTCCGCTTACCCCAGCCCAGGCCCCCAGCCTCCTGGCTCCGGCTGGACAGCCACCTTTGATGCAGTGCCTACAGATGCCCTGACCAGCCCGCAGGACTCCAGGGAGCAGGAGCCGTGCTCTGGGCCCCTCGCCCCACAAGGTGCCTCTCGCTGTGCCCCAGGACCTCCCTGCCTCAAGCTTTTGATTTCTACACTACAAAATGGGACAGAGGAGCCCATACTGGAGGAGAGCAGAGAAAGGCGATGTGGAGGAGAGGAGAAGCAGCCAAGATGGTGGAGTGCTGAAGGAGAAGCCAGTTTGTGTAGAGAGAAGGAGATGGGGACAGAGGTGAATAAGGCTGGTGAAGTAGAAACTTTGATTCCAGGAAATTTGGATGAGTCAGTAGCTTTGGGAGCCCTGAATGGAAAGGGAAGTGTTTTCCACTGTGTGTATTTCTTGCCCACTGGGTGCAAGCTAGGATTAAAGCTAATGGCCCACCACTTCTTGGCTTCATTGTTTGATTACCGTCTGTCTGAATCAAATGCGAACCTGCATGGGCCAGGGGGCAGTGATGGTGGCCGTGGCTACTGGCCTTACAATCCCCTAAAGCACTTGATGAGAATGTGTATTCCTAGGACCCACTGCAAAATTACTGAATTAAACTCTCTGAAGAGTGGGGCTCAGCAATCTAGATTTTTAATCAGCGACCTCGATGATTTTAGTACCCACTAAAGCCCGTGAACTGCTGGTTCAGCAACTGTTTTGTCGGAAGTCCTTGGGACCTGTATATGTGGGAATCTAGAACTATCTGACTGGTCAGAGCGGAGACAGATCCTGCTTCTCTGACCCGTGAGCTGTCCCCTCCTCATGTGTCCTTGAGGTCCTTCCTGAAGGCTGCTTGTCTAGGACTTGGGGGCGATGTAATTGTTTATCCTGGCACCACTACTTTGCTGTTTCTAAAAAGCACCTTTAAAAGTATCAGCTTTTAGGATAAAAACACTAGGAAGACTCAGATAATTCCACGCAGTCTTTCCTCCTGGGCCTCAGGCTTCTTCCCGACCACAGCTCCTGTGGGAGGGAACGTTTCAGGCGGATCCACTTCAAGGAAGTCTCCTGGAGACACTACCTTTCGATCTTGGTTTCCATCTTACTTGAAGGTTGAATTACATTATTCTAAATTCCTAGAGTATAATCCGTTTGCTTTGTCGGGGTGGCATTTCTGTCATGCTGAGTAATGCTTGAAATATGAATGTGATCAGCCCGTATCTGGCCCCCCTTCTTTTATTTAGGGAATTTCACCATAACAGAATTTTAGCTGAACCCGCAAGTGCTTACTTATAGCACATATAGTAGATACCCATTGCTCTGGGCTACAGGGCAGCGTGTATACACTCAGCCTCCCTTTCTTGGTGGATGAAGTCATTAATAGTCAATGTTTACTACTATAGGTAGAATGTTTGAGTTCCCTCAAAATTTACAGGTTAAATTCTAACCCCCAATGTGATAGTATTTGGAAGTAGGGACTTTGATGGGTGTTTCAGTCATGAAGATAGAGCTCTCATGAATGGAATCAGTGTCCTTATAGAAGAGCCCCAGAGAACCCCCTCACCCCTGCCCGCAAGTAAGGACACAGGGAGAAGATGGCCATCTATGACCAGGAAGCAGGCACTCACCAGACATTAACATGCCAGTGTCTTGATCTTTTACTTCTTAGCTTCCAGAACTGTGAGAAATACTTGTCGTTTAAGCCACCTAGTCAACAATATTTTTGTTATGGCTCAGAGGGACGAAGACATTCACATTGTTGCCCTTGTGCCAAGTACAATGCATGATACACCAGTGTAAGAGGTTGAGCACATGCCCTGCCTGCAAGGAGTTTAATCTAGACCCCCAGTGTCGGGTGCAGCGGTCACCAGCCACATGTGGCTCTGGAGCACTTGAAATGCATGAATGGAGATATGCTGTAAGTGTAAAATATACACCAGATATCCAAGACTGTGTGGGAGGAAAAGCATGTAAAATATACCATTAACAGTTGTTTATAATGATTGCATGTTGATACACTATTTTAGATATATTGGGTTGAATAAAATATACTATTAAAATTAATTTCACCTATTTAAAACATTTTTTTCCATTGACTTAGAGAGAGAGGAAGGAAGAGAGAGAGAGAGAGAGGAAGGAAAAGAGGGAGAGAGAGAAGCATCATTTTGTTGTTCTACTTAGTTGTTCCATTTAGTTGTGCGCTCATTGATTGGTTCTTGTACATGCCCTGACCAGGAATCAAACCACTGACTTCTGCATGCCAGGTTGACACTTTATCCACTGAGCCACCCAGCCAAGGCTCACCTATTTGTTTTTACTTTTTAAATGAAGCTTCTAGAAAATTAGAAATTACATATAAGGCTTGCATTATATTATTATTGGGCAGCACTGCTAGAGGGTGGTTAAGACAAGTAATCGATGCTCACCAGACAATACCAATACTGTTGGGAAGGAGAAGGTGAGATGCGAGCAGTTGGAAAGAACTCTAACTCAGCCTTGGGACCTAGGGGAAGGCTACTGGAAAGAGTTGGTGTTTAACTGAGACCAAAAGCTGAATAGGAGCAAGGTGCAGAGTCAAATGGTGAGTGGTGGTGGTGGTGTCAGGGTGTGGTGCATTTGGGGAGCTGTGAGCAGTTCAGTGCGGCTGTAAGTGAACCTGGGGGTGCAGTAGGGAGACATAGACTGAAGAGAGAAGGAGAGAGGGGTCAGGAAGTGGGCAGAGGGACCCTGCTTCTTTTAGGGAGGGAGAGCTAAGACTTCTTTTTCTGGAAATGGAATTGGAGCTGTTAGTGATGGTTTCCTCTCCACATGGGGAGGAGATACTCAGAATATTGGGGGTGGGAGAAAAGTGGCTACATTTTTGTCTCTTTTGCCTAGTGTGGAACTGATGAGTAGAGCAAGTGTTACCAGTGACATTACATACACGAAGTGCTTTGGAAATGTAATGTCCCTGTATAAAGATTACTTTATTTATGATGCTTAATTGGTTATTGCTCTTGCTATAAGAATATTGAAATATGAATTCTATCTTTAGGAAAATTGGAATATTTGCCTATATTATTTTTAGAGGAAGTGATTTTTTTTAAATTTTATTTTAATTTATTGGGTATACATAGATTCTAGTGTTCCCTCGAATACCTCCCCTCCCTCCCCCTTGTCCCCCACCACATCCCCCTTGACCTCCTCCCCACAACGCCCTCCCCTTGGTTTTGCTTTTCTGCTCTTATCCCATCCTATCATCCCTTTCCCTCTGTCCGCTGTCCTTCTGGACCCTTTGATCCCACCTCTGTCTCTATTCCGTTCCTCAGTTCATATTGTTCATTGGATGCCTCAAATGAGTGAGGTCATATGATATTTTTCTTTCTCTGCCTGGCTTATTTCACTTAACATAATAGTTTCCAGGTTGTCGGAAAAAGTAAGATTTCCTTCTTTTTCATGGCCCCATAGTATTCCATTGTATATATGTACCACTGCTTTTTAATCCACTCATCCACTGACGGACACTTGGGCTGTTTCCAGATCTTGGTTATTGTAAACAATGCTGCCATAAACATAGGGGTACATTTCTCCTTTTGAATCACTGATGTGATGTTCTTGGGATATATTCCTAAAAGTGGGAAGGCTGGGTCAAAAGGCAGATCCATTTTTAATTTCTTGAGGAATCTCCATACTGTTTTCCACAGTAGCTGCACCAGTCTGCATTCCCACCAGCAGTGCAGGAGGGTTCCCTTTTCGCCACACCCTCGCCAGCACTTATTCTGTGTTGTTTTGTTAATGAGCACCATTCTGACTGGTGTGAGGTGATATCTCATTGTGGTTTTAATTTGCATTTCTCTAATGACTAGTGATGTTCAACATTTTTTCATCTGCCTATTGGCCATCTGTACGTCCTCTTTGGAGAACTGTCTATTCATTTCTTTTGCCCATTTTTTTGATTGGATTGTTTATCTTCCTGGTGTTGAGTTCTACAAGTTCTTTATAAATTTTGATTATTAACCCCTTATCAGACATATTGTCAAATAGGTTCTCCCATTGTGTGGATTGCCTTTTCATTTTCTTCATATTGTCTTTAGCTGTGCAAAAGCTTTTTAGTTTGATATAGTCCCATTTGTTTATCCTGTCTTTTATTTCACTTGCCCGTGGAGATAAATCAGCAAATATATTGCTGTGAGTGATGTCAGAGAGCTTATTGCCTATGTTTTCCTCTAGGATGCTTATGGTTTCACGACTTACATTTAAGTCTTTTATCTATTTTGAGTTTATTTTTGTGAATGCTGTAAGTTGGTGGTCTAGTTTCATTTTTTTTGCAGGTAGCTGTCCAATTTTCCCAGCACCATTTGTTAGATAGACTGTCTTTATTCCATTGTATGCTCTTATCTCCTTTGCCAAATATCAATTGTCCATAAAAGTGTGGGTTTATTTCTGGGTTCTCTGTTCTGTTCCATTGATCTATATGCCTGTTCTTAGAACAGTACCAAGCTATTCTGAGTACAATGGCGTTGTAGTATAACTTGATATCAGGAAGTGTGATATCAACCACTTTATTCTTCTTTTTCAAGATTGCTGAAGTTATTCATGGTCTTTTTCAGTTCCATATGAATTTTTGGAATATTTGTTCTATATCTTTAAAGTATGTCATTGGTATTTTAATAGGAATTGCATTGAATTTATCAATTGCTTTGGGTAATATAGACATTTTAATGATGTTTATTCTTCCTAACCATGAACACAGTATATGCTTCCACTTGTTTGTATTTTCCTTGATTTCTTTTATCAATGTTTTATAATTTTCCAAGTACAAGCCTTTAACCTCCTTGGTTACATTTACTCCTAGGTACTTTATTTTTGTTGTTGTTGTTGTTGCAATAGTGAAGGGGATTGTTTTCTTAATTTCTTTTTCAGGCAGATCATTGTTGGTGTATAAAAATGCCTCTGATTTCTGAGTATTAATTTTATATCCTGCCTCCTTGCTAAATTCATTTATCAGGCCCAGTAGTTTTTTGAATGCGACTTTAGGGTTTTCTATGTACAGTATCATATTACCAGCAAATAATGATAGTTTTACTTCTTCTTTTCCAATTTGGATGCCTTTTATTTCTTCTTGTCTGATTGCTGTGGCTAGGACTTCCAGAACTATGTTGAATAAGAGTGGTGAAAGGGGGCACCCTTGACTTGTTCCTGATCTTAAGGGGATTGCTTTTAATTTTTGCCCATTGAGTATGATGTTGGCTGTGGGTCTGTCATAGATGACCTTTATCATGTTGAGGTATGTTCCCTGGATTCCCACTTTGCTAAGAGTTTTGATCATAAATGGGAGCTGGATTTTATCAAATGCTTTTTTCGCATCTATTAATATTTTTTAATATTTATTTATTTATTTACAGAGACAGAGAGAGTCAGAGAGAGGGATAGATAGGGACAGACAGGAATGGAGAGAGATGAGAAGCATCAATCATCAGTTTTTTAATTGTGACACCTTAGTTGTTCATTGATTGCTTTCTCATATGTGCCTTGACCGCAGGCCTTCAGCAGACCGAGTAACCCCTTGCTAGAGCCAGCGACCTTGGGTCCAAGCTGGTGAGCTTTTGCTCAAACCAGATGAACCCGCACTCAAGCTGGCAACCTCAGGGTCTCAAACCTGGGTCCTTCTGCATCCCAGTCCAATGCTCTATCCACTGTGCCACCGCCTGGTCAGGCCACATCTATTGATATTATCATGGTTTGTCTCCTTCCTTTTGTTTATTTGATGAATCACACTGATTGATTTGCAAATGTTGTACCAGCCTTGCTTCCCCAGAATAAATCCCACTTGATCATGATGTATGATTTTTTTCATGTATTGCTGGATCTTGTTTGCTAATATTTTGTTGAGAATTTTAGCATCTAAATTCATCAGAGATATTGGCCTATAGTTTTCTTTCTTTGTGTTGCCTTTGCCTGGTTTTGGAATCAGAATTATGCTCGCCTCATAAAAGGAACTTGGAAGTTTTCTCTCCTCTTGCATTTTTTGAAATTGCTTGAGAAGGATAGGAGTCAGTGCTTTGAATGATTGGTAGAATTTGCCTGCGACGCCATCTGGCTGGCCCAGGGCTTTTGTTTGTTTGGAGTTTTTTGATAACTGTTTTGATGTCATTTGTTGTAATCAGTTGTTTAGGTTTTCTGATTCTTCCAGATTGATTTTTGAAAGATTATATTTTTTAAGGAATTTTTCCATTTCATCTAGGTTGTCTAATTTTTTTGCATACAGTTCTTCATAGTATTTTCTTACAATCCTTTGTATTTCTGCTGTGTCAATTGTTACTTCTCCACTCTCATTTCTAATTTTATTTATTTGAAAGTCCTTTCTCTTTTTTTCTTGGTGAGTCTGGCTAAGGGTTCATCAATCTTGTTTACCTTTTCAAAGAACCAGCTCTTGGTTTCATTGATCCTCTGTATTGATTTTTTAGTCTCTATGTCATTTATTTCCGCTCTGATCTTTATTATTTCCTTGCTTCTACTACCTCTGGGCTTTACTTGCTGTTCTTTTTCTAGTTCTTTTAGTTGCAGAGTTAAGTTGTTTATTTGAGCTTTTTCTAGCTTCTTAAGGTGTGCCTGTAATGCTATGAACTTCCCTCTCAGGACTGCTTTTGCTGTGTCCATAAATTTTGAGTTGTTGTATGCTCATTTTCATTTGTTTCAAGGAAATTTTTTTCTTCTTCTTTGATCTCATTGTTGACTCATTTGTTATTTAATAACATGCTGTTTAGTTTCCAAGTATTTGAGTGTTTTTCAGTTTTTCTATTGTAGTTGATTTCTAGTTTCATGACATTAAGGTCAGAAAAGATGCTTGATATGATTTCAATCTTCTTGAATTTGTTGAGAGTCATTTTATACCCTAATATGTAGTCTGTCTTAGAGAATGTACCATGAGCACTTGAAAAGAATGTATATTCTTCTGCTTTAGGGTAAAATGTTCTGAAGATATCTATTAAATCCAGTTGATCTAGTGTGTCCCTTAATTCTGCTGTTTCTTTATTAATTTTCTTTCTTGAGGATCTATTCAGTGATGTTAGTGGGGTATTGAAATCCCCTACTATTATAGTATTGCTTTTGATCCTGCCCTTTATGTCCATTAAAGTCTGCTTTATATATTTAGGTGTTCCTATATTAGGTGCATAGATATTTATAATGGTTATATCTTCCTGTTGGATTGTTCCCTTTATCATTATGTAGTGACCTTCTTTATCCCTTATTATAGACTTTGTTTTAAAGTCTATTTTGTGAGATATAAGTATTGCTACCCCAGCTTTTTTTTCATTTCCATTTGCATGAAATATTTCTTTCCATCCTTTTAATTTCAGACTATATGTATCTTTTGTTTTGAGGTGGGTTTCTTGTAGACAGCATATGTATGAGTCCTGTTTTCTTATCAATTCAGCTACCCTATGTCTTTTGATTGAATCATTTAATCCATTTACATTTAAGGTTATTATTGATATGTACTTGTTTATTGCCATTTTTTTCTTTAAATCTACATTCCTCTTTTACTAGATCTTTTCTTTTTCTGCTTTGTTCTGTCTATAGCCAGCCCCTTAACATTTCTTGCAGCATTGGTTTGGTTGTGATATATTCCTTGAGTTTTTTTTATCTGGGAAGCTTTTTATTTCTCCCTCAATCTTAAATGATAGCCTTGCTGGATAAAGAAGCCTTGGTTGTAGGTTCTTGTTCTGCATTACTTTGAATATTTCTTGTCATTCCCTTCTGGCCTCAAGTGTTTCTGTTGAGAAGTCAGATATCATCCTTATGGAGGTTCCTTTGTAGGGGATAGACTGGTTTTTTCTTCCAGCTTTTAGTATTGTTTCTTTATCTCTTAACTTTGATATTTTGATTATGATGTGTCTTGGTGTGGGTCTCTTTGGGTTCTTCTTTAATGGGGTTCTCTCTGCTTCTTGAACGTGTATGACTCTTTCTTGCCTCAATTTAGGGATATTTTCAGCTATAATTTCTTCAAACAGGTTCTCTATCCCTGTTCTTTCTCTTCTCCTTCAGGAACTTCTATTATGCAGATATTTTTCTCTTCATGTTGTCACAGAGCTCTCTTAGAGTTTCCTCAGACTTTTTATCCTTTTTTCTTTTTGCTGTTCTGCCTCCATGC
Organism: Saccopteryx bilineata; assembly: GCF_036850765.1. NCBI lineage: Eukaryota > Metazoa > Chordata > Mammalia > Chiroptera > Emballonuridae > Saccopteryx > Saccopteryx bilineata. Next base: position 64,025,297 of record NC_089494.1, on the reverse strand, counting down.
TTTTGCTTATCTTGTCCTCTAAGTCGCTGATTTGATCCTCTGCTTCATCCAGCCTGCTTTTAATTCCTTCTAGTATAGTCTTCATTTCTGATATTGTGTTTGTCATTTCTGTCTGGTTCTTTTTTATGATTTCAATGTCCTTTTTGATGCTTGTTATCTCTTTATTTAGGTGTTCATTATGGCCATCCATTGTTGCTCTAAGACAGCGGTTCTCAACCTGTGGGTCGCGACCCCGGCGGGGGGTCAAACGACCAAAACACAGGGGTTGCCTAAAGCCATCGGAAAATACATATTTATTATACAATACATTTTTAAATAAAATATGTATTTTCCGATGGCTTTAGGCGACCCCTGTGTTTTGGTCATTCGACCCCTGCCAGGGTTGCGACCCATAGGTTGAGAACCGCTGCTCTAATATCTTTGAGCATCCTAACAATCGTTATTTTAAACTCTGCATCTGGTAATTTCCATCTCATTCAGTTCTTTTTCTGGGGATTTCTCTTGTTAATTCATTTGGATTGCATTTCTTTGTCTTCCCATTTTGTCTGTGTATACACTCTTCCTCTGGGTGTGTTGTTTGTGTAGCTAGCCGAGTCTAGGGTTGGTATTGTCTGCCTCCAATTTTCAGTTGTGTTGTTTCTAGGTCTTCTTTGGTTGGCATCAGCTGTTGTTTGTAATCTGCTGTGGACTGCTTATCTGCTATCACTATTCTTTTTGCTATTTGTGTCGGCATTTTCTATGTCTTAGCTGTGTCAGGTGTGAGGAGCCCTTCTATAAGCTACTACTCTAACAAGGGTTGTTAGGTCCTGAACTGATGCTCTCTATATCTGGCCACTGGATGTGCCTGCCCTGGACCTCCCTGGCTGGAGCCTGGTGCAGATTGGTGGGGGTCACTGCCTATGACTGATTCTTATCCACCTTTTGGGAGCTACAGGCTATCCAGATCTTGTGGCTGACTCTGGTGGGCCCAGGTGCCATTGTAAGTATCAGCTGCACTGGTAGGGTAGCTTTTATCTACTCTTGGCCTGGGGGAAGTTCTTTGGAAGTTCAAGTTCCCCTGAGATCCTCTTTCTGCTGCCTCTTATTGCTGGCTACTTGTTGGGCTCAGTACTGTAACTCAGTGATTAGGTACAGTATTGGATGTGGCTTGCCCCTTAGCCTCAGATGTCTTTCTATCCAGGTTTTTTATTTATTTTATTTTGTTTTGTTTTGTTCTTTCTCAGCATTCAGAAGGGAATGGTCTTAGGGGACCAGTGGGTGTGGCCTCTGTGCTCCCGATGTGTGATCTGTCCCTGGCACCCTGCTCCCGCTGTTGCCACTTTGGCGTCTGGGCTGGGGCACTGCCGGTGCCAGCCTGCCTCCCTGGCCACTGTGGCTTCCCCTGCCCCTGGTTGGCCAGCATGCCCCCGCTCTGAGCAACTCCAAGTTTTCCCGGGCCTCAACCACTGCCAAGGGTGGGCTCACGCTGCAGGCTTGATTGCATGCGAGCTCAGACCTCCGCAGTGGCTTGCCATGGCATCTATCACTTCTGGCGGCCCACGTGCGCCCGTTCAGACTGCTTCTGCTGTCGCCCGGACCTCAGCAGCCACCAGGGGCGGGCCCACGGCACAGCCGTGATTGCTCTCAGCCCAGCCACCGCTGCCTCTGCTTCTGCAGGCGAGCCGTGTGGCCACACGGACCGCCTCCACTGTCATCTGGGTCCCCTCCGCCTCCAAGGGCAGGTGGGATTGCATGTGAGCTCGGACATCTGCAGTGACCACCGCGTCTCCCAGCTCCGCAGGCTGGACTGCACACGCTCACGCTCGCTAGGACTACCTCCACGGTCTCCTGGCCTCAGCCGCGGGTGGGATTGTGTGCTCCCTCCAACCTTTGTAGTGGCCGCGGTGGCCCCAGCCTTTGTGGGCCGGCCCATGCAACACCTGCTCGTACCATTCCCCCAGTTGCCCAGGCTCACACTCTGAGCAAGCCCGGGCGCTCGCCCTGACCTCTGCAGCAGCTGCCACTGGCTTCTGCCTTCGCGGGTGGGCCTGCACTTGCTCCCTCAGACCACCCTGGCTCCTGCAGCCCTCCCGCCCCAGCGAGCACTCAGCAGTGTGTGTGTGTGTGGGGGGGGCGTGTAGCCCAGACTCCAGCACTCACTACCTGTGTCCCTAACGTGCTGCCTGCCTCTAAGCGCCTCTTTGTTCTGACTGGAACAGGAGAGCCTCCGGTGGGCAGGGTAATTTCTTCCCTTTGCTGGTGTTGCTGCTCCAAGGAAAAATGTTCACTTTAGATTTGGGGTGTGATTCAGCCCAGGGGTTAGGGTGTCCATCCCTCAAAGTGTCTCCTCCTGTGCCTCTGAAACCACACTCTCCCCTGGCAACTGCAGTCCTCCCGGTGTGCCCCGCTCCTGGAGCTCCAGACAGGTGGCTGTGAGCGAGGCTCTCCGTGTGGTCCCTTTAATACGTGGCCTGGGTCTGAGAGTTCTGCCTCCTTCTCACATACGTATCTAGGCTCCTTTCTCAGCCAAATACAGTCCGTTTGCCCCTTCCAGGCTCCAGGGCTCTAGGCTGGGACTCCAGTTCTGGGGCTGAGGACCCACAACCCACAACTCGCCGGACACTCCTCCCCACCGCGAGAGTCCCTCCCGGCCGCCGCTTGCTCCCATGAGCAGGGCAGCCCTTTCTGCATCTTGACCTTTCCTACCAGTCTCAGTGTGGGTTCTTTGGTGGTCCTTGGCTGTAGAATCCTCTTCGTTTAGTCCAAAGTTGGTCTTTCAAGATTACTGTTCTCAATATTAAGTTGTAATCCACTTTGGTTCTGGGATGTGGGAGTTGGAACGTCTGCCTACTCCGTGGCCATCTTGTCTCCCTCCGAAGTGATTTTCAATAACAGCGATCTTAAGGATAATAATAATAATCCTTTTTAAAATTTATTTATTTATTTTAATTTTTATTTGTTGATTTTAGAGTGAGGAAGGGGAGAGAGAGAGAAACATCTATTTGTTGTTCCACTTTATGCATTGATTCTTGTATGTGCCCTAACAGGGGATTGAACCCATAACCTTGGTGTACTGGGATGATGCTTTAATCATCCCAGGCCAGGGCCAATAATAATCCTTTTTATATTAAACAAGTCCCAAGAGTGTAACAGTTCTGAGTTTTATAACAGTTTAGAGTTTTATAGGAATGGAGCAGCACAGGTTGTAAACCAAGGATATTGTACATTTTACCTTCTCGTAGGATGCAGTGCATCCAGAAGTGAAAAGCCAAAGATTTACATAAAAGAATCATCAGCCTGACCTGTGACGGCTCAGTGGATAAAGACTGACCTGGAACTCTGAGGTCACCAGTTTGAAGTACTGGGATTGCCCAGTCAAGGCACATGACAAGCAAACAATAACAAAAGTGAAGCGACTATGAGTTGATACTTCTCGCTCTCCCCACCCTCCTCCCTCTGTAAAATTAATCAATACATTTTTCTTAAAAAAAAAAAAATCAGAATCTTCTGTTTTTGCACAGTACATCTTTTCTCAGATAGCTGCTGTCATCAAAATTCTAACAGAGCAGTAAACGAAATGCTTGGTGTGGGATGTTCAGGAAGTCTCACTTCTGTGTGTGTTTTGGCTTTGCTCTGTACACAGAATCAGATTTTTAGCATCTGAGAGTACATTTATCTGGAAGTAGTTAGTTTACACTTTGCCTTCTTTGCATGGGATGTTCTCTAGGGATGGGGAAAAGACACAATGTGTCCAGAGAAAACAGCTTCCCACAGATAAATGTTCTTGGATCTTTAGAAGGCTCAGAATTAGATTACTTCCTCCTAAGAAGAGTTTTTTTTTCCCACAGATAAATGTTCTTGGACCCTTAGAAGGCTCATAATTAGATTACTTCCTCCTAAGAAAAGTTCTCCGAGGAAAGAGGATGGTTTTGGACATTTGTTCATTTACTCTTGGCATTTATGAACACCTATTATGTGCCAGGGAGTATACGTGTCACTGAGAATAGATGAATAAAAAAGGAACCCTTACTTGGATTGAGCTAATTATCTAGTCAGAGAGACAGACATATAATCAAGCAAGTCAGCTACCTTGTGGTTCAACATTACAGTCAAGTTAGGTACACAAACTTATGAAGGCCTATGAAGGGAGGAAGGCAATCAAGTCCATCTGGATGAGGGTATAAAGGGCAAGAGAGCCTTTATCTAGGAGGTGATATTGAAGCGGGTCCTTGAAGCAACAGTAGACGAAAGTAGAAAAGGTAAGAGAATATTCTGCGTGGTATGAAAGCACGTGGCTTGCTTGTGGCGTTGTGGGCGGGTGAATAAGGCCCATGAGGGAGAAAGTGTGGAGATAGGAGAGATGGGTAGAGGAAGAACCTGGAATGCATCCATACGGGTGTGGACTTCTTCCAGAAGAATACTCTGTTAGAGAGTGACAAGATCCAGTCTGTTTTAGAGAAGAATTCCAGCAGTGGTAAAGCCTAGGCTAGGTGACAAAGAACTGCTCAGCAGCCTGGAGTCCGTTGAGTTGGAAAATTACAACTGTCTGCATTTCCTTTTTTTCCTCTCTGGAAAATGTCCAGCCAGCCCCCTGGACCACCAGGCAAAGGTGGCATTGTCTAGAGCAGAAGCAGCTCTGGCTCCTTTCCCAGGGAGCCCATGGGGCATATGTCATGAGGACTCAGGCAAATCACTACTTGCCTGCTCAGGATGGATTTCCCCCTTGGCTCACACTCCTGGTTTAGACAGAACTTTAGTCACCAGGTGGGGATGGCTCAGTGGGTCTCAGCATCCGGCCTTCTGTGGTAGGCTGGCTGGTGATTGAAGGGCCTGGTCTTGCCTGGAGCCGGTATCTCTAGGACTGGCTTGGGCGGCTGGACTCCCCACTGTGTGATGCTGGGCTTGCAGGACCACTGCGAGTGGCAGGAACCTTGGTGAAATGAGAAATTTCCGTTGGCTGCCTGCCACTGTTCCCACTGCAAGCTGACACCCCACCCTGAGGCAGGATGCCCTGCCCTGTGGAGCTGAGCGGTTGGAAGTGATAAATACATTTGTTTTTGAATCCGAACCTTTCCTGGCACTGGGGGGAAATGCATCTGCAGCCGCTTGGCCCCACGGCTCCCTCCCCTGCCTTCGCCCAGCCTGCTCTCAGCCGCAGTCTGGAGTCCTGGGTAATGATTATACTGGTTTGTCTTAGCCCAAACCTCCAAGGACAGGACACTGAGATAAAGGGCCCTCAGCGTTTATCAACATCAAAGGAATCCTAATCTCACCACTTCAGGTAATCAAAGCCTAGCTCCAGCCCCACCCCTTATTTACTCTCATTATGGCAATATGCTGTGTTAATCTCACGGCTGTGAGTGGCAGGAGGTCACATCACTCTGTGGTGCCCTGAGGATGGCGGGTGGGCACTTACCCAGGTGCTGAAGCAGCATTGTTTTCACTCACCTTTTAGCAAAGCTGAGCAATCAGGTGCATTTTATAAATTCTCCAAAGGCTTTCATGAACTCGAAAACCCCCAGGTGCAACCCTGGTGGTAGGACTGCCCTTGGCAGGAGCAGGCTGGCCGGAGTGGGGCGGGGCTCCACTGGCTGCTCCTCCAACAGGTGGCCCCCACCCCCAACCCCCACCCCAGCACGGTGCAGCACACGCTCAGACCTGGGGGCACCTGTATGCGCCAGGCACTGGCTTCTATGTGAGCAAGAAACTGTGGTTTTCATTGAAGCTGCACTGTGTAGTGACAACCAGGAATTTGTTTGGATAGCTAGCTCTCTTTGGTTGACACATTTTGGCTACTGTCATGGGAGGGAGAAATTAAGGTATTGAAAATCATTTTGCTCTCCATTGTCCCAACCTGGTAAGATATGTTATCCTCTGATTGAAAAAAAAAGTCTACCCTTAGTTTTCAAAGTTATGATTGTTCTATTTAAGTATACCTTGAAGAGGGTTTCAGGGCCATGGATTTGCTGAATCAACAAACACCTGATAATTCTGCAGTTTAGAACTTTCGGTCTGCAGACACAGCCAACTGGGTCAGATACTCCCAAGGCTATGTGACACAGGCTCATTGCTCTATCTTCTTTAAGTTTATTTTCTCTACCTATCTCATAAGGGCACTGTGAGTATTAAAAGGAAACCCAGGTAAAGGTACTGAATAAATTTTCATTAATATTACTAAGTACCTACTCTGTGACAGATATAGAGAGTAGACTATAGCCCTATCTATAGGAGTTTCAAGTATACTAGAGGAAGTAGATTCTGACACATATACTAAGCATGGAAATACAGGTGTGTACAAAGTGCATGAATACTCAGTATTCATTCACTGAGTAATTGGGAAAAATGTCACAGAGGAGGCAACCTTTAACAGAGCATTGAAGAATGGCTCAAGTTCACCTAGTCACCTATACAAGGAAAGGGAAGAACATTTTGGACAGTACCAGCAGCTTGTACAAAAGGAGTCAGGAAAGAACAAGGCCCAATCAGAGAACCAGAGGAGTTATTAAAAGATAAACTTTTTTTTTTTTTTTTTTTTGACAGAGACAGAGAGTCAGAGAGAGGGACAGATAAGGACGACAGACAGGAGGGAAGAGAGATGAGAAGCATCAATTCTTCGTTGCAGTTCCTTAGTTGTTCAGTGATTGCTTTCTCATATGTGCCTTGACAAGAAGGCTACAGCAGAGCGAGTGACCCCTTGCTCAAGCCAGCAACCTTGGGCTCAAGCCAATGACCTTGGCCTTCAAGCCAGCGACCTTTGTGCTCAAGCCAGCGACCATGGGATCATAAACATGACCCCCTGCTCACCCTGCGCTCAAGCTGGTGAGCCTCTGCTCAAGGTAGATGACCTCACACTCAATCTGGCGACATCACAGTTTCAAATCTGGGTCTTCTGTGTTCCAGTCCAATGCTCTATCCACTGTGCCATCACCTGGTCAGGCTAAAAGATAAACTTTTTAAAAGGATAAAATTGTGACTCTCATAGAATTATAAACTGAGCATCTGTTAAATGTTGCATCCACCGGGTACGAGAACAAACGTCGGAGACTTTCAGGAGTTTAGATGTTACTTTATTGGCCAGTTTAACCTGCACAGGGGCGAACTCCCAAGATGTCCGGAGCCACCGTACTCACAAGGAGTTGCAAACTCCTTGCCATCTCCGAGATCCTTCGTCAGTGGTTGGGCCAGCTTCACGTGGGAGAGGTGGATCCAGTAGGGCTTTTCAGCTACCTTAATAGCTGTGGGTGTATTTAGGATCACCTGGAATGGTCTATTCCACTGCGGCTCAAGGTTGCCTCGTCAGTGGTTGAGAATCTACACCCACTGTCTAGGCTCCAGTGGCTCTGGTAGTCGGGGGCTGTGTTTCGCATTCGATTGGGCTGATCTCTAGAGGGCCTGCACCTCGCTTCTGATGTGTTGCAGGGCCTGCAAGGACTTGAGGAAATTATGATTAGAAATCTCTAGTTCCCCTCTGGTCAATTGAGGTACAAGGGGCACAGGTTGCCCAAATAAGATTTCATAAGGGGTCCATTTATTGAGATAGGGGGTATATCTGGTTCTAAAAGGGTGAAAGGGAGGAGCTCAACCTAGTTTTCGCTGGTCTCCACTCTCAGCTTAATTATATTAATAGTTTCCTTCAGAGTCCTGTTCATTCTTTCTACCTGTCCTGAACTTTGGGGCCTATAAATGCAATGCAATTTCCAATTAATACCTAACTTAGTGGCTAATTCTTGAGATATCTGGATATGAATGCAGGTCCATTGTCTGATCCTAGGGCTAGGGGAATGCCATATCTAGGTATGATTTCCCTTAATAAGACTTTGCAGACTGTGGAAGCAGCCTCTCCTCGCATGGGGAATGCTTCCACTTATCCTGAGAAGGTGTCTAATAATACTAGTAGATACTTATAACCTGACTTCCTAGGGGTTATCTCTGTGAAATCTATTTCCTACAGTTCTCCCGGAACTTTCCCCCGATACCTCACAAAGGGGGGTAGCTTCTTATTCTGCGCATTTACTCTGGCACAGATGCTGCACCTCGAGACAATGGAGTGGACAATATCCCTGATGTTGGGCCCTACATAATACTTCCTGATAAGTTGTTCTAGCTTGTTTTGTCCTAGATGAGTACTAGTATGAATATCTCCTATTATTTCTCTTACTATTCCCTGGGGTAAATAGAGCCTGGAGTCAGGAAGCTCTATCTATCCCAGCTGATTTTTCTTCCCTTTCAACTGCATCCCTTCCTGCTCTTCTTCTGGGGACTATATAGGATCCGGAGGTAGCGTTGGCTTAGGCAGCAATGGCAGAGGCTTTCTTGTGGCCCAGTGGCTGCCTCTCTTGCAGCTGAGTCTCCTAGGTTGTTACCCTTTACAATAGGAGTGTCCCCTCTCTGGTGTCCTTTGCAGTGGATGATGGCAACTTTGGTAGGTAGCCAAATGGCATTTAGGAGGGCAAGAATTTCATTGCGATTTTTAATGTCTTTCCCCCCTGCTGTCAGTAAGCCTCTCTCTCTTTGTATATGGCTCCGTGGACATGGGCAGTGGCGAATGTATATCGGCTGTCAGTGTAGATGTTGGCAACTTTTCCCTCTGCTATCTGTAAGGCTTGGGTTAGTCCTATTAGCTCTGCCCTTTGTGCAGATGTTCCTGCAGGCAGTGCTTTCTGCCACAGGACCTTATTTTCCGTGGCCACTGCTGCCCCTGCATGTCACTGTCTATCCTTAATAAAACTGCTCCTGTCTGTAAAGAGGGTCAGGTCTGCCTTCCCATATGCTTGATCCCTTAAGTCCGGGTGGGAGCCAGTTACTGTGTCAAGGATTTGTTTGCAACTGTGGACCAAAGTGGAGTCCGGTATTGGCAACAGGGTCGCTGGGTTCAGGGCAGCAGTTTTGAGGAACTGAACATATGGAGGGTTCAGCAGCTGAGCCTGATACTGCGTTAGCTGCGCATTAGATAGCCACCTGTCAGGAGGTGCTAGCAGCACTTGCTCTACATAGTGTTCCCTAATGACTTTGATGTCCTGCCCTGAAGTTAATTTACTAGCCTCCTTGACTAGTATGGAGGTGGCAGTAAGTGCCCTCAGACATGTTGGCCATCCCGAGGCTACAGAATTAAGTTTCTTAGACAGATAGGTGACAGGCCTCTTCTACGGCCCAAGTTCCTGGCTCAGTACCCCTAAAGCTACCCCTCCCTTTTCTGCTATAAATAGCTGAAAGGGTTTGGCCAGATCTGACAGAGCTAAAGCTGGGGCAGTCACCAGGGCCTCTTTAAGCACTTGGAACCCTTGCTTCTCCTTATCTGTCCATGTGAACTGCTCTTCCTTACCCCTGGTTAGTTCGTGCAGGGGTTTAGCTAGTTCTGCAAAGCCCAATATCCACAGTCGGCAGTATCCTACTGCACCCAGGAATTCTCGTACCTGCCTCTTGTTAGTAGGCTCGGGGATCTGCAAGACCGTCTGAATTCACTGGCTGGACAATGTCCTTTGCCCTCCCTGTAAGTTATACCCCAAATAACTTACAGTTTTCGTCACAATCTGGGCCTTCTTGGCGAAGACTCGATACCCCATTTGCCCGAGATCTTGTAGCATGTCCGAGGTAGCTTCTTCACACTCTCCTTCGTCCTTGGCAGCTATGAGGATGTCATCCACATACTGGAACAGTACGATCAACGGATGGGAGGAGTGGAAAGCCTGCAGATCTTTGCTGAGGGCTTCATTAAAAATGGTGAGGGAATTCTTAAACCCTTGTGGTAGTCTGGTCCAAGTGAACTGCCCCACCAGTCCATTATCTGGGTCATTCCATTCAAAGGCAAAGATTTCTTGGCTCTGAGGCACCAGCGGAATACAAAAGAAGGCATCCTTCAAATCCAGGACAGAATAATAGGTATGGGTTGGGGTCAATGAGCTCAGTAAGGTATATGGGTTGGGCACCGTGGGATGAATAGTCTCTACCTGTGCATTCACTTCCGCAAGTCCTGGACCGGACGATAGTCTTGGCTCCCTGGTTTCTGGACGGGAAGCAGCGGGGTGTTCCAGGCCGACTGGAACCTTCGAAGGATGCCTGCCTCTAGCAGGCATTGCAAGTGCCGGGCGATTCCCTGTCTAGCTCGGGCTGGGACCAGGTACTGCCTGATCCTAACCAGTCTAACAGTGCTAAGCAGTTGCACCAGGACAGGCGGTTGGTGAGTGGCCAAACCTGGGGGGTTGGTTTCCACCCAAACCTCAGGTACCCAGGCACGCAGGGCATCTGGAACCCCTTCCTCGGCCTCCTTACCTTCTAGGACGGTGGCAAGTAAGTGTTCTTCAGACAGTGGGACAGTTACTTCTATGCTGACCTCTGCCTCTTTGTTCCCCATAGGGCTTTCCTCCCGTCGGAAGGTTATGGTGGCCTGAAGTTTCTGCAATAAGTCCCTTCCAAGCAGTGGGTAAGGGCAGTCAGAATGACTAGGAAAGAGTGGGTGATGGTGCCTCGACCTAAGTCAGTAATTCTTGCAGTGGCCCATGGGTAGGCTTCTGCTTTGCTTGTTGCCCCTATTATCTTAGTAGTTGCCTTCTGCATCTGGCCCTGTGGTTTCTTTAGGACTGAATAGGTGGCTCCCGTGTCGACTAGGAAGTCTATTGGCTTTTCTTCAACTGTTAAGGTGACCATGGGCTCCTGGGAGCCGACGGGAATGGAGCCCTGGCCCTGTCAGTCTAAGGTTTGGAGCAAGACCTCTGGGGCTTGTTTTGGCCTCTGGCTGTCGGCCCTCAACTTTGGACACTCTCTCTTCCAGTGTCCTTTCTCCTTGCAATAGGCGCATTGATCCTTGTCTATTCACTGTCCTTGGCCCTTCCTCTGTCCCCCTTTCCTTTGGGGGGAGGTTTCTGAGCAGCAATCAGGATCTTGGCTACCTCCTTTGCTCTGCCAACCTTTGGATCATCCCTGTTAATATATACTTTCTGGGCTATTTCTAATAGCTTACTCCTATTTTCTCCTTCAAATCCCTCTATCTTCTGAAGCTTTTCCCTAATATCTGAAGCAGCCTGAGTCACAAAGGCTATATTTACTAGTCTCCTGTTTTCTTCTGCCTCAGGATCTAGAGGGGTATATACTCTATAAGCCTCTATGAGTCTTTCTAGAAAGGCTGCTGGGGATTCCTCTCTTCCCTGGATGACTTCACTTACCTTGCTAAAGTTGGTTGGCTTTCTAGCTGCTGCCTTGAGCCCCCTCAACAGAGCCTGGCGATACTGGAGGAGCGCGTCCCTTCCCCCAGCAGTATTAGGGTCCCAGGTAGGAGGTTGAGATGGGAGAACGTCTTCTACTTCCCTTCTTCCCTCCCGAGTTTCCCTTTCTTCTCCCAATACCGCCTTAGCAGCTTCTCTCATTATTCTGTCCCTTTCTTCAGAAGTGAAGAGGGTTTGTAAAACCTGCTGACAATCGTCTCATGTGGGCTGATGGGTCCTAAAAATGGTCTCAAGGAGAGATACTAGTCCCTGAGGTTTCTCGGAAAATGGGGGATTCTGATGTTTCCAATTGTATAAATCACTAGTGGAAAAAGGCACATAGATGAGGCGAGGAGGTGCCCGTGGGCCAGCATCTGGTGCCAGCGGTGCCTCCCGGAGGAGGAGGCAAATGGCTGTATCTACCCATACATCCATATACAGGTATTGGTCTGGGTGGGGAGCCCTATAGACCATGGCTCTGACAGAAAACAAAATTGGAAGGTCAAAAATGCCCTCTGTGGGCCATTCCACATTAAATGTAGGCCATTCCAGCTGGCTCAAGGTCTGGAGGAAACCTGGACTCAGCTGCGGACCTCCGTACCCCTGAGCCCTCTTCTGGAAATCAGAAAAATTCTTCAACAGGCACTTGAGCAGGGATCCCGGTACAGACTCCTGTTGTCCCATCCTAGATGACTCAGGAATAATGAGAAAGGGTAGGATACAGGTAACACACACTATTAACACAAGGAACACACTTGTCTCTCTCACACTCAACTCAGTCATTTGAGCTCAGACAAAACGCAGTGCAGCGTGGAGCAAAAAGGATTCCTAATGTGATTGGTCACTCCTAAAGTTAACAAATCCAAATATCCAAATTTCAGAGAGCAGCATACGAGAACAAACGTTGGAGACTTTCAGGAGTTTAGCTGTTACTTTATTGGCCAGTTTAACCTGCACAGGGGCGAACTCCCAAGATGTCCGGAGACACCATACTCACAAGGAGCTGTAAATGAGAGTCACACCTGGTGCTTACAGCCAGGTCCTTATATGTCCTAAGTGAGCAAGCATTATACAGAAGCAGATGTGGCAGTTAGCTATTCGCTAGGGAGGTTGCACGCAGCATAGTAACAGGGGCCAGCATAGCAACAGGGGCCGGGTTTAGCTTAGTGGCGAATTTCAAACATAAACTTCTGATAAGGGTCTCTGACCTTCTTTATTCTCAGCCTCACAGGGGCCCTATCAGCACTCCCTGTTCCTGCTCCTTCAATAGTTACACTCTGGCCGCCACAGAATATCTTGAATCTAACATTAAAGGCTTTATTTAACTCATTAATTAATAAGAAAACCAGTAAGATGTTACAAGTGATTCAAAGGAGAAGTCAAAGAATAGTCATATATAAGTGACCAGAAATGCTGAAAAGAATTTACAAATAGAGGTACAACTAGTGGGTATCCTCAGGGCAATACTCTTCATCTCTCGGGACACAGTTTGTACCCTATGGGCAAGAATGATTTGCATCACTTTTATTAGTGTGCAATTTGTAAAAATAAAATATAGAATAGACTACAACTTAGAAATAAAATAGCTCAAAAGCAAGGAAAGATGAAGATAACTCAATAGGGTGCATTGGACAGAAAATCCATTAATTGTTTGGGGTTTCTTGGGGTTTTCTTTTTGCCCATTTCAAAAACTTTTTGCAACTTTCCCTGACAGAGTGCATTAGTTTTACTAGGAAACAAAAGGAAGGGTGAGGAATGGATGATGAGAGAGAGGTGAGGCCTGAGGTCTAGGCAGGGATTAAATCACGAAGAGCGGCCCTGGCCGGTTAGCTCAGCGGTAGAGCGTCGGCCTGGCGTGCGAGGGACCCGGGTTCGATTCCTGGCCAGGGCACATAGGAGAAGCGCCCATTTGCTTCTCCACCCCCAACTCCTTCCTCTCTGTCCTCTCTTCCCCTCCCGCAGCCAAGGCTCCAAAGATGGCCCGGCGCTGGGGATGGCTCCTTGGCCTCTGCCCCAGGCACTAGAGTGGCTCTGGTCACGGCAGAGCGATGCCCCAGAGGGGCAGAGCATTGCCCCCTGGTGGGCAGAGCTTTGCCCCTGGTGGGCATGCCAGATGGATCCCGGTCGGGCGCATGCGGGAGTCTGTCTGACTGTCTCTCCCCGTTTCCAGCTTCAGAAAAATACAAAAAAAAAAAAAAAAAAAAATCACGAAGAGCCAGGACCATGATGCTGTGGAGCCTGAATGGGACTCTGCATCCACAGTGCCGGAGAGGGGTTGTGGGAGACTGAGCCTGGAAGACTGGACCCAGGAAAGAAGTGAGGGGGTCCTGAACGAAGATGAGAACAGGATGGAAGCAAGGGACTGAACTGGCTAGTTAATGAAGGGACACCTGGGGGGGACTGAGGCTTCAGGAGGACAGGGGCACATGATTAGGCAATCTGAAGAGACTTTGAGGGAAGAGCCCCTCTGTATGTACACCCAAGGGTGATGTTGTCTCGGGACACCTTCATTGCCTCTGTTGGAAATGTGAACCTTTGAGTCTGACCTGACTTCTCAGTTGAAGAGAAAATTTTTATTTTTTATTTTATTTTTTTAAATCTTTTTTACTTTCTTTTTTTTTTTTAATTTTTATTTATTCATTTTTAGAGTGGAGAGAGAGAGGGAGAGAGAGAGACAGAGAGAGAGGAGAGAGAGACAGAGAGAAGGGGGGAGGAGCTGGAAGCATCAACTCCCATATGCGCCTTGACCAGGCAAGCCCAGGGTTTCGAACTGGCGACCTCAGCATTTCCAGGTCGACGCTTTATCCACTGCGCCACCACAGGTCAGGCTGAAGAGAAAATTTTATACAGATAGCTTTCTTGGGAGAGAATACACATTTTGATTTTTTTCTTTCTGAATTTTCTAAATTCTCTGATTCCCAAGATATACATAGTTTAGAAGAGTCTTCTAAATCAGCTTCTCTCCTAACCCATTTGGATCCTTTGGTTCTGTCATGGGAATGGATGCTTGTAAGGTCAGTGGCCGTGGCCAGGCAGGTTCACATTGGATTTGAGCAGACAGTAAAAACTGTGGAGCCAGAAAATGGTGGGCCGTTCCGTTTATTAGGGTCTCGCAACAGTGGATGAGCAAGCAGGCAGGGAAAACCGCTTCCCTCTCTCTGGGCTGATGAGCAAACAGGCGGTGGGGGGAACCCCTTCTCCAGCAAACAATAGCAAACAAATGGCCCCTCTTGATGGCAGCAGGCAATCCGCAATTTACAATCTGCTGCCCTGAGGGCAAGCACCAATCAGGCAAAGTGCTAGCAAGCAAGCCTAACCCACTTGTTTGCCCAAAAGTAAGCCTCCCAATGTATGGTACTTGGTTATGGCAGATCTAGCAAACAAATACAGGGTGGTAACAGCTTTCTGCTGTTACTGGTCCCTTAGTCCTACTCGTGTCTTCAGAGAATGGTGTCTTCACTGAGAAATCTCTTCAGAACGCCCCGTGGACTGTCTGGTCTGTGTCTGGCCAGGACTATTACTGATAGGTTCACTCTTGGGTAATAGCTGCTACTCCCCCTCTGCCATCCCTCATGAGATATGTCCTATTCCTGGTCTTTATATACGCTTTCGAGTTGTTTTATATTGGCATTGCTGTTTATGGTAAACTTGGGAGTGTTATTGTGGAGAGCAATTTGCACTTTCTTAGCCAGCTACTTCTGTAAATAGCGACGTGCAGCAAAAGAGGTAGCAGGAAACACGCCCAGCTTCGTTGGTGTCTTACGTGGAGGTCAAACTCTTGAATGTTAATGCCCACAACCTGGGAACCTGCTTGGCATTCCTCCTGTTTCCATCTCCATATTGGGATCATGTCCATGTAGGGGTCTTCCCCTTAAACTCCAGGAAAAACAACTTGAGACCAAAATAGACATATCAGTTTGTGTCAAGCCCTAGTTCAGTACAAGGGCTTGTTGTGTGCTATGAAGTGCCACATCCCGTCTGCCCCTCAAGTTGGAAACACAAATATCTCTTTATCCCAGCAGCCCTTTCCTCTCTTCCCCATGCGATCTCTGAACAAAGGTTAGCCTGTATTCTTTGGCCGGCTTTCCAGACTTCTCTTAAAGCACAATGAAAAGTTCTCTTCTTAGCCCAGTAGTCTTATTTATTTTCTCCAGCCAAGACAAGACACATCATCAGTTATTATCAGGGGTGATAAAGTGACACTCAAGCAAGGTCATACAGATGGCAGATGTCCGTACTGTTAATGTTCTCAGACTTAAAATACCAGCATCTGTTCTTGTAAATGTGAGAGGCACTCATGTATTTAAAAACCCACTTGATTGGTCTCATCCTAGAACTTTCTTTCCACAGAACGTTGTGCTAAACAGGTAGGCCTGCGGTGGTCTGAGAATCTTGATAACAGTGCAATAATAAAGTTTATAATAAGCTTTTTTTTTATATTGTTACTTAATCTTTTCTAGTAGTTTTCAAAATAGTTCTATTTATAAAAATTTTCTGGCCTACCAGAGTAGCATTGATCCTGCCCCCAATGTAGCAGACACCTTGCTCCTGGCTGGAATGTTCTCTGGTAGGTAGACAGTAAAGAGGTGAATATTTATTTATTTTAATATGTTTACTTTTTACATGGCAGCTGATTCTGGCTTTCCACTTTGGGGAATGTTACAAAACGGCTTTTTAAAGAGAATCACAGATGATGTGTAGAGTTGACAAATAGTTTGAAGGAAGGATGACCCAAAAGTGAAAAAATCTGGGTTTTTGGAAATGCAAAGGATTTACCTTACTCAGCAAATAGATGCAGTTCCCACAAGGATTTCATGCAAGTCAAGTAAAAGTAGACTAGAAAAAAAAGTGACAGGCTTTCCCTTTGCCCTGCTGGACCTGCGGCCTGAACACGTGGGCCAGCTCCCTTGGTTGTGGCTGAGCCACTCTGGCTGAACTCAGGGTCTCGCAGGTGTGTTTAGAGCCCCACCCTCCCTCTGCTCAGCACAGCTCAGCATGTCGAGAGGTGGGGGGCAGGGGAGGGGGACTTGCTGGGTCTATGAAGACAGCACCCCCTCAGGAAGCTGAGGCTGTGCCCCCAAACAAGCTGCACTTCATATGCACTTTGGGTGGAGAGAACAGCAGGCCAACCAGGCTCTTACAGGACAATTACAGAGGCACATGGTGTGTTAGTTCCCTAGGACTCTGTTATAAATCACCACAGACTTAGTGGTGATTGAAGTCTTTTATTTTAAAACAAGAGATATTTATGCTCTCACAGTTTTGGAGACCAGAAGTCGGAAAGCCAGGTGTTGGCAGGGTTGGCTCCGTGTGGGAGCTTTGAAGGAGAAAACACGCTATGCCTTTCTCCTAGCTTCCGTGATTTTCCAGCCATCCTTGGCATTTCTTGGCTTATAGATATCTCTCCAATCCCTGCCTCTGCCTTCACACGGCATTCTCCCTGTGTCTGTCCAAAATTCTCTCTTCCGGTAAAGAAAGCAATTTTACAATTAGTACCCATCTGGCCCTGGCCGGTTGGCTCAGCGGTAGAGCATCGGCCTGGCGTGCAGGAGTCCTGGGTTCGATTCCCGGCCAGGGCACACAGGAGTAGCGCCCATCTGCTTCTCCACCCCTCCCCCTCTCCTTCCTCTCTGTCTCTCTCTCTTCCCCTCCTGCAGCCGAGGCTCCACTAGAGCAAAGATGGCCCGGGCGCTGGGGATGGCTCTGTGGCCTCTGCCTCAGGCGCTAGAATGGCTCTGGATGCAACAGAGCGACGCCCCAGAGGGGCAGAACATCGCCTCCTGATGGGCATGCCGGGTGGATCCCGGTCGGGCGCATGTGGGAGTCTGTCTGACTGCCTCCCCATTTCCAGCTTCAGAAAAATGAAAAAAAAAACCCCAAAATAATTAGGACCCATCCTAGTCCAGTGTGACCTCATCTTAACTTGATTACATCTGCAAAGACCCTATTTCCAAATAAGGACACATTCACAGATACCATGGTTGGGACTGTATCTTTATCAGGGACACAGTTCTACTCAGTACACAAGGTAACCAGAAGCCGCAGCATCTTAGACTTGAAGAATGATGCTCGAGGATTGTAGGGTGAGTACAGAGTGAGAGCATGCCCTCCACTCTGCCTGTTGTGAGGTGCTGATTGTACTTGGTCTGTTTCCTGATCAGCAGGGTGAGGGGATAAAGCCGTGGCCACCCAGTAGTCTGCATGAGGATTAAGTGAGATCATCTGTGTGTGACACGCAGCGCCTGGCCCAGAGCAAGCCCCAGTAAATGCTATATAACTTCACATTGCCTTCCTGTGTGTCCAGTCAGCCTCCCATAAACTAGCGAGTGCCACGTAGGATCCTTGGCAATGAAAAACGACACTTTTATTTTGGTCTGGAAAATATAACTAAGCTTTGGAGATCAAGAATAAGTGTTTGCTTATATTTTGATTTGAAAGAATGACCCTTTGGATGATTATACAACAGTCTGCTTTCTTGTATAAACTGTCAGAATAGTATATTTGAACAAGGCTTCTCAGTTTTCAATTAATTCTCACATGATAGTTATTGAGAATCCAGTCGATAGATAAGGAAACTAAGACAAGGGTTAAGAGATTTGCTTTAAATCAACAAGTGTAGCAGAGATGGCTGGCTGGCTGCCCACCCTCCTTGTATTCTTCCCTTTTCCTTGGTGACGAGACCCCTGTATTGTTCCAATAACGATATATCTAACTGAAAAAGAACATTCCCAGACTCTTTTTGCTAATAGGGCTGGCCAGTGACATGTAAGCAGTAGTTAGGGATAGGGGAGCTTCCAAAACAACCTTTTAAAGGAGGCCAGTTCATCTGGCAGGGCCCTTTTGCAACCAACCCATCACTACCTTCCATGGGGCAAATGTGCATGTGTGTGTGTGTGTGTGTGTGTGTGTGTGTGTGTGTGTGTGTACGTTTTCGTCTAAACTTAGGGCTGGTTGGCTAACATTTGCAGTCCTAATGAATCTACACCCCACGGTACGGTAGGTACATTTGGAGGGTCCTGGTGAGGAGTCCACTCTCCAAAGATGGCAGTAGACAACTGCCTGCATCTTGACTAGATTATTAATTAGCATAAGGATTTTCATGGATGAAATGTGGATTGGCTAGAAATATTGTAAAGGCACTTATACTCTTTTTTTATTGACTTCTTTCAGAGAGAAAGAGAAACGTTGATTTGTTATTTCACTTAATTTATGCATTCATTGGTTGATTCTGGTATGTGCCTTGACTGGAGATTGAACCTTGGTGTATCGGTACAATGCTCTAACCCAGTGGTCCCCAACCCCCGGGCCGCAGATGGTACTGGTCCATGGGCCATTTGGTACCGGTCCATAGAGAAAGAATAAATAACGTACATTATTTCCATTTTATTTATATTTAAGTCTGAACAATGTTTTATTTTTTAAAAATGACCAGATTCCCTCTGTTACATCCATCTAAGACTCACTCTTGACGCTTGTCTTGGTCACGTGATATATTTATCCATCCCACCCTAAAGGCCGGTCCGTGAAAATATTTTCTGACATTAAACCGGCCCGTGGCCCAAAAAAGGTTGGGGACCACTGCTCTAACCAACTGAGCTACTCAGCTACAGCCAAGGCACCTGTACTCTTGCATTAATGTGATACACAATAGAGTGAACCCACCAGCTTAACCCCCTTTGGAGAGGCGCGAGGACAAGTGCTTTGTTGACACGTATGAGAGGATTCAGCCCTGACGCACCTGAAAGTTGAACTGCTTGTGTTGCAGGAGGGCCATCACTTCTCCCTTCGTCCAGAGCTTCCCATGCAAGCTGTTGTCAGTTGCTATTTCTCTGACCTTGTATGAACAGGGGGTATGACATTTTGTGCCTGTTTATTTGTAACTGTTTGTGTGTGACATAATTTTGAATGAGATCTGCCTTCATTTTCGCATACCTCCTCCCTGGGAAGTAGCTGAGGAGGGGAAATATGACTCTGATAGGCCTCTAGCCAGTGGGACCACAAAGGTGACTGACAAATGTGAATGGCCTAATTAAGACCTAGCTCCCTTGTCAACACCCTGGCCTCCATGTTTGGAGGAGTGACTGTCCCACAGGTTGTGGTTACCTGGAGCAGATGGAGACATTGGCCCAACAACTTACCAATCAGGTCCTTTCTCTTCTGACTTTGGAATCAACACTGAAAAACACTAGTCTCACTTACTGTTAAGGTTGAGGGCATGTAAACCAGGCATGGCGGGGAAGGCTGTGTGGATGGACCGGGAAAAGGAGGCAGCACATGCCCGAGGCAGGGATCAGAGGCCACGTGGCCCCACAGTGAGGATGGGAGAGAGCAGGACTGTAGGACGCTTCCTTGTTTCCCACTGGCTTGCTAGTTCTGGGCGTCAGTTCCTTGGGAATGTCTGACTAATCTTGCCTACGGGTTCCAGGATATACCTCTGTATCTTTATAATAAATTATTCCTTATTATTACTTAAATGAATTTGAAGTTCTTTCTGTTACTTTAATCAAAAGAACCTTAATGTAATTCAATATTACTCTGGAATATATAAAAATACCTTCTTAAAAGGTCTGTATATCTGTAGACTCTATTAATATTCATTCCTCCCCACCCCGTTAACAGACATCTTGGTAAGACACACATGCAGTCTGCACTCATATGCTCAGTTCAACTACCAGATTACAACCTCCCACACGCCCGGCCATCTGAGCAGCACATTTATTTCTTTGATTCCATAATAGATGGACTCAGTTTTTAGCAGACTGAATAAATCAATTAATAGAAAAAAAATATTGCTAAACTTTTTTCTTTGAGATGAATCCTCCTTCTTATAAGCAAATTAAGTTCAAGGACGAGTTTGCAGCAGACCTCATGGCACAGTTCTTGGTTGGATTCCAGTCCTTTGCCCCACAAAACACAAGAAAGGGAGTCACCTATTAAGAACGGTTCTATTCATTTAGTTGTTTTCATTCCAAATGCATTTCTCAAGCTTACCACGTGCTCAGCTTTGCGCCAGATGCTATGAATCCAAAGGTGACTGATATTCAGTCTCTGGGTTAATAATTTCTGTGGCAAGTTTTTGAATCAAAAGTGCTAGTCTAGCTTCATTTCTCAGTTAAAATGTCTGGTTTCCTAAATTTCCCACGCCACTCTCAGACCTCTATCACAGATTCTATACCTCCAGATTCTCACTCTTTCACTGTTTCTTCCTAGAAGTTCTATTTTATTTTAGTGTACTTTTTGGTCTGTCTGGAATTAGGGAATGAAAACTCTCTCTTAGCAGGATTCTTTTCCCAAATGTCACCCAGCAGGAAGTGGTATTACTTTAAACAGACCCGACACATTCTCACCTTGGGACCTGGATCTTCCATTTTCTGGGAAAGCTCGTGCCCAGATATCTCCATGCTCATTCTCTCGCCACCTTCAAGTCTTTGGGCCAACATTACTTCTCCTGACCACCTTGCCTCAGCACTCCTGAACTCCCTTACATTGCATTTTTTCTATTTCCCATGTCACTTCCCACATTCCAGTGTGCTGTGTAATTTACTATTTTTTTTATAATGCTTGTTGCTAGAATGTAAGCTCCAGAGGTACAGGGGCCACCATTTGCTCATGCTGTACCCCAGGGGCCCAGCACACAGTAGGCCCACAGTGACCACCCCGAGTGCATGATTGAATGGTGACATGAGGCAAGTCCATTTGGGTGAGACACGAAGACAGCAGTCAGAATCTTCCTGCAGTAAGTGTTCAGATCAAAACTCACTCAGGTGACCCTGACAAAGGCAGCACTAAAAGCAGAAAGCACAGTTGTTCATTGAGGCTAGTTTTGTCATTAAACAAAGTTAAGACTCTGCAAAAAAAAACACCCAGCATCCGTGGGCAGAAAATATGCACACCTGTGACATGCTTTATGAAGAATAAATTGATGGCGAGTATTTTTTTTTTTTGTATTTTTCTGAAGCTGGAAACGGGGACAGACAGACTCTCACATGCGCCCGACCGGGATCCACCCGGCACGCCCACCAGGGGCGATGCTCTGCCCACCAGGGGGCAATGCTCTGCCGAGACCAGAGCCACTCTAGCACCTGGGGCAGAGGCCAAGGAGCCATCCCCAGCGCCCGGGCCATCTTTGCTTCAATGGAGCCTTGGCTGCGGGAGGGGAAGAGAGAGACAGAGAGGAAGGAGGGAAGGAGGGGGGGATGGAGAAGCAAATGGGCGCTTCCTCCTATGTGCCCTGGCCGGGAATCGAACCCGGGTCACCCGCACGCCAGGCCGACACTCTACCGCTGAGCCAACCGGCCAGGGCCATGGCGAGTATTTTTGATTGTGTATTATATTAGGATATGTATTAATCATCTAATATTTAAGGCCCCAGCTCTCTTTCCTCTTGATGTAATTAGCTGTTAGGTTTATGTTAATCATTATTGCTGTTAAAAGAACAGCATTTGAAAAGAAAAGAGAAAGCTGGGCTTCAATGAAGAGAACATGGAAGATTAGGTTGTGATTTGAACACAGGACACTGAGCATCTGTCAGGTCAGTATTGTAGTGGAGCAGAGGGTGCTAATTCTGAGCTGGAAGGTCAGGTCGAGTTTTGGCTTGACTTCTTCCTAGGAGTCCTTGGAGAAATCATTTCATTTTGTTTTGGCTTGCTTAGATAATCTGAAAACAAGGGAATTGGACGTGAAAAACTCTAAGGTCTCTTCTAAGCCCCTGAAGGCTGTGATGTGGAAATGTGCTGGGCACTGGGCTGTGGGCAACAGATAATGGAAATAATCTTCAACCCTCATGCGGGTCAATGTTTGGCAGGTGAAGTATGCATCATCAAATCTTACTTAGTTTACAAATAGGAAAAACACTTCAGAAAAAATTTCTCCTTTTTGAATGATTATTGACTTTAAAATGCATCAGGAAGTGTAAGGCTATTGTAAATTGGAAACTGAGAAGCTGATCATCAATAAAGAAAGATCAGCTAAAGATAACAAATTAAAATTTTAATTTTTTTTATTTTTTTTGTATTTTTCCGAAGTGAGAAGCGATGAGGCAGACAGACTCCTGCATGGCCCTGTCGAGATCCCAGTGGGCGATGCTCCGCCCCTCTGGGGCGTTGCTCCGCTGCAATCTAGCCATTCTAGTGCCTGAGGCGGAGGCCATGGGGCCATCCATCAACTTTGCTCCAATGTGGCTGCAGGAGGGGAAGAGAGAGATAGAAGGAGAGGGGGGAGGGTAGAGAATCAGACGTGCACTTCTCCTCTGTGCCCTGGCCAGAATCGAGCCGGGGCTTTCACACGTTGGCTCTACCGCTGAGCCAACCAGCCAGGCCAATAAAAAATATTTTTAAAAATTAAAAAAAAAGAGAAAGATCATCTAATGTAAAGATAAGGGCACAAAGGGAACTAGAACATCCCTCCTGTCATGGATTGAATGTCTATGCCCCCTCAAATTTATACGTTGAAATTCTAAAACCCAATTCAATGGTATTTGGAGGTGGGTCTTTGGGATGTGATTAGGTCATGAGGGTGAAACCCTCATGAATGGGATTAGAACCTTTATAAAAGAGGTTCTAGAGAATTCGCTCACTCCATTCTTCCATGTAAGGACATAACAAGAAGTCTTCACCTGGAACAGGGCCCTCTGCACCAGAATCCAACCATGATCTCAGACTTCCAGGCTCCAGACTGTGAGAAATGAATTTCTGTTGCTTATGAGCCACCCAGTCTGTGGTACTTGGTTATAGGGCAGCCTGAATGGACTCAGACATCCTCACAGTAATGGATCTTAGTTTTCCTTCCCTCTGTATTCCCCACGATAACCAAGTAGAACTCTTGTTTGTTTGCATTTTCCTCCAATTTAAATTTAACCACATTTAACTTTTTAAACCAAAGAATTACCATTTAATGGGAAATCTAGACTTCATGTAGGAGCTAAAACATAATAAGAGAAGATTTAGGTCACAGGGCATCAGACAAGGACCCCCATCCCCTACCCTTGCCTGAGCAGGTGGTAGTGCAGTGGATAGAGCATCAGCCTGGGATGCTGAGAACCCAGGTTCAAAACCCTGAGATTACTGTCTCGAGCATGGGCTCACCAGCTTGAGCATGGGATCATAGACATGACCCCATGACCCAGAATCAAGGTCCCCCCTCTTTTTTTTTTTTTTTTTTTTTAGCAGAGAGAGAGACAGAGAGGGAAAGGGGAACAGACAGGGATGGACAGACAGGAAGGGATGGAGATGAGAAGCATCAATTCTTCGTTGTGGCACCTTAGGTGTTCATGAATTGTTTTCTCATATGTGCCTTGATTGGGGGGCTACATCAGAGCGAGTGACTCCTTGCCAGTGACCTTGGGCTTCAAGCCAGCAACCATGGGATCACGTCTATGATCCCATGCTCAAGCTGGTGAGCCCATGCTCAAGACAGTAATCTCGGGGTTTTGAACCTGGGTTCTCAGCATCCCAGGCTGATGCTCTATCCACTGCACTACTGCCTGCTCAGGCAAGGTTACCTTTTTGTAAAACTCATCTGAACAATAGGTTTACTGTGTACCTACCCCACTTGGTTATTACTATGAATATTATCTTTAATACAGTAGGCAATTTAATTTAATTCTGTTAATGATAATTTAACAATTTACTGAAAGTTTTTAATAAGCAGAAGCCCTCCCTACCCCCAATTTTCACACGAGGAAATGAGACCACACATCTGGCACCTGAAAGATCCAAGGTTAGATCTTCTGTCCCAATGGCTCCACGGACAGCAGGCCAGAAGATTTTTGCAGAGCCAATCTGAAATCTCAAGAGCGGGAAAGGGATTTTGGTTAAATATGACAGACTGAAAACTTTCTCTCTTTCAAGACTTCAACTAAAAATTCCAGTAGAAGAATAAAAAAGGTATAAATACACAGAAGCCTTGGAAAGAGAGCCAGAGAGGTGGTGAGCAGTTTAGCTTACAGGGGGAAATCCTAAGGAGTGATCTGTGCCCCCCACCCCCCACCCCACCTCGACCCAGCAGTAAGGCTGAGGGTCTGTGGCACCTGCAGGAGGCAGGGAGGAGTTGAGAAACTATACAGGGAATTACTTGGAACTCTGGGATTAGATCCCCAAGTGTCATCCCCTGTGCATGCAACCAGACTATTCCTCTTCCTCCCCTTTTTCTGCCAGCTGCTTGCATAAGGCTGAAAGTTTTTCTCTGGAACTGTTGAACCAAGAGGACTCTGAATACAGCTACATCACATGTGCACAGCTGCGGGCAGGAGTGAGTTAAAGGCTGGTACCAGGGGAAGGCCAGAGTCAGCACTGTTGGTCACACGGTACTGACAATCACTGACGGTGGTAATTCTGCCACCCAGCCCCTGCCTCTGCTGGCCACCAGGCATCATCTGTCCAGCAAGAGCACCAAGGTTATGCCCTAGGGCGACTGAGTGGTTGTAGAGAAAAGACCTGCAGAGAATGTCATTTGGGGTCCCACTCTGGAAAGGCTGGCTCACTACCCCAATATCATTTGGGGTCCCACTCTGGAAAGGCTGGCTCATTACCCCAATGTCATATGGGGTCCCACTCTGGAAAGGCTGGCTCATTACTCTGTCAGTGAAACTCAGCAGCTGACCAGGCCTGTCCACATGCCTCAAAGCAAATGGACAAATCAACAGTCTTGGCCTGACCAGGCAGTGGCACAGTGGATAGAGTGTTGGCCTAGGATACTGAGGACCTAGGTTTGAAAGCCCAAGGTTGCTGGCTTGAGCATGGGATCATAGACATGACCCCATGGTCGCTGGCTTGAGCAAAGGGTCACTGGCTCGGCTGGAACCCCCCAGTCAAGGCACATATGAGAAAACAATCAATGAACAACTAAAGTGCCACAACTATGAGTTGATGCTTCTCATCTTTCTCCCTTCCTGTCTGTCTGTCCCTCCTACCTCTAAAAAAAAAAAAGAAAGAATTTGGATCTTAGTTTTCAATATGAAAGTTTTCAATATCCAGAAGTCACCTGATTCTGGAGGGAAGCCTCCAAGATGAAAATGACCACAACCATTCAAACAAGGGAAAAGATTAGGAGAAAATAGACAATGCAGGGGAATAAAATAAAACTTCATAAGTACGCACACAAAACATTTAATATTGTAGAGAGATAAGAGGTAGTGCTGCACCCATCAATCAGAAGCAGGATGCTTTCATGCAGGAACAATCAAAGAACAAGAAATACGCGTTCTTAGAATTTCAAAATAGAAGAGCTAGCAAAGAGAATTTGGCAGATAAAGTGGAAAAATCTTCCAGAAAGATGAACAAAAAGATAGAGATTGCAAATAGGGAGGAAATAATAAAAGAATCAAAAGAATTGTCCCAAGAGGGCCAATATTCATCTTATAGGAATTCTAGAACTAGTGAATAAAAAAAACAAAGGTGAAAAAATTGGCCAAGAAAGAATATCAGGAAATTGTCCCAGCCTGACCTGTGATGGTGCAGTGGATAAAGCATTGACCTGGAACGCTGAGGTCACCAGTTTAAAACCCTGGGCTTGCCTGGTCAAAGCACATATGGGGAGTTGATGCTTCCTGCTCCTCCCCCTTTTTGTCTCTCTCTCTCTCTCTCTCTCTCTTTTCTCTCTAAAATAAATAATAAAATCTTTTAAAAATATTGTTCCATGAATTTGAAAAGATCCACACCACTATGAAATTTCAAAAACTGTGAATAAAGAGAAGACCCTAATCATTCCTGCAGAGGAATAAAACTTGTTCTGCTCGCAGGAACAGCAGTTGGAATAGCACAGGACTTCTCAATAACAACACCCAATGCCAGGAGACAAAGGAAATCAAATTATAGTTCACTTCTGTCCTCAGGGGTAGCAACATCTAATCATGTAAACATGGACTGTTGATTTAACCAAAAATTATAATTTATCTGTGTTGGGAGAACAGGGGGAAGGGAAATAGGGACAAGGATGTAAGGCGTCTTCAAATAGAACAGGAAGCCCATAAGTGATCTCCCAAATGAATACACCTATAGTAGTATAAACTTATTATTTAGAAATCTGGAGGAAAAGTATAAGAAAGAGCTAAAGGAGACAGATGCTAAGGGGAGCAGGACACTGTCTTTTTTTTACTTACAAGACTCGTGTTATTGGACTTTATAATCTACTTGCATGCTCTAGATCAGCAATTTTCAACTTTTCTTATTTATTTTATGGCACCCATAAACTAATTACTAAAATTCTGCCTGATAGTAGTTGAAAATCGCTGCTCTAGTCAGGCATCCCCAAACTACGGCCCACGGGCTACATGCAGCCCCCTCAGCCCATTTATCCGGCCCCCTGCCGCACTTCTGGAAGGGGCACCTCTTTCATTGGTGGTCAGTGAGAGGAGCACTGTATGTGGCGGCCCTCCAACGGTCTGAGGGACAGTGAACTGGCCCCCTGTGTAAAAAGTTTGGGGACCCCTGCAGATGATAAAAGCCCCGGGAGGACCTTGAAGAAGATCCTGTCTCCTTTTCTCCACTCCCTGATCTGGCCTTGGCTGTCTTCTCAGAGGAGGCAATCTGGCCTTGGCTGTCTCCTAACCCCCACGGTGTGGGGCGATCTCGGTTCCCCTTGCTTGGGGGTGGAGGGGCTGTCTCATGGAACAGTGTGGTTACATAATGTGGGAGGAAAAAAAGTCTCCAATATGGCTTTGTGCGTGAGCTCCCATGGGCAGATAACACATGCACATTGCTCTTTGTTTTCATGGCAATGTGTATGCAAAGTTATTTTCCCTCTTGGTGTTTATCTTTTGGCCTGGGGTTGTAAGGACAGAGTGGACTCAGGTGGTGAGTAATGGCTCTGGTGGCCCCGCCTGAGCCTGAAACCCAGCAGTAACTTGGTGAGCACATGCACTGTCCAGTGGGGTAAAGCCAGCCTTGCCTTTGATGTCCTGCAAGTTGTATGAATTTTCTTTCTTGGTATTAACATGAATTTGGGTTTGCAAAAGTCAACACAGAAAAATTATATCGTGAAGAACCACAGCTTGCAAGTTTAAATGCAATGGAAACAAATCCTTGAGAAAGTTGGGGTAAGAGAAGAAAGCTACATTAGACAACAAACTATTAAAGTTATCCACCTTTAAAAAAAAAGTTTATTTTAAACTCTGAGAACCCTCAGATTAGATTTTAATAGACCCCTGAGAAGTGCTACAGCTCAAGGAAAAGAATTAAAATATATGCTCTAGATCTTATCTCTTTGGGGTTTGTGTTCTTACACCTAAGGGTGTCTCCCTCCTATAAATCACAAATTCCTGGAGTGCTTTACAAAGAGGCCGCTTCCCTGGACCTTTTATTTGGTGGAGAGTGCTGTAAAGGCAGCAGAGTGTGTACTCGCCACTCGTGGGAGGAGAGGAGGATGCTGCCAGCAGCTGCTGCCAAAGATCGTTGACTCTCCGGAGCCAGCAATGAGTCTGCAGACTTCCTGGCAACGTCAGTGGGAGGGGCCCTCAGCCAAGGCTCAGTGCTTCCTTCGTCCAGGGCCTTCCATCTTTTCCCTTCAGGGCTTGAGCTCCGTTTTCACTTTACCAGGCCAAGGAGCCGGCAAAAGCGAAGGCCCCAAACTGCACGGCCCAATAATGGCCAGTCTCTCTACTACTTCACGGGCTTCCTCTTCCATTTTCTCCATCTCTTTCACTCTCTTTTCCTCTTTCTCCCACTCCCACTCCTTCTCCCTCTCTCTCTCACCTCCTTTCTTATAGGATCTGATAAATTTTTTAGCGAAGTGCTAAATCCTTTGGGCAAAACAGATGAACCTGTGCCCCCATGAGTTTGTTTGGGGCTGGGGCAGGTGCGGAATCTGTATTTCCTATTGGCTTATTTACAGTCCTCATGGTTGATTTAAAAATACGAAGCCTGCCTTGAAATAGGATCTTCACTGAATTTAATCCAGTGCATGCCAGTCTACCTTCAGTCTCAAACTAGGGTGTGTGGGAGCAGAACTCGTGGTAAACATTGAATACACCTGATTAAGAGCACTCATTATCACTTGGAAAGCAAATCCGGGCCTCTGCTCTGCTTCTACTTGTCTGATTTCAAGAAGCATGTCCGGGCTCTGATTTTCTTGTTCAGGAGTTTCCCCTCATGGCTCTGTTTTTGCACCTGCCAATGAAATCAATTACGCTCACCCTCACCTATTGTACAACCAACTATCTAGAAGATTCTAGAAGGGGCTGGTGTTTTTGCAGTGCTTACCACAAACACAAGGCTGATGCTTTCAGCAGCTGCCCAGCCAGAGGGGGTTTTGGAGTAAGTTGGCCAATTATGGACAACCCTTTATCTCTGGGGCTTTCAAGCCTTCTCAACAGCAGCCTCAGTGTATGATGTCAAGGTGGGTACTTTGCTGGCACCTCCCATACAGGAAGTTTGCTTCCTTAAGATGAAAGGGAAAGTGATATACAACTTTTCTACCAGAGGGGAAAAGGAACTTTCAGTTTGCGGTTTGAGTAAAAGGTGTGGTATTAGAAAGAAATTTTAGTTTTATGTTGCATTTCTACTGTATTGCCCACAGAATGCAAAAATTCATTGTTTTCTACTTCATGCAAGGAAACCAAGAACAAGAGAAGTGCATTTCCATTCAGTTGATATGACAGTGTTTCTTAAACATAATTTGTATCAAGATAACCTGGTGAACTGATACAGTGTAGGTTACCAGGTGCCCAGGCATTCTGGACTAGGTTTTGAGAAACCCTGATCCTTATACTTGTGATTTTAAGTCTGTTTCCCATCTTTCAGGGATCACTGCCCTTCATTGCCTGATGTCTATTGTGTTGAGACTACTGTTTCATGTATTTTGTCTGGTGTTTTAGTTGTTTTGGGTAGGAAAATAAATCTGGGTTTTGTTCCTCAATCTTGATTCATAGTGGAGTCTTCAGGATAGACCATTTTTATGGGTTTATTCAACATTGTGATTCCAGATTTCCAACATCACCTTCTTTAGGTGATTTGGAACAGAGTTTGGTGTCTTATGAACAGGCTTTGGCATTCTGCTTGAGCAGATAAGTACACTTAAAAAACTAACAAACCTATGCCAAGTAGTGCTAAACACTTTTATTAAAAATAACTTTATTTTCAGTTACAGTTGACATACAATATTATATTAGTTTCAGGTGTACAACACTGTGATTAATGTTCATATAACTTATGAAGTGATCACCCTGATAAGTTTAGTACCCATCTGACACTATGTACTGTATTTCCCCATGGATAAGATGCTCCCATGTATAAGACGCACCTTAATTTGGGGGCCTGAAATTTGAAAAAATATGTATTACATAAAGTTATTGAACTCAAGTTTTATTCATCATAAAATTCATACAACTCCTCATCACTGTCAAAACTCCCATCCATTAGCTTGTCCTCCTCTGTGTCTGATGATGAATCACTGTCTTCAACAATGAGCGCAAAAACAAGTGGGAAATGCAAGTAAAAAATCTACAAGCACTGTATAAGACGCACTCAGTTTTTAGACCTTAGATTTTTCCAAAAAATGTACATCTTCTACATGGGGAAATATGGTAGTTATTACAATATTTTGACTATATTCCCTATGCTGTACTTTACATCAGAGTTTTTCAACCACTAGTCTATGGACTGATCTGCCAGAAACTTCATGCCAGTCCATGAACTAATTAACCACCCTGATGTTTTATGAAGATTATAGATTCAATGATCTTAATCGAATTCGCTTATGCTCAGAATGATTTCTGCCTTAGCAGTCCCCAAAGTAATTCTCCTGTTTCGCCAGTCTCTGGGAGTAAAAATGTTGTAAGCCACTGCTTTACAACTCCATAACTATTGTGTAACTACCATCTTGTATGTCTTAATTCTCCCTTCCCCCTTTTCAACCCAGAAAAGCCCACACCAAGACACATCATAATTAGAATGTCAAAGGTTAAAAACAAAGAGAGAAACTTAAAATCAGCAAGAGAATTTCAGGTAGTTACCTACAAGGGAGCTTCCATAAAACTGTCAGCTGATTTCTCAACAGAAATTTTGCAGGCCAGAAGGGATTGGCAAGAAATATTCAAAGTTATGGAAAGCAAGGGTCATCTACCAAGATTACTCCACCCAGCAGAGGTATTACTTAGGGTCACAGGAGAGATAAAGAGCTTCCCAGACAAGAAAAAGCTAAAGGAGTTTATCACCACCAAACCAATATTGAAAAAAAGAAGTTAAAGGGACTTCTTTAAGAAGAAGAAGAAGAAAAAGATAAAATATGAATAATAAAATGGCAATAATGACATACCTATCAACAATTACTTTAAATGGAATGAATATACTTTTAAAGAAATACCAGGAAGTGCCCTATCCCTCTGATGCCTCAGATTTTACCATTAGCCAGCCATTTCTTTGGATAAAGCAAACTTCTTCTAAGTTTCTCTTTCAAAATCCAGATACCTATTGGGGGGGGGGGGGATAATATGTTAAATCCTTACCCTCCTAATGTGAATTAATCTGTTATACTTTTTCTTATGAATAATAGGATCAGGTGAGATTCCTAATGTCAGAAAACAGGGTGTACAAGACACAGAAATGGAATTACCAGTGGTCAGCTTTATTTGCAGACTGTATGTCAACAGGGTTAAACTGTTTTGAATTCCCAATGAGACAGCTTCATGCAGAAAGAAGGTAGCTGAGTTCTCTGATGTAGGAATATGCTATGAAGACTTGTAGAGTTAGGGTAAACAATCAGGGACAGTGAGACACCTTAGGGTGAAAGCCCTGAGTGGACAAGAGTCCCGGGGCCTCTCTGACCTGTACTGGAAACAGTGCATGCTGGAATCAGCAAAACAGCAGGATGAGATTCAGTAACAGAAATGTTTAGGCTCTCAGAACAGAGATTTGAAGTCAGCATGTTCCTTGTCCTTTACTTTACTTCACTGCTTGAAAACTTCTGCTGTCTGCTTTTCTGAGTTATTTGTGCTGGTTAATAAATATCTGAGTAAGGCTGGGGGCGGAGCTTCAGTCCTTCTGTCTGCTGATCGGGGTTGTTGCCTCCCCTCGGCCCCTCAGAGCATGTCGTCCTGTCTCTGAGCAGTTCACTGTCACCGCAACAAGTGGTGCCCTGTGTGAGGAATGGGAACCAAACAACAGGTTTGCTACCCAGTAGCTCATTGTCGTCATGACACTCTGACCTAAGAATCATATTGCCTTAATACATTTCTAGAATTATGCTATTACATAAGTGCTCTATCTTTGACAAATCACATGCCCTTCTGGGCACAGAAAGGTTATTTGTGAAACAGGGTTTCCTCCATGACAGAGGACAGACTGAGATAGGTACTTATGCTTTGGATTTGTTTGAGGGAAGAGGCAGGCAGAAAATACGTGTAGGGTGCATTGTTAACTATTACTTATGGTTGGAGCAGTGGTTCTCAAAGTGTGTGCCAGGGTGCACTGGTGCACCCTAGAAGATTTTCAGGTGTGCCCTATGGTATTCCAGAGAAATATGTGCCTATTGGAGACCAAAAAACCAACAGGGTTTTTGGAGTTTAGATTTTTGGGGGACAGAGGTGTGGGGAATTGGCTATAAGCTGACAGTCTGCCCAAATCCCCACCTCACTTGCCTGATTAGACTGCAAAAGGCTATTAAGCTGTGGTGCTGGATTGTTCACACTACTCCCCATGTTCCCCAGAAAGACTGGAGGCAAGTTTCTTCTATCCTTTGTTTGGTGTAAAGTTAAGATGATATGTATGGTGGGGGTTTTCTGCACTCAACACAATTAGTAGTAAAAAGAGAGGAATTCTTCAATGTATTGATAAGGAAATGAGAGTTTGCCTTTCAACTATATGCCCAAACATTGAAGAAATTGCTAGGACACATCAGGCTCATGTTTCTCATAAACACAAGAATAAAAAAACTTGGCCTGACCAGGTGGTGGCGCAGTGGATAGAGCATCAAACTGGGATGCCGAGGACCCAGGTTTGACACCCCGAGGTTGCCAGCTTGCATGCAGGCTCATCTGGTTTGAGCAAAAGCTCACCAGCTTGGACCCAAGGTCGCTGGCTCAAGCAAGGGGTTACTCTGTCTGCTGAAGGCCTGTGGTCAAGGCACATATGAGAAAGCAATCAATGAACAACTAATGTGTCACTATGCGCAACGAAAAACTAATGATTGATGCTTCTCATCTCTCTGTTCCTGTCTATCCCTCTCTCTGACTCTCTGTCTCTGTTAAAAAAAAAGAGAATGAAAAAACAACACATTCGCCGGGACTTGCCAAATTTACTAAATCTTACTAAGAATGTGTATATATATAAAAAGATAACTTTTTTGTCTTTTTTTTATTTTTGAACCTCTCTTTTTTACAAATTCTAAAAAGTATAACTCAAAAAATATAACATAAAAATGTTTTATAATGTCAGAATAAATTTAATTTTGTCATATTTATTTTATTTAATTACCATAATGGCACGCTTGGACTTTATATTTTTTCTTTAATAATTGACTTAATTATTATAACATATTTCTCAGAAATTTGTATACAGTGCACCTACAATTATTTGCAGGATTTTAAATGGACCCCGACTTCAAAAAGTTTGAGAACCACTGGGTTAGAGCAAAGGTGCAGACCTCATTGTCACCCTCCTGTCAATGGATAAAAAGTCATCTTAGGCACAAGAATAAGGTCTAATTTAGTTATCTTTATATTTTGGTCAGCATTTGGTTTTAACAGGAGTGGTGTCTTCTGCATTCCTATGGGTTTCTTTATAAAAGTAAAACAGAGCCTGACTAGTGGTGGTGCAGTGGATAGAGCATCAACTTGGGATGCTGACCACCCAGGTTTGAGACCCTGAGGTTGCCAAATTGAGCGTGGGCTCACCAGCTTGAATGTGGAATCGCTGGCTTGAGCGTGGGATCACAGACGTGACCCTATGGTCACTGGCTTAAGCCCAAGATCTCTGACTTGAGCAAGGGGTCACTGGCTCAGCTGGAGCCTCCTGATCAAGGCATGTATGAGAAGCAATCAATGGACAACTAAGGTGCTGCAGCTATGAGTTGATGCTTCTCATTTCTTTACCTTTCTGTTTCTCTTTTTCTCTCCCTCAAAAAAAAAAAAAAAAAAAAAAAAAAAAAAAAAAAAAAAAAGCTGAAACGAGTTCTCAGAATCTTCTGTTATTTTTTTTTTTAAACAGGTAAAAAGAGGTTGATAGTTCCAGGAATCTTTGCTACACAAAAAGAAACATTGTAAATGTGTGCCCCAAAAGTAGCCACTAAACTTTGAAATGGATCTCACAGGATGAGGCAGGGGGTCTAAAAATTCTGTACAGAGTAGGGCATGGAAGGTGGTCCGTGAGCCCTGGTTTTATATATCCTCCATGGGCAATGATCCTGTCTTCTACTGGGACTGGATGAGGTGAAGTCAGGGAGAAAGAAGTGGACTCCACCCCCAAGAAATAATCATCTTAACAAGTTCACATTATCCAAGTACTTTATACTTCTTTTTCACAGAGGTCTCAGAAGAAAAGACCTGGAAGAAAAGGGAACGAAACTAAAGCATATTGTAATTGAGTCAGACCCACATTGGGTCTTACAACTCGAGTGCACATCACATTCGCCCGGGGCGGGGGGTGCTTAAAAATTAAGACGTCCAGGCCCTAGTCCAAGAGATTCTGATTCAGAAGCCTAGGATGGGACCCTCAGCCTTTGATTTTTAACAAGCACGGGGTGCTTCTGTTGCGGACCTCACATTTAAAAACATTGACCTAGATGCTTGAAGCTAGTTGGTGACGTCACTGGATGTTCAAGTGTTTCCTAAGAAAGAAGCTTTTCAAGACTTGGGAGAACTGTAATAATTGAGGCACAAAGGAATAATTTAAAAGAGCCAACCACAGGGAAATACAGGAGGGGCAATTCTGGAAGGAAGCCTGGCCCTGTGAGTCCTGGAGACCCAGGCTTTCTTTCTGACCTTGTGTCCAAGCCTCAGGCTGGGCTGTCCTAGGCCCTCGGTGACAAAGTGGCAAAGCAGTGCAGGCTTCTCAGGGAATCAGGGCAAGAATGCTGTGTTATAGCAGTAGGATTTGGAACTTGACTGTGCTTATCAGCCTAATAAAGACAGGACCTTGTGACTGAACACACCAGCAGCCAAGCTGGTACAGCTGTCCCACAAAGAGAGGTGGCAGCAGGGCCAGCCAGAAAGTCATGGGAGAACCCTGCCTGCAGATAACGAGCCAGTGTGGGGCCTGGGCTTGGCGACCTCCATGCTGGTCATTTGTGAGGGCTATTGGCAAAACCTCCCCGGGGACAGGGAACCGGGCCAGGCTGGCCTGTCCTATTAAATTGGGAGACAGAGGATAATCTGGCCGGGGCAAGGGGGTCTTTGGACTAAGATGATTTTTTTTTTTTTTTTTTTGTAATCACAAGTCTTGGTTTCACTAGGAAACGAAGGGAATTGTGTTGGGCGGGGTTCCCTGAGGTTCCTCCAGCCTTTCTGTTTTGTGATTGAATGGAGTCATCTACGTGACAAAGCCCTTTATAAACTGGAAGCTGCTCCTCAGGTGCACACCTCTAAGGTCCCGGGCAGGATCCTTGGTCAGTGTCGTGTGTAGTAGGTCCAGAAACTCCTTAAGATGTAGCTGTTAGATGGTGATGAAGGGAACTCTGGGAACATGAAGCAGAATATGTGGTACAGTGCGTGTGTCTGTGAGGATGTGGTGTGAAGAGTGTGTATGTGCGAGCATGTGAGTGTGTTTATGTTTCAAACCTAATTTTACTTGTGGAGGAGCTGCCAAGAGGAAGAGGAAGGGTTATTTTGCCACAAGAAAAGCGTGGGTTAAACAAAGAAATCTCTTCTAATGCAGTGGTAGATCCTGTTTCCATGGGTACCGGCCCTCCCCAGCCTTTGTAACCCCTGCTCGGCATATGAAACAACGGAGCCAAGAACTGGTGGGTCATTACCTTTAACCCTAGCTTGCATCCAGCAGGCAAGTAGCACACACATTGGGAAAACATTTCCCTTTCTATTCAGGGCTCCCAAAGCCACTGACTCATCCGAGTTTCCTAGAATCAAAGGTTTCTACTTCACCAGCCTTATTCACCTCTGTTCCTCATCTCTTTCTCTCTGCACAAACTGGCTTCTCCTTCAGCACTCCGCCATCTTGGCTGCTTCTCCTATGCAATGTTAATTTCAGGAACCGAGAGAGTGAGCTCCCAGTCTGCCCCATTTTATAGTGTAGAAGTCAAAACCTTTAAGTCAATATACAAATAAGGAAGTCTTTGATACAAAGTCACTTATCTGAGGCATAATGGGATTCCTCATGAGAGTGCACCACCCACATCATGCAACAGTGTGGAAAAGCTTAGTTTTGAAAAGATCTTAGTATTAAAAGGGTGGGAAAGGCTTAGTCTTAAAACGAAGCCTTAGGCCAGGGGTCCCCAAACTTTTTACCCAGGGGCCCAGCTCACTGTCCCTCAGACCATTGGAGGGCCGGACTATAAAAAAAAAACTATGAACAAATCCCTATGCACACTGCACATATCTTATTTTAAAGTAAAAAAACAAAACGGGAACAAATACAATATTTAAAATAAAGAACAAGTAAATTTAAATCAACAAACTGACCAGTATTTCAATGGGAACTAGGCTCCTCTCACTGACCACCAATGAAAGAGGTGCCCCTTCCGGAAGTGCGGCGGGGGCCAGATAAATGGCCTCAGGGGGCCGCATGTGGCCTGTGGGCCGTAGTTTGGGGACCCCTGCCTTAGGCTATAATGACTTAGCTGGCTTACAGCCTGTCCCCCCACATCCAATGCAAACTATAAGCGAGCAAACATATATATAATATTTACAAGCTTATTTGATAGACATGGTGCTTCCATCCCGACTCCTGGCCAACAATGGGAACCATCACTGGCCAGGAAGCCAACCACCCAGGTGCCTTTCTCACTTCTCTTTAGGGCACTTGTTTTATAAATCATCTGAGGTGCAATGGTAAACTCTTGCTGAAAAGAATTCAGTGGTCTTCTTGCCTCCTCTATTGACTGTTCTCTCAGGCTGCTGTTTCTTTGGTTTATTACTGTCAGGAAGGGCCTTTAAAAAAAATCACCTCCTCCATAAGAAGTTGTTAGATAGGACAAGGGTCTCCAGGTCTGGGCAGTTCTAAATGTTATTTTTTGCTCAGTGTTAAAATATAGCACCCTATTCTGCAGATGCAGCAGTAAACAGGGTGAGAGGAGCCAAGTGCAAAGAAGAAATCAATGTGTATTTGACTAATTGACCAAATATTGTATCTAAGCAATGGCTAAGCCTCCCTTTCAGGAGGCAGAGCTTTGGCTAGTAAATAAAACTACCTTGTGACAACCATTCTTGTTTTTAAATAGAGCACCCCGAGTGGTGAACCCTTTGAATTGAGTAACAATGAAAGACCCCAAGCTGGACATAGTGGGAGCATGCCTGGGACCTGAGTTGGGGTCAAGGGGAGGAAGTGACGCTTCCTCTTCCTGAGGACCAGGAAGCAGGGATGAGCAGAGGAAGGGCAGGACAAGGAAAAGGGACAGGCTTCACTGATCTCTTCCCATCAGGTTTATTTTGTGGCGGGCTTGTATTTTCATCTGAGATCTTACCAATTCCAGCAATTCAAACATACTCACTTCACAATGTCTTCCAGAGCCAAAAATGGCTTTTAGGTTATTTGCTTTTTTGGATTGTTTGTATCTTTTTAATATGAGGGGCATCTTAGTGCTCTGTCCTTATCAAGGCTGTTTTGAATGTGACAGCAACCTAAGCCAGCTCAAGGACAGAGAGGGAATTTCTCGTCGGAAACAAGGATATTTCAGGAAGATAAGAGTGTCACCGGGGCCTTATGGTGGCCTGGAACCAGAAAGGCAAAGCCGTTAGAGACTAAGGCAGCCATTCTCTGTCTCTGGGGGTGGGGGCTGCTCCTCGCCATTCCCTTTTGTCCTCTTCTCCAGAGGTGTAGCCACCCTAAATTGTCTGAGTTTACAGGTGCTCCAGATCTTAGTTCCAAATTCCCAGGAAAATCAGGCCCTTCTGATCCAGGCCTGAGCCTTTCACACAGATTCTCACGTTTGGCCGCACTGATAAGAGCCAGAGTTGTTGCTGTCTTGAGTCGGCATATTAAGAGTGATTCAGACTGTTTTTCTTGGGCAGGCATCCACTCTTGGTCTCATTAGTTGTGGCTGAGATAGAGGTGCACAACAGTGTGTCAATATGGCTGTCAGAGGCAGTACCTGAGCGAGGTCATTGTGGGTTGGACAGATAGTCCAGATGTGTGTAATACAGCTGTTTGTATCTTATATGTAACCTGCACATTTCTTTTTCTTTCTTTCTTAATTTTTATAGTAATGATATTCCCAGTTGGTTTCTCCTCCATGTGGGAAGTTCCTGGAGACCAGGTCCACACACTAGCAGGTTGCCCCCTACTGTTACAGAAAACCCCACCTGACAGAAAAGACCGAGCGGCACTCAGGGTAGTGGAGAGAACCAGTTTATTACGCTAGCAGGACTAGGCGGGTTAACACCCAAAGGTCTGGACTCTGAGTTTACAGAGTCTGGACTTTTTATAAACTCTCGGCAGGGACCTGAGTAAGCAGGTTAATGGTCACAAGTTGTGGAGACCCTCTGGTCCTAACTGCCATGTGACCGCAAGCAGGAAGCGTGGGGTACAGAAGCTCTAAAAGCAGTTAGGAGGAAACAGGGAGTTGTAGAAACAGCTTGCAAAGCAGTTACTGAGCCTGCTGTCAGTGAGGAGTTAAAATTTTCCATAGTAACACAATGTCCTGCAGGGTTTCAATAGAGGATATAACTGGGATATTTAACATCTCAAACTACTGCTTCACCAAAATTAGACATGATTTGTTCTGTTCTAAGACTTAGGCACAACAGAATTTTAAGAGACTTGTGCTTAACAGAGTAAGACTTATTGTCCCTAATCCAAAGGTAAAATATATACTATTAAGAGTATTCTTTGGCCCTGGCCGGTTGGCTCAGCAGTAGAACATCGGCCTAGCGTGCGGAGGACCCAGGTTCGATTCCTGGCCAGGGCACACAGGAGAAGCGCCCATTTGCTTCTCCACCCCTCCACCGCGCTTTCCTCTCTGTCTCTCTCTTCCCCTCCCGCAGCCAAGGCTCCATTGGAGCAAAGATGGCCCGGGCGCTGGGCATGGCTCTGTGGCCTCTGCCCCAGGCGCTAGAGTGGCTCTGGTCGCAACATGGCGACGCCCAGGATGGGCAGAGCATCGCCCCCTGGTGGGCAGAGCGTCGCCCCTGGTGGGTGTGCCGGGTGGATCCTGGTTGGGCGCATGCGGCAGTCTGTCTGACTGTCTCTCCCTGTTTCCAGCTTCAGAAAAATGAAAAAAAAAAAAAAAAGAGTATTCTTTGATTAATTTAATAAAATTAAGGAGGGTTTCTTTAGTCTTAACCTTGGGAAAAGGGGACAGCTATTAGAATTTCTTCTGGTGGCCAGATTCATGGACCCAACATAAGAATTTATACATAAAGAAATTAAGTCACGGAGAAATTAAGAGACATGTTTTGGGGCAGTTGTTGGCAGAGTTGAGACACCAACGAGTTCTGCTCAGATCCCTATTCCAGTCTTTGGTCTGCCCCTACTGAGCTGGTGGTGCAGATGTGATTGGGCTATGTGATGTTCCTAGCAGATACAATGCCCTCATAGGCAAGAAAATGGCCTTTGGGGCTGCTGACCCTTGCAAATTGTGTGACCTTTCCAATTCCATACACCAGCAAGCAGTTGCAGCTCCATTTTTAGAAAAGAGACCAAATAATTGCAACTTTTTTTATTCTGTTGTTATGTGCTGGTGCTAGCAATATTATATTACTAAAGTACAGAAATTATTTGACCTTTGACTATTTGTTCCCTAAAAACACTTTTAAAAAGCAAGCTACTGGAGGAATGAGCTCAGCTCTACATATCTGAGAATAAATTGGTAAAGAAGCTGGTGGCTTTTCTTTTGTCATTGATGGTTAGTCATCTTGCAAGTTGTTTTGTCTTAAAAAACTTGGTTTTGAATTCTAGGCTTGGCATATTGACCCTGTTGAAAAGGATGAATAATTAGTGCTATAGAAGGAAAAATTAGATTTGTTTAGATTTAGGTCAGATTACATCCCTTGAAACATAACTATATATAGAACAGGCTGACATCAACCCCTTCACTGATAAGGCAGGTGTCTATCCTGTCCCCAACACCACTCGGTATCTGTGACCCCCTAGCACATTAACCTTGGGAAATGACACCTCTCATTCCTTCCATTACCCAGCTCACCTACATGACCCTCGTGGTGTTTGCCAAGCAGTCCTAATGAAGATACCTGCCCCTGTCTGTGCCGCTGGCATGCAGGAAAGCCACAGATAGGCCTCAGAGCAGCAGAAGGCAGCAGAGGAGCATCACTGAATGTTGTCATCAGCTCTTGGTGTCTTGCACGCTCCCCATCCTTGGCCCTTCTGATCCAGGCCTGAGCCTTTCACACGGATTCTCCCGTTTGGCCACACTGATAAGAGCCAGAGTTGTTGCTGTCTTCAGTCGGCATATTAAGAGTGATTCAGACTGTTTTTCTTGGCCAGAGATAGCGACCAAGATGTATGACAAAGGTATGGTGTACTGACCTTGGGCGTATCCAGAGTAGAGATTTCACAGCCTGTGCCCCCAGGTAGCAAAACAGGCCGACGAAACAGAGAAGTCACAGCAGTCCTCCCTGACCACACCTCCATGTCTTTTATACCCTGTTTTAAATTTCCACCTAGTTGTTCCACTTAGTTGTGCACTCGTCAAGTGCTTCTCCTAAATGCCCTATCCAGGGTTGAACCCTTGACCTCGGCACACCAGGATGGTGTTTTATTCACTGAGCCACCCGGCCAGTGCCATGGAAAAAAATTTTTTTTTGTTTAAGCCATTATTAATCAGGTTTTCTGTTACTTCCAGTTAAATAAACCCTAATGGACACATTTGCTTTCTTCGTTATACATTATTCCAGTTTTTCTCTGAAGCCGCCACCCACTGCACTGATTTCATTGTCCAGAGCCATACATTACAAGTCCCATTCCTTTTCTGTGGGGCACATTTTTGATACTTGTGGAGAACTTTGACTTCTCCCTGATGGCTCTCTCCAGCTAAGCAGCACTGCCCCTGCCTGATGTAGTTTGGCGTTCCCTGATCACACCTGTCATTCATTCTCTGCATGCACGCCAGTTTGCATGTTTCTTAGTGTTCAGGGGGCAGACCTACAGTTAACATGCCAGTGGTCAAACTAGGAAGAGTGACCCTGCCTGCCTACTACAATCTTTGCATCTGTTTTTCAGATCCCATTGCTTTGGGGAGTCTTCATCTGAGTCAAACTCCTGACTCTTTTCCATGTGCTTTGTACAGATAGTTCGCTTTATTATTATTTTTAAAATCTCAAGCACATGACATTCCCTTCATCCTTATTATGTTTCCTCTTATTAAATTCAGGCTGCCATTCTAGCTTGTTGAGACTTTTGTGGATTCTAATTATGTATTCGCTGTTACTTTCAGCTTCCTGTCCTCTACAAATTTGATAAGCATGCCTCCTCTGTCTTCATTTCAACTCCTTGATAACAAGTGTAAC
This sequence comes from Saccopteryx bilineata, assembly GCF_036850765.1. Classification (NCBI taxonomy): domain Eukaryota; kingdom Metazoa; phylum Chordata; class Mammalia; order Chiroptera; family Emballonuridae; genus Saccopteryx; species Saccopteryx bilineata. The sequence goes on along the minus strand of NC_089494.1, from coordinate 63,984,557 downwards.
CCAGATGTCAGTTGACGTCACCCTGTCCTGTGAGATCTAAATAAAATTAGCTCAAGCCCCCTATCACACATCCTGTGGGAAGTCAGACACCCCCCCCCCCCCCAAGATCTTTGCAAACTCCTAGGGCTTTCGTAGTCATTTGCATTTCCGAATTCCTTCTCCTGCTGGCCTTGGGCTCACATATATCCCACCTCTGTGCTCGCTCTCCCCTCTCAGGTTCATGCCAACCAGGCCCTTTCCCGGATTTCTTTGAAGAAAAAAGGACACTTAGGGGTGTAGCAAATTTTGCTCCAGATGGTTGGTGTGTGTGTGTGTGTGGTAGGGAGGGCGGTTATGGTTACAGACCAGGTACTCAAATATTTAAGAGGTCTCCTCATTCTCTCCTTATGTATGTATATATGTATGTATGTATGTATGTATATATGTATGTATATATAGACGGGGGAGAGAGACAGGAACATCAAGCGGCTCCTGTATTTACCCTGACTAGAGAATAGAACTGGCAACCTCTGTGCACTAGGACAATGCTCCAACCAACTGAGCTATCCGCCCAGGGCTTAGCTTTTATTTATTTTTAGAGAGAGAAAGAGAGAGAGAGAGAGAGAGAGAGAGAGAGAGAGAGAGAGGAAGGGAGAGGGGAGGGAGAAGGGAAGTATTCATTTGTGGTTCCATTCAGTTGTGCATTCTTTGGTTGCTTCCCGTGTGTGCCCTGACGCGAGGTCACAGCTGCAACCTTGTTGTTTCCAGATGATACACTCGACCGACTGAGCAACCGGCCAGGGCAGGTAAAATAAACTTCTTTAAGCTTTCTAGACTGGAGAGATAAGAGACATGATTGAATACCGTGAACTCTGAGAAGGAAGACACCTACTAAGAAGGGCCCTTGGCGGTCAACTGGGCTCAAATTTTTTTTTTTTTTTTTTTTTTTTTGCTCAAATTTTAAAAACAGCCTAGCAGCTATTTTTACACAGGGGCCTTTCACACAAACTGTACTTCAGAAAGAAGCCTGTACTGAACTACTTGCCTCTGCACTAGACTATCTACCTGTACTGTGTTTCTGCCATCTCAGCCAGCCCTTATAAAGGAGTTCCTGGGCCCTGGCCAGTTGGCTCAGCAGTGGAGCATCAGCCTGGCGTGTGGTTTGATTCCCGGTCAGGGCACATGGGAGAAGTGCCCATTGCTTCTCCACCCTTCCCCCCTCCTTTCTCTCTCTCTCTCTCTTCCCTTCCTGCAGCCAAGGCTCCATTAGAACAAAGTTGGCCCAGGCGCTGAGGATGGCTCTATGGCCTCTGCCTCAGGCACTAGAATGGCTCCAGCAACAACAGAGCAACACCTGAGATAGGCAGAGCATCGCCCCCTGGTGGGCATGCTGGGTGGTTCCCAGTTGGGTGCATGTGGCAGTCTGTCTGACTGCCTCCCTGTTTCTAACTTCAGGGAGAAAAAAAAATACAAAAATAAATAAATAAATAAAGGAGTTTCTGGAGTCCTATATATTTCAACCAATAGGACTGAAATGTTCCACCATCCAGTTGGAGCTGGGCTGCTCTGACCAACCAGAGCAGCTCTATTCTGACCAATCAGGACAATGTCTTTTGGGCCAATCAAATTGTGAGGTTTTGGAGTATTCATTTGCATGAGTACAGACCAATCAGGAATCAAGGGGTGGGAACTTCTGTCTATATAAGCCAGCTCCCCTGCGGCTCTTGGGAGTGCACTTTCCATTTCCACTGATGGCCAAAGAGTGGATGTCCCTAGCTGAGCTGAATCATGAAGATGTCTTGCTGGAGCATAGCAGAGCAGACCAGCACAGCACAAAGCAGACCAGTGAGGAACAGAGGACAGCTGTCTTGCCAGGGAGGGGCCTGTCCTTTGGATTGCCTCACAGCTGTGCTGTATCACAGTTGAGATGTTTTGCACTAAATAGTTTCCTCCTTCACCACACTCCAGATGAGAGATTCCTGTTGGCATTGAATTGGCACCACTGACCATCGGTTGACAGTACGAATAGATGTTTGTTGGAATATTTTCTTTTATTTATTTATATTTTTATTTAGTGAGAGGTGGAGAGGCAAAGGCAGACTCCCACATGTGCCCCAACCAGGATCCACTTGGCAAGCCCGTTAGGGGACAATGCTCTGCCCATCTGAGGCCCTTGCTCCTTTGCAACCAGAGCCATTTTTTAGCACCTGAGGCAGATGCCATGGAGCCATCCTCAGTGGCCAGGGCCAACTCATTATAATTGACCCATGGCTTCAGGAGGAGAGAAGGAGGAGGAGAGGGAGAGAGAGAAGGCAGAAGGGTGGAGAAGTAGATGGACGCTTCTCCTGTGTGCCTTGACCAGGAATTAAACCCGGGACATCCACATGCTGAGCTGGCACTGTACCACTCAGCCAACTGGTCAGAACCAGAATATTTTCTAATGAAAGTGTTTGGGAAACTTACTGCTATCTATTTATTTTTAATGTTTTTATTGATTTGAGAGAGAGACAGAGGGAAGCATCGGCTTGTTGTTCCACTTAGTTGTTTCATTTAGTTGTACACTCATTGGATACTTCTTGTATGTGCTCTGACCAGGGTTTGAACCCATGACTTCAGTGTGCCAGGACAATGCTCTATCTACCCTAGTTACCCTGTCAGGGCTTGCCATGTTTTTATTTATTTATCTTTATTGAAATGAAATGTATGTAACAAAATTAATCTTTTTTTTCTTTCATTTTCTGCCTTTTATTTGGAACATCTGGATTTTACATTTGAGGTTGGAAGACTAACGCCTCCACCCAGATGTTCACATGCTGATTCTCAGAACCTATAAAGCAAAGGGTATTGAGGTAGCAGGTGGATATAAGGTTGTTAATCAGCTGACCTTGACAAAGCGATACCTCAGTTGTCTGAATGGTAACTGTGTAATCACACAAGTCCTTGAAAATATGAGAGGGAAGCAGAAGAGGTCAGAGTGATGCCAAGTGAGAAGGATGTGACTGACCTTGAGGACGGAGGAGGGAAACACAAGCCAAGGAATGCAAGCAGCCTCTGGATGCTAGAGAAGGCAAGGAAATAGATCCTACACAGCCTGCAGACAATGAAGTGGGGGGGGGCGAGGAAGGAGAGAGAGGGGATGGGGGAAGGGGAGGGGCCCAAAGAAAACCAGATAGAAGGTGACAGAAGACAATTTGACTTTGGGTGAGGGGTATGCAACATAATCAAATGTCAAAATAATCTGGAGATGCTTTCTCTGAACATATGTACCCTGATTTATCAATGTCACTGCATTAAAATTAATAATTTAAAAAAAGAAATACACACAGAGAGACACAAACACAAGGAAGCAAAATATAGTAAATACAATAGCTCTTCTTTTAAGATTTCTAAATTACATTCAGCTGTTGAAGGAAAAGTTATTACACTATCTAATGTGGTTCCAAACGTATGTAGAGAAAATAGTTAAGATGATTATAAATGGAAGAGGGTAAAATGAGATCAGTAGACTGTAAGAAATTAGGTTATATAATGTAATGCCTAGAGCAATGGCTAGACAATATATATGTATATACTCATAAACACTGTACGTAAATAAAATGCAATTCTTAAAAATGTTTAATAATGCACAGAAGTCAGGGAAAATTAATCATTTTAAATGGACAATAGGACCTACCTATTCTAAATATTTCATATAAATGGAGCCATACAACATATGACATTTGTGTCTGGTTTCTTAAGATAATGTTTTTAAGATTATATTATATATAACTGTAACATGTATCAATATTTAATTCTTTTTTATGGCTAAGTAATATTTCATTGTATAGGTATACCACCAGGATTTTGTTTTGCTAAGTGGAATATGTATAACTGACTTTCTTTGGAGTTTTAGAAGCTGTGTGAAGAAAAAGAAGACAAAGTGAAATGATGACCGATAGAGAAAATTTTTGAGAAAAATTACAGACCTTTAGAAAAGTCTTTTGGCCCTGGCTGGTAGACATGGTAGAGTGTTGGCACAGCATGTGGATGTCCTGGGTTCAATTCCCAGTCGGGCACACAGGAGAAGCGACCATCCGCTTTTCCACTCCTCCCCCTTCTCTCTCTCTCTCTCTCTCTCTCTCTCTCTCTCGCTCTCTCTCTCTCTCTCCCCCCCCCCCTGCAGCCATGGCTCAACTAGAGTGAGTTGGCCCCAGGCACTGAGGATGGCTCTATGGCTCTGCCTCAGGCACTAAGAAGAGCTTGTTTGCTGAACAAGTGAGCAATGCCCCAGATGGGCAGAGCATCACCCCCTAGTGGGCTTGCCAGGTGGATCTCAGTGACAGTGTATGCAGGAGTCTGTCTCTGCCTTCCCTCCTCTCACTGAATTTTAAAAAAAAGTCTTTTATGAAGGTTTCAATGTGTGGTGTAAGATAGGTATCTTTTTTGTCTTGTGAAATCTTCCTTGAAGTTGACATCACTAATGTTTTGTGACCTTAGACCTATTGGATTTTTTAATATGACAGACTACTAAATGCAGCTTTAAGGTACAATCAGGGCAAGAACTGAGGCTACTAATGCCAGTCCCAGACCATCTGGTTACCTGGGTTCTACAGCTTTGGTCAGAACGGACTTTCCTCTGGAAGTGACTAAAGATATAACTGCTCAGTGGAATGGGTATGATGGTGACTCTGCCACAACCTGCCTCCAGCCTGCTTGAATGCTAAGCCCAGTTCTGGCACATCAAGATTTGTCTGCTAAAAAAAAAAAAGCCACGAAATGAGTTAACTGATCTTTAAATTGAATTTTTATTTTAATCCTGCGTAACTGGGCTCATTTCCCCACCCTCGGCCCCAATATAAAAGACCAAGGCAGTGGTAGGGGCACATCTAGTAAGGTCTTATGTGAGGAAGGGTCTTCTCTGACAACCTTGGGTTGTTTCGCCTCCTTCCTTGAGATGGGTAGAGGAGAAAGCTGGCTTTCCTGCTGGATTAGATCATGGGGAAATTCACTGCAGCACAGAAGTATAAACCTTTGGCTAACATGAAGGTTTTCTTAATCTGATTAGGTGCCTGGCATTCAGAATCATTTAGTGCCTATTGTACAAAATGGATAAAAATGTGCTGAACTTCAGCTGCTTAGTAGAACAAATACAATTATCACTCACTAGGCAAATACATCACAAGAAACAAGGCCTTTTCCCTTTGGGGAACCCAGAGACCTCTGATTCGAAGCACTGAATCTAAACACTTATTCAAATTCTGAAGAACCCATAACAACAGATTATGAACAAGCCAGAATCCGGAGAATGAAACACACCCCTCCCCAAATCCCTGCTCTGCTCCAGTGTTGACCACATGGATAACACACCAGTTCTGACAATGTTTTTGTAGGCTTGGCTTGAAAGGCAATAACCTCACAGCATTTGACTTTTACTATCCAAACTATTCCATCTAGAATATATGAAAAGGCGGGAGAAGCTGCATTCAATCCTACTGTCCCAGCCCTAATTTCCTTCCTTTCTGGTCAGTTAATAGGTCCCAAGAGGTTGTATTAAGACAAAATGTTCAGAAGCTCTCAATTTTGTTCATTCTGTTTGAAACGTTTTTCTCTCCTGATCGACAATATCACCTTTCCACCAGAAAAGCAACAATTAAAATATGGCTATGGCTTTTCTTTCAAAAAAAAGAGGAATGAGGTGGGGCAAGGGTGGGGCAGAGAGAGGCACATGGGCTTGGAACTTAAGTGAAGACATATGTGGCCCATATGACTTACAGAGAGGCTGGGTGGGATCTGCCTCACACATTCCACTGTCTCCCCTTCAGTCCCATCTGCCTCTGAGCTTTGGAGAAGACACGTGAACGCCTGTCGTGCAGCTCCCAAGAACCATGTATCTAGAGGACCATCTTGGATGTGGTGTTTGAGTGTTGATACTGATTTTCCAGAATCACTCTTTGAAGAAGGAACATAGACATGTGAACCCAAGCATATTAATGGGTTTGAGCTTTGAGTACCTGGCTGCTGGAAATTCCTCTCTCACAAAGATCCCTGGGCAAGGATACCATGTGCCATTTCGGCAGTATGGATTTCACAACCTTGCACAGTCGTGGAACCCTGCTGTTTGAACATTTATTTACTAAATAGGCTATAAGGACAGCCAGATGGTCAACCTGTTTGGTCTCTCGCTGTCTTCTTTGGTAAGTGCAACATCTGAGGACATCCGCGCCCCTCTTCCCCTGTGCCCTGCTGCAGCCACACTGGCATCTTCGCTGTTCCTTGAACAGACCGGGGAGGCTCCCAACCCCAGGGCCTTCACACTTGACCTTTCCTCTTTGCAGCAGCTCTTGCCCAGATAGCTATATATTTGCTCCATTGCCTCCCTAGGTCTTTGTTCAAATGCCACTCTCACGAGGAGTTCCATCCCTCCCAGCTCCCGGGCACCTACATCGCCAGGCTTTATCTTTTACTTGTGTATTGTGTCTCTCTTTCTCCTATGAAATGTAAGCTCCCTGAGGGCAGGGAGCTCCCTACTTTTTGTTCCCTGCTATATCTAATCATCTAATTGATGCCTAATATGTGGTATACTCTAAATAAGTACTTGTACAGTGACTGAATAAATGAGTGGATGTTCCCCTGAAGCCATTTTCCTTGAGAGGAATGACATTTCTTCATATCATCAGTGCATTTTAAGGAGGTTACCATCTAGGGCCTGTAATTTGCTTTTATCTTTATTATATGCAGCTTAAGTGTCTGTTTGTCGCCGATAGCTTATTGGTTGCTTGCGTAACTGTACTAGCCAATGGGGTGAAGTTGCCACGGCTGAACGCAAATTGAGCGGGTCAGGGGGAAGGTGAACATTTGTTTGCATTGGCAATCATCTGCTTTTGAAACAATTTAAGGCTGAACACAAATTGAGCGTGTCAGGGGGAAGGTGAACATTTGTTTGCATTGGCAATCATCTGTTTTACATAAAAACTACGTCTTAACGTAATTTCTTTTAAGAATGCCTCCTAGAAAATACAGCACTGAAGAGGAGAGAAAAGGAGCTAAAGCTGCACAAAAATGGCTTTCTCGACAAAAAGAAACCACTGAGCAGAGAAAGACAAGGCTTGCTTCAGTCGCAGAGCAAATGCGTCTTTCTCTGCAAAATGAGACTGATGAGCATAGAGAAACAAGGCTTGCCTCAGATGCAAGACAAAAAAGCCTGTCTCAACAAAATGAGTCCCTTGAACAAAGGCAGAGAGAAATGCAAAAAAACGACAGAGTAATGCTGACCGAAACGCAAAAAGGATTAAAACAGTTTCAAATGGAGAAACTTTAATTTTTGAGCATTCCTCTGGTGACATGAATATTAAATGTGAACACTGTCAGTCCTTAAACTTCAAGTTAGAAACTAATCTATTTGACCGTGGCAAGAAAGGATTTTCTCAATGTTGCAACTATGACCATCAATAAGTCTCAGGGCCAAACGCTTAAGCGTGTTGACATTTTTTTACCTGAGCCTACATTTAGACATGGTTAACTTTATGTTGCCTGTTCAAGAGTTCGTGAAAGAACGGACATAAAATTAAAAATAATTGATGGTCCTCTGCAAGGCGAGCTTAAAAATGATGGAAAAATCTACACAAGAAATGTTGTGTACAAAGAGATCTTTGACATGTGAATTAACATTTTATTATTTAAATCACCTTTATTTATTGAGCTAGTGGTGGCTCTTAAGAAATGTACCGCCAGTGGTTTCCTTCATTGCACTCTACTTTAAGCAATTAAGCAAGTAGAAGGGGGAAACCCCGTGGGGCAGTAAGCAAAGGGGCATCCTTGCCGCCTGTCCTGGGTAATTCAGTTTGAATTAGCAGACACCTTTGCACAAATCATTTTAATTACAATTTATAATATCTAGAACAGCGGTCATTTCGTATGACCGCTGGGCTTTCTAGTTATTTCTATAACCACCCCAGGCAAGGCTTTTTAAATATATTTATTCTGGATGAAAGTAACAGAAATATAGGAAACTCATTTAATCATTTAACAATCCTTCATTGAACTCTCACTTTACTATGGATCCTGTGCTAGACTATACACACGTGGTGCTGCCCTGTGCTCATGCACCAATCAGGCAAAGTGCAAGCGAGCAAGCCTCACACACTTGTTACACACTTGTTTGCCCAACACTCACTCTGGTCAAGGTTAGAATATTAGCAGGTGTGGCTCAAGCATAAGTTAGCAATGTGCCTGTGTGGTGAGGCTTGCCTTCTTGCGCCTGTGCCGTGATGATAAGAGTTCCGCCTGTGTAGCTGCTGCCCTTCCATACTGGGTCCCAGAGTGAACACCTGGGAGCGGATCAGAGCCCAACACCAGCAAGGAGTCAAGCCCTGCCAGGCCCACAGTTTGAAGTAAAGCCACTTAATCAACCCTAGGGGAGGTCGGTCAAATGATTGTTTTAAGCCTGGTTTGTTACAGTAAAGTTAGCTCATAAATACAATGGTCAGAGCTGCATCCTGGTGCATTCACAAGCCAGCTCCTGGGAAGAGAAGGAGCACAGAGGAATACTGCATTAAGATCTGGAAGTGGCAGGTAGCACTTCAACTCACATTCTCCACATGGTCACACAGAGCTGCAAACTGGGGGTGGGGCTAGAAAGGTCATCTCTGGTTGGGCTGCCAGATGTCTAGTTACAACTGGTATTAAAGAAAGGGAGGGTGGATTTTTGGGCACATCTAGCAGCATCTACTACATGCAGACAATGAATGAAATGTCTTACTCTGGAGAACAGAGACAGAAATTCCACATAAAAACAAAATATTGAGCTGAGGTTGGTAGAAATGAGTAGGAGTAAATATACAGAAAACCTTGGCTTGATCAAGGGCTGCAGAGAGAATGGTGTGATTGGAGTATTGGAGGAGCTGCTGGAAGGAGGGCGGAGGTAAGGGCAGGCATAGCATGACCAAGGACTTTGGGTAAAGGCAGGCATAGCATGACCAAGAACTTTGGGTGGCTGGAAGGGCACATGGTTTGTTCAATTTTACTTTCTATCTTCATAGCTCTTTATGATTCTTACAATGTTACAGAAGAAATGAGAACTGAGGCATATGTTTTAAAACTAATAAGAGCTAACTGTGTGCACTTTTTCCCCCCATTGATTTTGAGAGAGAGGAATGGGGGGGGGGGAGAAGCATCAACTCATTGTTCCACTTAATTGTGCACCCAATGATTGGTTCTCATATGTGCCCAGACCAGGGCTTGAACTGGTGACCTTGGGGTTGAGCTGGAGACCCCAGGATAGAACCAGAAACCTCAGCACTCAGGAAAGATGCTCTATCCATTGTGCCACCAGCCAGGGCCTGTGTGCACATTTTGTATCCTGATTTCTTCTCCCTAGGAAATAGAGAGGTGGGCTTGTGCTCCCACTTGGTCACCCCATGACTTTGGCATGATTCTCACCCTTGGTTGCTCCAGGAAACCACAACACATCTTTCTCAGACCTCTACTCCCAGGTCAAACTTTCCATCTCTCCTTCTGCAGATGCTATCTGGGAAGTACACAGATTTTTCTTTCCACCTCTGTAGCTCATGACTTCCATGCAGAAACTAAATAAAGCTGTAAGATTACCCCTAAACCAAAAAATGTGGTTTATAATTGTCAGCACCTTAATTTTTTTTTTATTAAGTGAAAGGAAGGGAGGCAGAGTGACAGTCTCCCACGTGCACCCTGACCAGTATCCACCTGGCAAGCCCCCTACCAGGTGATGCTCTACCTGTCTGGGCTGCTGCTCTGTTGCTCGGCAACCAAGCTATTTTAGCGCCTGAGGAGAGGCCATGGAGCCATCCTCAATGCCCAGACTAAATTTGCTTCAACCTTTTGAGCCATGGCTACAGGAGTGGGGAGAGAGAAAGATGGGAGTGGAGGGGTGGAGAAGCAGATGGTTGCTTCTCCTGTGTGCCCTGTCCGGGAATCGAACCCAGGACTTCCACACGCTGGGCCAACAGTCCACCACTGAGTCAACTGGCCAGGGCCAACACCTTAATTCTTGAACAGTGGAAATATGTTATAATACAGCCTGTTGCATGGGATTTGTTATGTCCCTAACAGCTGGATAAACTAACGCTTTAGTTCATTATCCATCCAGATATTAGTTCTGTCTCCTAGCAAGTCCATTATAATGAGCTTCTTATGTTTTGGGTTCTATTTCTGCTTTCTCCCTCTCCTAGGCCTGGCTAACAGAAGCCAAAGCCCATGTTTTATGTGGCTTCCTGATCTTCATTTCTTTTAAGTATTCTGGGAGTGAGGGAGCTCCATAGAGAGGCAGTGTGTATGTAATGTCAGCAGCATCCAGCCCCCGACGCCCCAACACTGAAAGGATTTGATCAGGCAGGTGCTGCCATGTGTCGGCTTCACTTAGGGTCTGATAAATCACAGATGTCTTAACATCTGCAACCATCAAAACAAAATCCAGATACAATCTGGAGTCCTGACCTCACCTTCTCAGCAGTCTTTGAAAGCTACCCAGTCTTCAGTACACTAAGCCAGCCAAATAAAGTAAACGCAGAAAATTAAAATTCCTTATAAGCACATTATTTTCTACATGACAGCTCCTTCTCTCTGTTTTTTAAAAAGTTCCCCCATGGCATAATATGCCTGCAGCTATGTCAGGAAGAGGAGGTAGAGAAACATCCCTGCTCTCTCGAGCATTTATTGGTGCTTGGAGGAACCTCTGGCATCTGGCTTTCACACTGCACTACCAGCCACTCCCTCTGACCACTCCGGCCAGCACCCGAGGGACCAGAAAAAAGTGGTGGGCTTCTTGGGACAAATGTTGCTGCAGTGGGAAAGCTAGACCTTCTGTGTCCTGGGAAGGTCCTCATTGCCCACCAACGGATCTGGTGACGAGGGAGGCTGCTCAAGGCGATTACCAGCCCGACACTGATCAGCTCTGCAGCAGGTAAGAGCTGCCTGGACTGGCAGGGCCCCACCTGGGAGGCCCCACCCTGGGAAATAATCGTGCATCCAGAGCTGCAGTGTATTTAGTCAGGCCCAGGGCTCTATCCATAAAACAACAATAGCAAGTGCTTGGACAGCACTGTGTGCCCGGGGCTGTGGTGAGCACTATACTCATTGAATCCTCGCCATAATCCTGTGCTGGGTGCGTTTGTCATTCTCTCTCTACAAGAAGGAAACTTAGAGGAGGATTAGAAATCTGCCTCTCCTGACCTGTGGTGGCGCAGTGGATAGAGCATCAACCTGGAAATGCTGAGGTCGCCGGTTCGAAATCCCGAGCTTGTCTGGTCAAGGAATTGATGCTTCCTGCTCTTCCACCTCTTCTCTCTCTCTCTCTCTCTCTCTCTCTGCCCCCATCCCTTTCTCCTCACTAAAATAAATAAATAAAAATTTAAAAAGAAATTTGCCTAAAACCACACTGTTGGTGTAAGTAAGCCAGTGGCCGTGGCCGAGGCCAGGCAGGTTCACATTGGATTCGGGCAGACGGGAGACAAACTGTGGAGCCGGAGGATGGTGGGCCATTCCGTTTATTCAAATATCACAATGGCGGATGAGAAGGCAGACAAGGAAACCCGCTTCTCTCTCTCAGGGCTGACAAGCAAGCAGGCGGGAGGCAGGGGGACCCCTTCTCTGGCAAACAATGAGCCCTCCAAATGGCGGCAGGTGATCTACAGTCTCCGCCCTGAGGAAAAGCACCTGCAGCCTTCCACAGACTGTGCACACGTGCTGCTGCCCCGTGATCATGCACCAATCGGGCAAAGCACAAGCGAGCAGACCTAGCACACTTGTTTGCCCAACAGTCGGTAATTTACTGGGGGCGGATTTGAGACTTGCCTTCTAACACTGGAACCCATACTTTTCACCTTTCTGCAATGTGATCAGTCAACCCCTGAAAGTTTCAGTTTCACAAACAATTTTTTTTTAATTGCAAAGGCGATACATACATGTTTAGCAGACAACATTCTTTTATTGCCAGGAAAGAAACTGATTCTGACTTGAACCCAAGGGAATGAGGTAGCTATGAGGATGCAAGGAAGCACTGGAGACACAGGCCTGCCCTGCACAGAAGTCAGAGGAGCTCTTGGAATCAGGACCAAACAGAAAACAGACCCTGCTGTGGTGGGCGAAAGGAGCCCAGCACTCTTTGCTCTTGCAAATCCCTGGGAGAGAGACCCCGGTCTACCCGGAGTCCCAAGGCCACGCTTTGACTTAGGAGAGCAGAGCACCCAGGGAATGGTTCCTCCAAGACAATGCACATTTGGAGAGCAGAGAATTCCCAGAAGGAAATTGGAAGGAGGGTGGATGCTGGCTGGAGAAACCGAACATTGCCTACTACAGAATCATTGCAGTGCAGATGCCTACAATTAAAGACATGCAAATTCCTTGAAATACCACCGTCCAGAGATAATCAACTTGTACTATTTTGGTGAGTACTTTTCCAGTCTGCTAACCCCCATGTGAGATTTTATAAAAATCCTCATCACTCGTGCCCAACCCCTCTCTTCCTTTCTCTAAGGGTCAAGACTCATCACTTCCCTCTGATCTCTTTCCTCATCATTGCCTAGCTCACTGTTTGTCCAGAGTTTCTCCAAAGATCTAATTTTTTGCCTTTTTAAAATTTTACTTAAAATCTGCCCTGACTAATATTTTTATAAAACACAACAAAGTTACTTACCAGGGAAATTAAACATTTAAAACAGGTGCATTAAATACATTCTCCAATTTTTTATTATTAGATTCAACAGATAAAATTACTTTGTCTGGCTGTTATAAAAGTTTCTTTTTTTTTTTTTTTTTTTGTATTTTTCTGAAGCTGGAAATGGGGAGAGACAGACTCCCGCATGCGCCCGGCCGGGATCGACCCGGCACGCCCACCAGGGGGCGACGCTCTGCCCCTCCGGGGCGTCGCTCTGCCGCGACCAGAGCCACTCTAGCGCCTGGGGCAGAGGCCAAGGAGCCATCCCCAGCACCCGGGTCTTTGCTCTAATGGAGCCTTGGCTGCGGGAGGGGAAGAGAGAGACAGAGAGGAAGGCGCGGCGGAGGGGTGGAGAAGCAAATGGGCGCTTCTCCTATGTGCCCTGGCCGGGAATCGAACCCTGGTCCCCCGCACGTGAGGCCGACGCTCTACCACTGAGCCAACCGGCCAGGGCTATAAAAGTTTCTAAATTCTTACTCTCAATGTCTGTGCTTATCCAGGGAAGGCTAGTAACAAATAGATTTAGTGGATACTTTGAATAGCAGCGTTTAGATAAGTCTGATTCTTTCTTTCGGTCTCAGCTAAAACATCACTCCTTTCAGGAAGACTTCCTGACATCCTCCTCCAACACATCAGGCTGGCTGGCCAGTCTCATAGAGTTCTGTGCGTCCATTGAGAGCATTTGCTATCCAATCTTTCCTTTAACTGAGTCAGTCCTACTGGGTTCAGGGTGCTGCTGGTTACCTCTGAGTGTGCCAACCCCTTGCAAAAGTTCAGGGCTCCAAAGCCACTAGAGCCACCACAATCCCTTCAGCAAGCCAGCTGGTCAAGGGAGGTAATTCTGTGTAGACCTGTTTGTATAAGTGAAAAAAGAAATGCTGCATATCATTAAATTTACAATGCCATGAATTTTAAGATGCATCCTCAGTTCAGTGATATGCAAAGACACCTCCAGATTTCAGAAATGGTAAAATATGAAAATAGGTGTTTTTGAACTGATGAAATGTGGTTGTTAAAATCCTAGTCCAGATGAGATTTTAACATTTGTCTTAATTGTCTCTGGAGAAAAGATTTTGTAGAAAGGAAGATACGTACAGTGAAGCATATTTACACTTCTGATTGTGACTATTCCTGCCAAAAAGAAGTGATCTGTGGCTTCTTATAATTCTTTGAAGATGTTGTCATTAATCTCTCTTCCATTCGTCCATATTATGTTATGTACTTGGTATCCTTACTTCCTTATCTTCATCCTATGGCTCTGGTGAGTAAAGCCCTGGGTGGTTGAGTATGTTACCCAAGACGCTACACTGGGTGACTCAGTGGAGAATGGAATTTCTCTTCCCTTTACCCCCAGGTAACATTGCCTAGAGCTATGCTGGGAAGATTATTCCCCTGCAGGGCAATTCAGAAAATTTAATTAACTAGACAGGCCTGTTCCTAAAAGACACCTTTTTTTTTTTTCATTTTCATATGGATGACATGAGTAAGGGCTACAACAGGAATCTCTATTGTCTGGTCTGGGAAGTAATTTCTTTGAAAAACTCATAAATTGACCTATGACTATTATCAATGCTCCCCAATGGAATAATATCCACAGCTACAAACTCCAATGATTCATAAATAATGACTTTATGTTAATTTGAATGTAAAAGTGCCCAGAAATCTCTCTGTAGCCAAAGTTTTGTGTGTGTGTGTATGTGTGTGTGTGTGTGTGTGTTTGCTTATTTATGATAACTGATCTTATAACTTCTTTTACCTACTGGACTTCACTATAAAATTATTAGAATATATTTCTGTACATTAAAATATCTGTTAACTGTGTAGAATGATTTGGAATTCTCCCAACTTGATCCAAAATCAAGTTTGGCCAGGGCATGGGGTAATCCATGTAGAGAAAGGATCTATTTATATAAATGGTTCGTGTTAAATGGTTAAGAAGACAACAAATGACAGTAAAAAGACCAACCCTCTCAGGTAGACTAGTGATACCAGGAACAAAAGAGGAGGTTATGGGAGCATGGAGCATTTAGAAAATGGGTCCAGGAAGTGTGTCAGCTCTCTAATACCAGAAAAAAAACATGTTGGCTTCCTAAAAGATCCAAATCAGTTCACACAATAGCTCCCATCATAATGGCAGCTCTAATAAAGTGCCTGGTCAGCCCGTCCTGCCCTCAGTTTGTAGTTCTAAGTATGTCCAGGTCATTGGAAAACCTACCACGTTCCCGGGAGCTCAATGGGTTACACTAGGTTAATTTCCAAATGTAGCGCACTTCATTTTGGGCCTCTAGCCAGTGTTCCAGTTAAAATGAGAAAACCAGGATTAAGTTCAGTGACATTTCTGTCACCTCATAAAACTATAGAACCCTTCATTTGTGACTGCCAAGTATCTGGTCTCTTAGAATGCGGAGGAACCCTTACTTTGTTTAAGGTAGCCTTCCTGGTAGGTGACTCTTGGAATTGCTTGTTTAAACGAAGTTTATTTAATGCCCAATGGCAGGAACAATGCCACAGATAAATAGTTAGCTAGTTGGAAGGGAAAATGAGCGCATGGGGTTTAGTAACATGTGCAGAACAGCTTGACTCCATCTCTGCCTGGGGCCTCCCAGTTCCCTGTGCTTTCCCCTCGCCTTCCCACCTCCATGAAGAATTTGGGAGGAAACATGGAAGGCAACCCCTCAAGCTGTGACTTGCTAACCAAAGGCGTAGCTGAATTTTAGGTTAATATTTACTCAGTGAGGAAATGCTCTAATTAAGACTAGCTCTTTAAGTCTTATAGCCCCACCCTGGAAGGACAGAAAAGCCCTCTCCCAAAGGACTCTACCCCAGGGGGTGACTAATCCTTTGCTGTCCTGCACCCAGATGTCTTAGAGATGGGGTTAGGCAGATCTTCCTTCTAAACTCAAATAAGAATGAAATTGAGATTGTGGATTAAATTTTCCTGGGGTGTTTAATGGCTTCTAGAATAAGAGCTGACTGTGTAGATCTCCAATCCCAGAGAGCAAAAAACGAATAGCCAAATGTCTGGAGGTAAAAGGAAAATATTTTTTATTGATTTGACAGAGAGAGAGAGAGAGAGGGAGAGAGAGAGAGAGAGAAGAAAAGTGGGAAGAGGGGAGAGAAAGAGAGAGAGAAGCATCAACTTGTCGTTTCACTTAGTTGTTCCATTCAGTTGTGCACTCATTGATTGCTTATCTTATGTGCCCTGACCGGGGGTTGAACCCATGACTACTGGTGCACCAGGTCAATACTTTATCCACTGAGCTACCTGGCCAGGCCAAAGAGATTTTTAATGTAGGGAAACAGTTTAGTATAGGAGTAAGAGCAGTAGTCAGATGTCCTGGGTCAAATCCTGGCTCTAAAACTATTTTCTGTGTGACCTTTGGGTGACTCAACTCTCTAAGCTTTAGTTTCCTCCTGAGTAAGTTGCAATAATAGTGTCTACATCATGGGGTTCTGGAGAGAATTAAGCAAAAATAATCCAGTAAAGTGCTTAGTATGTAATAAGTGTTTAAAGAATATCTGCTACCATTAATTTGGTCATTCATACAATTATTCATTCAAATAATATGCCAAGCATCCAAAATGTACCAAATAACATGTTAGGTAACGGTAATACAGGAAATTGTCCCTTTCCTGAAGGAGTTCATAGCCTAGTGTGGAAACAAATGTATACATTTTTCTTCTAAGTTGTAATAATTGCAATAATAAAAGAATGAACCAAAGTGTTATTAATGTGCAGAAAGGGAGCTCTTTCTGTGGAGAATTCCAGGAAGGCATCATGGTGATATTTAAACTGAGTGTTTAAGGAAACATAAGACTTTTTTTAGAAAGGGAAAAGAGACAAAGTTATCCCAGAAATAAGAAATATCATGAATAGGAGCATAATAATGATAAAAAGCCCAATGTGTTTGGGAAACAACAGGAAATTTGTCTGGAACACCAGGGTGAAAGGTGGACGTGGTGAGCAAGGATGTCATGGGCCACATCACTTCTTTTTCGACTACTCGTGGTTCTTTATATCTAAAACTTGTGTTAAGAAAAGGTTTGTAAAAATATATGTGGGAAATATTGAGTTTTTCAGAACAATATTTATAATGATTTTTCTTGATAATGATTCATAAATATTTATTCTGAATAACCAAGAATCTCTAAGGCTGATCTCCCAACAACCTCCCACACATGATTTTATCACTTAAATTTGATCTTCCCTTATATATTCTCCTTCCTTCCTTCCTTCCTTCCTTCCTTCCTTCCTTCCTTCCTTCCTTCCTTCCTTCCTTCCTTCCTTCCTTCCTTCTTTTCTTCCTTCCTTCCTTGTTTCCTCCCCAGTGATTTTTAACTAGAAAGATTTTGCGTTGGGGTGAAGGCTATTCTAATCTCCTTATTAGTTAGGACTCCTGGTTGCAAGTGATAAAAACCAACTAACATAATTAAGAGGAAAAGGAGGAAGGGAAATAGTTGTAGTAGCAGCAGCAGCAGCGGAGGTGGGGTGGTAGTGGAAGAAGAAGTTGTTAGCTGAGTCACTGGGAACTAAGAAGTCCAGGGATTGATCTAGTCTTAAGCAGATGTCAGAGTGAAACTCAGATGCCATGAACCAATTATTGTTCCTGGAGGAACAAATGCTCTTACTTGGTGGACCTGCTTTATAAACCTACTTCTCTAGTCAGGAAGACTGGATTATTTGCAGAAAGAAGGGTATGTGTGATGTTTTTAGACCCCAAAAAGAGTATGTGACCACAGTACACTACATAAAAGAATTGGTCAGTAGTAATTATAGAAGCCCCTTCTTTTATGATCTTTGATCAACAATTAAGGATAGTCTAACCTAGTGGTGATGCAGTGGATAGAGCATCGGACTGAGACACAGAGGACCCAGGTTTGAAACTGCAAGGTTGTTGGCTTGAGTGCAAGCCCATCTGGCTTGAGCACTGGGTTGCTGGCTTGAGCATGGGATCATAGACATGACCCCATGGTCGCTGGCTTGAAGCCCAAGGTCGCTGGCTTGAGCAAAGGGTCACTCACTCTGCTGTAGCCCTCTAGTGAAGGCACATATGAGAAAGCAATCAATGAACGACTAAGGTGCCGCAATGAAGAATTGATGCTTCTCATCTCTCTCCCTTCCTGTCTGTCTGTCCTTATCTGTCTCTCTCTCTCTCTCTGTCTCTGTCACACACACACACAAAAATAAAAACAATCAAGGATATTTTCAGACTACTGAAATATATATATATATATATATATATATATATATATATATATATGCTAATCCAGATACTGTAAAGAAAAACCTAGTGTTCTCTGAGTAATTAGCTGAAAGGGTTATACTAAAATTCTGTGCTATGGGGTGGGGTCAGCAAGGTGGAAGCATCTTTTCATTTGCAGCCTGACATTTATTTCACCTAAATTCTTGGGAAGTCAAATTTATACACTGGCTTTTTGGGATCACTTTGGATTCCTGATTATAGTCAATTTTTGTTCTGTCCACTATGCATTTTGCTTTACTCTGGAATTCTTTTAAAACTTGAAACAAAGTTCTCTAGTATTGGCTAACTCCCTGGTTCATAGGTAAGTTTATACTTTGTCAAGACCTCAATTATATTTTATGTAAGCATGCGCACGCGCATGCACACACACGCGCATGCACACGCACATGCACACACATACACACGCATACACACACACACACACAGAGCCAGCTCCTGATAGCCAATTGTTAAATTTCCAGGAACTTTGCAAGCCAACTTCTCAACACAGCCATTAATAAAAGTTTGTATAAACTTAATAAACAAATTATTTATTTATTTATTTAATAGAGAAAGAAAGGGAGAGAAAGAGAGAGAAGCATCAATTTTTTGTTCTACTTATTTATACATTCATTGGTTGATTATTGGATGTACCCTGACTGGGATCAAACTTGCAACCTTGGCTTATTGGGACAGCACTCTAACCAACTTAGGCAACCCAACCAGGGCCTTAAATAATTACTTTAAATGCAAAGATAAATACTCAAAGTTTATCACTCCCTAAGTATTTACACTTTTTATGTTTGTATGCTGGGAACACAGCAGTGTGCAACTGTGCGTCTCTTCCCAGGTCTGTTCAGTGGAGTCACGCTGGTAGCTTGAAATCAGCCATTGTGGGAATATTTACATCATGAAAATTTGTGAACGCTGTTAATCAGGGCTTTTTATTTCAGAGGGTTGGGTGTCAAACATTTACCAGCCTACCGCTGCACATACATATAGACAGCCTCCCTCAGTGTAGACTTCTTCCATATTCTTGTTAACATAGGTGTCACCACTTTTTTTGTATGTCTCAGGACAACGTATCAAGGAAAACGTTTTCATGCATCAAAGTATTTTAGTATATGCATAATTCAAAATTAGGATTTCTTTTTTTTTTTTTTTACAGAGACAGAGAGAGAGTCAGAGAGAGGGATAGACAGGGACAGACAGACAGAAATGGAGAGAGATGAGAAGCATCAATCATCAGTTTTTCGTTGTGAGACCTTAGTTGTTCATTGATTGCTTTCTCATATGTGCCTTGACCATGGGCCTTCAGCAGACTGAGTAACCCCTTGCTCGAGCCAGCGACCCTGGGTCCAAGCTGGTGAGCTTTTGCTCAAGCCAGATGAGCCCGCACTCAAGCTGGTGAAACTCAGGGTCTCGAACCTGGGTCCTCTGCATCCCAGTCCCACGCTCTATCCACTGCACCACCTTCCTGGTCAGGCCAAAATTAGGATTTCTTACAAATATATTTATCTGCCTGCTTATTGGGGCAAGTAGATAGATAAGCATCACTAGACACTACAGTGCTTAGATTCCCCCCCTGAATCCCTTGAAGGCATTCCGCATTGTGAGAGGCCTCACCCAAAGAAGATACCTGCCTCTACTCTCATAGGTGTGGTATTTCCCCCCTATTGTAAGACTGCATTTAAGAACACTGCTGGCACAGAATAAAAAATCTTGCCAATTTCTCGAGTCCTTGAAAGAGTAATTACTCAGTAGCCAGGATAAATTTGCATTCGATGACTCTTTTGGCCTTTCTTGCTAAAAGAAATGTATTTATGAATTCAGTCGCTTCACTGTCATATTATTTCCTTGCTTTGTACAATTAAGCCAAGTGTAATCTCAAAATAGAATCAATTCCTGAATAAATACTGTTTTAAGGCTGATGTAACTTCTTGTTTTTTGCAAGCTGCAGTTGAACATACATAGCTAACAGGCCAGCCGTACAGGAGGCCAGCCAATGCTTTAGATGTTTAATCTACTTAATGGGATAAAGGTTAGGCATAATTAAATATCTTTGAGCTTGAATCTCTCGGTGTAATAAGCAAATGACTTTGAATTAAATCCATCCAAGGGATAAAATAAAAACATTTATCAAAGGTAGCAATTTTGAAGGAATAACTCTCCTGGTCAAACTTAAAAAGACTTGGCACTCAGCCAAATGTCTAAAGAAAACCGTATCAACTTTAGCATATTCTTAGTAACAGCATTCACAAAAAATGTGGATAGAAAGATGAATTCCCTCTTCTCAGTCTTTGCTAAGCCCCAGGACTTGTCTTTTGTTATTTTGGTTTTCTTATTGTCCTGTGAATTAAGGCTCTGATGCAGCAAATGTCTGGAGAGAGCAAAGATCAAGCAGTCTAACTCTGAGACACTGAAGATTTCCCTACATCTGATGGCTAACAGGCAGCACCTGACCAGGTGGTGGTGCAGTAGATAGAGCAGGGGTCCCCAAACTTTTTACACAGGGGGCCAGTTCACTGTCCCTCAGACCGTTGGAGGGCTGGACTATAAAAAAAACTATGAATAAATCCCTATGCACACTGCACATATCTTATTTTAAAGTAAAAAAACAAAACGGGAACAAATACAATATTTAAAATAAAAAACAAGTAAATTTAAATCAAGAAACTGACCAGTATTTCAATGGGAACTATGGGCCTGCTTTTGGCTAATGAGATGGTCAATGTGCTCCTTTCATTGACCACCAATGAAAGAGGTGCCCCTTCTGGAAGTGCAGCAGGGGCCAGATAAATGGCCTCAGGGGGCCGCATGTGGCCCGTGGGCCGTAGTTTGGGGACCCCTGAGATAGAGCATTGGACTGGGATGTAGAGGACCCAGGTTTGAAACCCAGCTTGAGTGTGGGTTCATCCGACTTGAGCACAGGCTCAGCAGCTTGAGCGTGGAGTTGCTGGCTTGATTGTGGGATCATAGACATGACCCCATGGTCGCTGACTTGAAGCCCAAGGTCGCTGGCTTGAGCAAGGGGTCACTTGGTCTGCTGTAGCCCCTTGGTCAGGGCACATATCAGAAAGCAATCAATGATCATCTACGGTGCTGCAACGAAGAATTGATGCTTCTCTCTTCTTTCCCGTCTGTCTGTCCTTATCTGTCCCTCTCTCTGATTCTCTCTCTCTGTCAAAAAATAAATAAAATAAAAGGCAGCACTGATGAAAAGGCAGAGACTGTTCCTAGGAGACAAAAGTGCTCAGCTCCTGAAAGAAACAAGGAAGGGTCCCCACAGGCAATGCAGCAGAATTCCATCCGGGGATGTGCTCACAAGCCTGGCATCCTGCTGCCTCAGTTCCTATCTAGAACCGCTGCTCTAAAATCCCAGTTCCATTTCTTTATTGATTGATACAGACTTCGAGGAAGAGAGAGAGAAACATCAGTTTGTTGTTCCACTTATTTATGCATTCACTGGTTGATTCTTGTATGTGCTCTGACCAGGGGTTGAACCCTCAATGTTGGCATATCGGGACCATGCTCTAACCAACTGAGCTATCTCGCCAGGGCCTGGTTCCATTTCAACATGGATCTCTCAGTGTTGGCGACAGCTGACATCAATCACTCCTCTTTGCTACTTTCCCTGAAAAGACTGTGATCCAAAAGGCTGCCTGTGCCAACAAAACTTTGCATCCAGGCTCAGCGCTGATCTTTTTTCTGGCCTGTTGACCAGAAAATGATTCATCTAACGGCTGTCAGATAAACCAAACCCGGTAGGCAGGATTCCCTGTAGATAACTCCCTAAGACAGGCCGTACTGTGTCTTCAGAGAGATCTATACTGCTGCGGGCAGTGACACAAAGGCCAGAGGAAGGGACTGAGGGGGGAAAAGGAGAGGAATGGGGCTGGATAACCAGGTTCTGTGTGAAAGACAAATCACATGGTGTCATATGAAAGTAAAAAGAATTCCCATTAGCTGCCCTGAGCCCTTGTCTCTAATGTCCAAGAGGTGCCCACTAGCCTAAAGTTTTCCTCGTGTGAGTCATTTCTTTACTTTTTAGAATCAGGGTGTGGAAAAGAGAGTGTTGGCCAAGAGCTCTTTCCCCAGCTCCTCCTCTCTCTCTTTACACATATACATGCATGCAAAAGTACATGTACATGCACACCTACAGTTCTGTGTGTATATGTGTAAGCCCTGTGATCAGAGCTTGTTTCTGACTTTGTGCATTTTAACAGATAGTGTTCTGGATGTCTGCTTTAAGAACACTGTATTATGCTTTCGTATTATGACCTATGTTCCATAATCTTTCATTTGTATGTTTATTTTGAGCCTTTGATCCTTGGCACTAAGTTTTTGAATATTCCACATTTTAAATTCTATCAGTGTGCTCCATGTAAAAGAACTTGTTTAGGCCAAATATCATAAAGAGAGTGTTTGCTCAACAATTGAGTAGATTTTGTTTCCTTGTTGACTCACTTCAAGCCCTAGAGAGTGGAATGCCTTGCTCCACAGGCTACCTGATAGCCATCGGAGTCACTGTATTTGACTAGGAGGAGTGGGTACAAGAGAGAATATGTAAGGCCAGGGGCTGCCGCCGCCATCGTGGCCATTCGCATGCAGGTTCTCATTAAATTTGGGCAGGTGGTAAAGAAATGGCAGAGTCGGAGGATGGTGCGCCATTCTGTTTACTGGTGTCTCACCAAGACAGGCAAGCCACCAGAAAAGCCAAGGGAAAAGCAGAAACCCTGCTTATCCCATGGAGGGCAAGGGATCAGGGAGGGGAGAAAAAAGAAATCCTCCTGCACCTCTTGGTAGTGGGGCAGAATCTCCCTTCCAGTAAACATTAGCAAGACAATGGCCCCTCCCAGTCAGGAAGAGAACCTGCAACCTCACAGACCACTATACCTGGCGTAGCCCAGCCCTCAGTGCAAACTATAAGAGAGCAAACATATACACCATATTTACAAACTATTTGACCAACAGTATGGTATTTAAGCCGTGATGGCCAAGTCAAGCCCTTCTCTGAACTCAAACTATCCAAGAAAAAATTCTTCCTGAGAAAATGCAGGGATAGAAGTTTTCCATCAGATTCTGGCCCTGGCCAGTTGGCTCAGTGGAGAAAGCATTGACCCAGCATATGGACATACCAGATTCAGTTCCGGGTCAAGGCACACAGGAGAAGCAACCTTCTGCTTCTTTTTCCCTCCCTCTCCCGCTACTCTCTCCCAGTGGCTTGATTGGTTTGAGTGTTGGCCCTGGGCACTGGGGATAGCTTGGTTGGTCTGAGCATTAGCCTCAGGTGCTAAAAGTAGCTTGGTTGATTAGAGCATCAGCTCCAGAGGGGGGGTCGCTAGATGGATCCTAGTCAGGGTGCATGCAGGTGTCTGTCTCACTATCTCCAATCTTCTCACTTAAAAAAAAAAAAAAAAGAAAGAAAGAAAGAAAAGAAATTTTCCCTCAGATCCAAAGGAAGAAGAGGCAAGTTTATGACTGACAAATTCAAGGAAAGGACAGACAGAACTGCAATCTGAAGGAACTGAGCTGAAGACCAGGGCTTCCTGGGTGAGAGCCAAAGTATTCAACTGTTCTTTGCATCAGCTGGGGAGTCTAATGACTACTTTCTGCCCTCTCCTCCATCAAGTATGTCCTCTGACCAGCTGCCTGTGATGGCACCATCTTTGAATTCCTGAAAATCCTTCTTCTGGAATGTCTTCCCAGCTTCCTATAACTTGTGCATTTCCTTACCTGTGTTGAAGAGGTAACCCAACATGGTCTAGCTCTCATAAATTTCTGCATTGTTTCCAAAATAATGGAGACAAAACTTGGAGCTGCGTGTGGCTGGCAAGGGTCCAGAGAGTCTCCGTGGCTAAGGGTGCCTTCGTCCAGACTAGTGGATACTACTGTTCCCCACAAAGGCTGGGATACCCCTGAAGTCTTCCCGGGTGGGACCCTTTAGAGATGGGCTCAGGGTCTGAGTTGATTAGGAGAATTAGACACATTGCTGAGCTAAGAATTTTAAGTTGGTTAAAAACCTCTGAGATAAAGGCTGCTCACTTCCAGCTATAACTTTCACACATCCACTGTTGTTTAAAAAATAGCAGATGAAACTGAAATAGCTGGGCTCTTCCATGCACCTTCCTCCAGACCCATGAAAGCCTTCCCTGCAGTTTCCTCACTGACAGGACTTGGTGCTTGGACATGATGCTCCTGAGCTTGCGGTGTCTGTGATTTCTATTTAAAGCAAATTGCAGACAGAGAAATATTTGCTGTAAATTATTACAGCAATGTGACACATGGCTTTTCTGCCACAAAGGTCATTCTGTCACAGGCCTCTCGCTTCCTCCTCAATTGCTGTTCATTCCAGGAGGCTTCCTCAATTTCAGCAATTCTTGTGGTGCAGAGACAGCCGCCCAGCCATTTATCACTGGGAATAGCCAGGAGAGCTGTGATCTCTTACATCCCCACACAATGATCTGAGTCTTGGAAGGCTTCCTAAACTCCCTGACCCCCTCTGCCTGGTCAGGGCCTCTCTTCCTTTCTACGTGGGACAGATCGAGTTCAGATGCAGGGCTCTTCCACTGCTTAGAAGCTTGTAGGTCACAGCAATGTCCAACAGATTCATTAACATAGCAATCGAAGGAGAGGAAAGAAGGCTGGGTGATTCTGGTGAATGCTGAGCTTTGCTCTATATCCTCACATAGAATCTTGATAGACCCGCAATCGCAATGGTAGAATTTGAGGCCCTATTTTGCAAAAGAATTTCAGAGTCAAAAGCATTGGAGTAGAGCCATCAGGACGAAAAGCCTTGCATTACAAAGCCCTACTGCAAACAAGCTCAGCTCAGGGGAGAGTCTTCACTAAAATTTTCACAAATGTGTGGTCAATGACCTGCTTCATTTCCAGCTCCATTCCAGCAGGTGAAAAGTATTTTTAAATTTTGAATGAAGGCAAGAATTCCTTGTCTCCCATCAGTGGTTCTTGTTATTTGTTCTCTTAGAACACAATGCCCTTTCTTCAGCCCTGCTTTCTGAGCAGAGGGCCTTCCTGCAACTTGCAGGCATTGCCATAGTTTTTGATGGACCCACTCTGGTTCTGAGGGTGGAAGCAGGGCGTGTCAGTTACATACAGACTCCCAGGGGATGCATTCCTGAGTAAGCAGGCCTGAGTGTGCCCACATCCATCCTGGCTCTTTGCTCCCAACGGCCCTGCTTTCGGAGTGGCTTTCCAGACAGGCGCCCCTCACCAGCTTGCACCATGGCCAGTGAGGTCTTGCTTGCCAAGACCCTTGACTCTGGTGCAATCCACAGCTGAGAGACACGAGCATGTAGGGTCTGAACAATGGGCCATCTTGAACTCATAACTATATTTTGGGAACAAAAACTGTGCATAGAGATTTAAGGAATTCAGCAGTTGGAGAGAAGAAAAGCAGGCAATGCGAGAATGGCTGCTTTTGGCCCCACCTACTTTCTTGGCCACAAATTCCAGAAGATTTCTGGAATTACTTGTTTGAAAAGTCTCATTTGGGAAAAAAAATGTCTAAAACATTTCCCCAGTAGTAGGCACCTTCACCAGCCACTTTCTCAGGCAAAGGGGCGCTTTACAAGCACTAGATTGGAAATTTAGAAAGGACAAAAGTCACAATGAGTGAAATTGGATTTATCTTTACAGAATTTAAACAATAAGACCAATTAATATACAAAATTAGAGTAGTTTAGTTTCTGATTTCCTCTTTGAAAAAGAGACAAGGTTGAATACCTTAAAGTTACAGCTTCCCCAAAAGTGACGCTCAAATTTATTTTCAGGAAAAAACAGCAAATCAATCACCTTTTCTACTTTTTTACTATTAATACATATAATCACACACATTAGTAAGCTGCAGTTCTGCTTTTGAAGTTACCTATTTCTTTATAGCAGCTCATACTGAAATAAATTGTAAAGAGAAAGAAAAAGACACAGGATGGGACGTGATTCAGGTGGCAGGTAGGGGTGGGAAAATCCAGGGAAAGACAGGCAGAGGCCCGCACTGTATTGCTGGACATTTCCAAATGTCACTCTCTGGGAGCAACACTGTAAACCCTTGAGAAATCTTAGTTTTGTCCAATTTCTGAACTCTAGTTTCTCTTCCGTGAGGACCATCTGTCTTCTAGTTCAGGCCCTTGTGGGACCCCCATCTCCTGCATTGTTTTGTCTTTAAAACACTCACATTACCTGAAAGAATCTCCAGTCCCTCGGAGCCTAGCGAACCAGCCTCTGCTCCAGCCCCCACTGCACCTTGGACATGGGCTTGGGCCAAACAGGGAAGGTACAGGAGTAGAAAAAGAAGTTCTGGTGAAAAGGCTACAGGACATAAAGTCATAAAGTACAATTTGGAAAGCCAGGTTCTAAAAACTCGTCCGTGAGCCTGCTTTGGTCATGGGCCTCTACTAGGGTGTAGAATAATTTGCTAGATGTTTATTATATGGCAAAACCAGGAAGACACTCTTGCACGTGGGGCCCTCAGGATGAAATCTGGCACACAAGTCTGTCCCACGACTTTGAATGGAAGCTGTCTGGGATAGGCAGGTGGAGTAGGGACAGTCATAAGTCTGCCCAGGCTTGTCACCTCTTCCCCTCAGGCAACCAGACTGGGCAAACACAGACCCAGGACCCAGCAGGGCACAATTCCAGGGTGAATGAGGCCCTGGAAATGCACAAGCCAGCCCTTCGCAGTGGCCCTCGAGGAGGCCCAGCGGCAAGAAAGCATGTTCCCTCCACAGCTGCAGACCCCGAGCTTGTCCCCTTCCCACCCACCCCCTGTGCTATCTCACTGTGCTTCCAAGAGACAGCCCTAAGCTGACCACTCTTCCATGCCAAAGGCATCTTGCTCGGCCCCCTTTGCCTACTCGACAGCCTCTTCTGCTGTAACACAAGAGGCACCTGGAGCAACAGCACGACCAACCATGACTTTTAGCCACTAGTAAATGGTACCTTTTTCTCCTCTGAGCAAGAAGCATGTGATGCAGGACCTTCTAGAGAGGGACCAGGGGCAGCTGAACTCCAGTATTCAGTTTGCTCTTTTATGGAAAGAAGGGGGTGAGTAAGGAGGGAAGGTCAGTACAGGGGAGTTCAGCTAGCTGCCTCTACGTCAGGGATTCCTGCTAGCCCCCAGCTCAGGGATACTCATGACTTTTGTTTACTTGTGAACTCTCATTGCTCACTGCCAATCAGCGTTCTAATATCTTATAAGGATTGTGCAAGAAACAGTCTCTGACAGGCCTGGGTTAGTCACCAGCAGTTGTCATGTTGGGCCCCGAGCCAGCCTGTGGCTCACCTGCCTAGTCTTTCTACAGGCAAGGGCTTCAGAGAGTTTTTTCTGGCTGATGGCTGGGGGCTTGCAGCATTTGCTCGTTCCCTCCCTCCAGAATGTAAGTCAAATTGTGAAAAGGAAGAAAACAGTCTTCTACAGTTCCACAGCATGAAAGCACCCTCCAGGCTGAGGCATCCTGGGAGCCTGCTCTTAGTGAGGCTCCTGTCACATATGTGGCATTTCTCCTGACAGCAGAGCCTTCACATTGTCCTGAAAGCGTCAGTCAGCCATTATCTGCTGCCATTTTGTAAAAAACAACAAAAAATTATACCAAACTTTTGCTCAAGCCTGTGAATAGTAAAATTTGCCAAGGGAAATGGTGGGAACTGTATTGCTTAAATCCTTTCAGACATGCCTGAATAAAGCACTTTGCTTAGACTAAGGAGAATAGACTGGCGCTGACCCCGCAGGGCATCGATAAGATGACCCCAGAGGTTTTTTCTTCCTTCCTGTGTTTGGTTTCTATGAAGGAGAAAGACTAGAGCTTAACCAGTGAAACAGAGAAGTTCATACCCCCTTCTACCCTCAAGTCCTTTAATCTTTAGTTGGGTTCTGATTCCATATTGTCTCCACCAAAGAAATTTTAAAAGCATCCACACATAATCCACCTAAAATGTTGTAAAATCATCATTTCAAAAAGCCTTTCGAGTTTCCATTTCTTCTTCCATAATTACTGCAAATTTCATCATGAGTGGACTCTGAATAATTCTGCCAGTTCCCTCTGGAGCCTCAAAGTGCCCTCCACCTTACAGCAGTCAATTAGAGTCAAATGTTCCCTTGCCTGGCTTTGTGAAGCTGTGATGAGGTAAGGGTTGTTTGCTCTTTGAGATCCAAATAATCACAGGGCAGCTTCTTGGACAACAGCTAGAATCCAGAAAAGTAAAAGCAGAAGGAAATGGCATCTTTTGCAAGAGCTGTATAGCTTTGCTTTCTTTTCTTCTTTCATGTATTCTGTTTAGAAAGCAGATAAGGAGGTATTATTATTGAGAAGGAAGTGTGTGCATTAGCTGCCATGGTAACTTATGTTACTATTGGCACTGTCCAGGTCAGTTAAGGCCTTTTCATAATGCTCATTTTCTTTCTGGGACTGAGAAAGCCACTCAAGTCAGAGACAGATAAGTATCTTATAAGCACTGAGCATCAGGCTTCAAAGGTCCTTCTATTGACTTTCCTGGCAATCTTACTGTGCACAGCGGAGTTGCATTTACTCCAAGCCCCTGGGAAGAGCCTGGGTCCTGGACTGTGCCCAGTTCTAGCTCTGGCAGGGAGACCTCCTTTAACAGGGGGCCATCTTGCCACCATATGTTTCTGCACCTGCTGCCCAGTCGCTCTGCAGTTGGAGTCCAAGCCCCACTTGTTTGCTCCTGTGGAGATCATTCCTCCCAGGCCCTTGCATACAGAGTCACTCTAGCAGGGTCCCCATGGAGCTGTGTCACAGTACTAGAACACTGGCAAACACTTTTATTTCTTTAGCAAGAGAAAGAGACAGACAGACAGGGGCAGACAGCCAGAAGGCAGAGAGATGAGAAGCATCAACTCATAGTTGCAGCACTTTAGTTGTTCATGATTACTTTCTCATATGTACCTTGACCGAGGGACTCCAGCCAAGCCAGTGACCCCTTGCTCAAGCCAGTGGCCTTGGGCTCAAGCCAGTGACCTTGGGCTAAAGCCAGAGACCTTGTGCTTCAAGCCAGTGACCTTTGGGCTCAAGACAGCAATCATAGGGTCATGTCTATGATCCCACGTTCAAGCCAGTGACCTTGTGCTCCAACTGGTGAGCCCACATTTAAGCCGACAACTTTAGGGTTTTGGACCTGGGTCCTCAGCATCCCAGGCCAACGCTCTATCCACATTCATTTCTTTTCAACTCTCATTCATACAACTGTGGGGTAATCCTCCCAGTGTACTGTGATATCTATGATTTTTGCTAATCCCTAATTACCTTGATGCTTACTTATTTCCTCAGCCACTTCTTTGGAGGTGACATGAGGTGCCCTGAACCATGCATTTCAAATCCTACAGAGTCGCTTCCACTGCTTCTTGGGAGTCCTAGCTCCATCATTTTACACTTTACTGGCCATGATGGTTTTTCAACATTAATGCAAAGTGATGGGCAGGAAGGAAGAACACATAAGGTTAAATATGTGGCTATTTAACTCAGGAGAGTGTGAGCTGAGCGATAGTGTCTTACATCATGGAGAACTCACACACTGATAGAGGATTTCTAGTGGATACATTTAGTATGTGTTCAGTGCTCCATTCATTCAGGACGCACTGGGACAGCTACACTGGCTGTCAGTAGCTACTTATTTGGTGTCATGTCATACAGATTGGAACTATTGCAGTGATTAATAAATAGTATTAGGCCCTGGCCGGTTGGCTCAGAGGTAGAGTGCTGGCCTGGCGTGCAGGAGTCCCGGGTTTGATTCCCGGTCAGGGCATACAGGAGAAGTGCCCATCTGCTTCTCCACCCCTCCCCCTCTCCTTCCTCTCTGTCTCTCTCTTCCCCTCCCGCAGCCAAGGCTCCATTGGAGCAAAGTTGGCCCGGGCGCTGAGGATGGCTCCATGGCCTCTACCTCAGGCACTAGAATGGCCCTGGTTGCAACAGAGCAACGCCCCAGATGAGCAGAGCATCGCCCCCTGGTGGGCATGCCAGGTGGATCCTGGTTGGGCGCATGTGGGATTCTGTCTGACTGCCTCCCCGTTTCCAACTTCAGAAAAATACAAAAAAAAAAAAATAGTATTAATGTAAACAAGTATTTCATGGGACAGTTTTAAATGAGGATTGCTACATATTATATTTAATCAATCATATGTATAAGGCCTAGGATTTTAAAAAGCATTTTTGACCCCCTTTAACCTTTCCTTGGAAATTTCTCAGGAGGACCTGCTTGGGTCAGCAAGGGGGCCAAGCAGACAGGGCCTCGAGTCCTCCCCCTTCTCCTACCTCTGTTTACTCAGAGTGCTTGCTCTTTCACATGGGGCTCTGAGTCAGATTTCTTTTGAGGAAAGTGCTCTCTGTTCATTAGAAATAAGGTTGAAATCCTATAAGATATACAATTCCTATACAAGGTGGTATTTCTATGAGGACTTACAGGTACATGGAAAAGAAGACCTAATCCAATCTTGGGGGTGAGGTATGGAAGACTTTCCATAAAGAGTGATTCCTGCGTGTGTGTAGGGTGGGGGTGGGCAATGATGCCCCTTCCAGGTGGAGGCAGCAGCATGTGGAGAGTCCCAGAAGCAAGGAGAAAGAAGGGTTAGCTTCTTTAGAGAGTTTCAATGTGTTCAATATGGCTTGAGTGTTTGGTTTCAGATAAGATGAAAGATGCCTGTCTATTCCACTTTGTCAGTTTCACATCCTTTAACCAATTAACCAATGCTCTGTGTCTGGGTGGTGCCTTTCATACTTTTTTTTTTTTTTTTTAATTTGGTGAGCAAGATGAGGCAGTGACAGGACAGACTCCTGCAAGCCTTGACCAGGACCCACCTGGTAAGCCCCATCTGGGGCCGATGCTCTGCCCATCTCGGCCATTGCTCTGTTGCTCAGCAACTGAGCTTTTCTTAGCCCTAGGCAGACATGGAGCCATCCTCAGTGCCCGGGGTCAACTTGCTCCAATCAGCCATGGCTGCAGGATGGGAAGAGAGAGAGAAACAAAGAAAGAGAGAGAAAAAGAAGCGAGTGGGGGAGGGGTGTAGAAGCAGATGGGCGCTTCTCCTGTGTTCCCTGACCAGAACCAAACCCCCAGGACATCCACACGCTGGGTCGACGCTCTACCACTGAACCAACCAGCCAGGGCCTCCAAACCCTTGGTATATTTCTCCCTGTCCTTTTGGTACTGCTGAACTTTGACCTCAACCACATTATTAGAACATACTTCCCATGTGACCCAGTTTGAGACACTAGACATTGAATCCAGTCATCTGACCTATACATTTGCCTTTTTACCATCTCCACATACTTATCAATTTTTTCCAGATTTCTGAGCCCCATCAAGCCTGAGGTCTGATTTGTCTAAAACGATTGCTGAACTTCCACTGGCCAAGACCTAGCCTTCTCGTTTTCATTTGGTTTCTTAGTCATGTCTTTGGACAAGACTCTTTGCAATAGAATGATAGAGTGACCTCGCAAATGCCCAACACCATACATACAGTGAGCAAGTGTAGAACCTTGGTTTGCACTTGTAAAATTTTCACGTGGTTAACCCTCAACAATTACTGTGCTGTCCTGTAGCTTGCTAACATATCTCTGTACCATGTTGTAGTCCAGCTATGATATTTTAGCTTACAATTAAGTTTTTCATCTGTGGGCAATGTTCCATGCTCTCTTCTTTACTTTGGACTTCTCTCAGGTAAAGGGGTCTCCAAGTTGTGAGAATGGAAAATGCCAGAAATTTCCTCCCCTTGTGCACTGCTGAGCACCACGATGATGTCTCCCAGAACTCTGGGCTTGTCAAAAATCAAAGAGCTCTGTTTTAGTCTTTATGAAGCCATCCTATCTGGTGGAGAAACCACCTAGTTCTACACTGCTTATTATGGCCTCCAAATTGTTGATTGTGACAAAGCAAGTTTTGTGTATAGGAAATAACCACTTCCCTTCTCCCTTTGTAGGACCTTCAAAAAATTTGATCTTAGATAAGAAGCCATAAATAATTACATAAACACTTACTCAGCCTTTGCCTTTTTTCTTTTAATCCTTTAATGATACTTTAGCAATAACATCAACACTACTTTTTTTTCCTCAGTTTTCACAGTGAATGAAAATAGGAAGAAAATTTAAATATTTTAAGTATCTGGCTTGTAAGGTTTGCATTATTTGTGAGAAAATGCATTGCTGGCTCCTAACTTGCTAACCATATATGACCATGCAGCTGAATGCAAGTTTTTCTTTTCCCCAGGCAGAGAATAAGACCGTTTTTACAGTATGTCATTGATGACATAAATTTCCCAGCTATATGCCGTACTTAGATTAAAACTGTGCTTTTAGATGTGAACCATAACTACAGTATCTAGTATTAACTATCTAAACTGTAACTTCTTCCAAGCCATAAAAAAGTTGAAAGTTAGGTCACTCTGTAAACCAGGGGTCCCCAAACTACGGCCCGGCCCGCGGGCCACATGCGGCCCCCTGCGGCCATTTATCCGGCCCCCCGCCGCACTTCCAGAAGGGGCACCTCTTTCATTGGTGGTCAGTGAGAGGAGCATAGTTCCCGTTGAAATACTGGTCAGTTTGTTGATTTAAATTTACTTGTTCTTTATTTTAAATATTGTATTTGTTCCTGTTTTGTTTTTTTACTTTAAAATAAGATATGTGCAGTGTGCATAGGGATTTGTTCATAGTTGTGTGTTTTTTTATAGTCCGGCTCTCCAACAGTCTGAGGGACAGTGAACTGGCCCTCTGTGTAAAAAGTTTGGGGACCCCTGCTCTAAACAGAGGTTGGGCTTTCTAATATACTGTTACCTTTAATGGGACAAAAGGTGATGGCAATGCTACATGAATATTAAGCTGGCCTATCCTATTCAGTTTTTCTCTTCTCTTCTCTTCTCTTCTCTTCTCTTCTCTTCTCTTCTCTTCTCTTCTCTTCTCTTCTCTTCTCTTCTCTTCTCTCCTCTCCTCTCCTCTCCTCTCCTCTCCTCTCCTCTTCTTTTTTCTTTTCTTTTTAATTAAGTGAGAGGCAGGGAGGCAGAGATAGATTCCTGCATGTGCCCCAACTGGGATCCACCAGGCAAGCCCCTATGGGGCAATGCTCTGCCCATCTGGGGCCATTGCCTTACAACTGAGCTATTTTAGTGCCTGAGGCGAGGCCATGGAGCCATCCTCAGTGCCCAGGGCCAATTTGCTCCAACTGAGCCATTGCTATGGGAGGAAAAGAGAGAGATAGAGAGAAAGGAGGTGGGAGAGGAGGAGGGATGGAGAAGCAGATGGTTCCTTCTCCTGTGTGCTCTGACTGGAAATTGAACCCAGTACATTCACACACTGGGCACACACTCTACCACTGAACCAACTGGCCATTGCCCTATTCAGCTTTCTGTGGGAATAAAAATGTTATGCTTCAATGTAAGCAATAAATATTTGCCATGTCCTTAGTGATAGATTAGACATTTATTGTTTGAAAATGTTCTGGAGCCTAACCTGCGGTGGTACAGCGGATAAAGTGTTGACCTGGAATGCTAAGGCCACTGGTTCGATTCCTGGGCTTAGCTAGTTGTTGGGCAAATGAATTTGTAAAATTTGTGTTTTTTGAGTTTGCTCACTTTTATTGTTAAAAATGGCCGCTGCCCACATGAATTGCACTGCCAGGTGAAACTGCTAATTACCTTCCTGCTTGGGAAGGAGCTTTGTTATGCTAATGTGTGCTGGAGGAGGGGTTTTCGTGCCAAAAAGTTTGAAGAAGAAGGAAGAGGGCATTTTTTTTTGCAGAGTGAGAGCAGGGAGGAAGAGTGCTAGAGAGAAAGAAGCCAAGATGGAAGGGAAGGAGAGAGAAGCCAGTGTGTGCAGAGAGTAAGAAGCCATGTTGGCAGATGGGGAACCAGAGGTGATTTAGACTGGTGGGGGGCCTTTGATTCTAGGAAAAACTGGAAAAAATTCTCCTGGCTGTGAAACTAGAGAATGTGTGAGTGGGTTTTGGTGGCCCGTGTGTTTGTTTTTACTAGCCAGCCCATTGCGAGGCTAGAATAAAGGAATGGCCCACCAGTTTTTGGCTCCACTCTTTCTCTACCGTCTGTCTGAATCTAATGGGAACCTGCACCTGCCTGGCAGCGACGGTGGTCGTGACTACTGGCCTTACAAAGGGGAAAGAGAGAGAAGCCAGTTTTGCAGAGTAAGAAGCCATGTATGTTGGCAGATGGGGAACCAGAGATGAGGGGCTTTGTGAGCTCCACTGAGACTGGTGGGAGCCTTTGATTCTAGGAAAAAACTGGAGAAGATTTTCCTGGTTGTGGAACCGGATAATGTGTCAGTAGCTTTGTGAGCTCTGAGTGAATGAAGAGGGAAATATCTTTCCCTGTGTGTGTTTGCTCGTAGGCCGGTACAAGACTTGAATCTTGAATAAAAAGATGGCCTATCAGTTTTTGGCTCTACTGTTTCTTTACCGTCTGCCCGAATCTAATGGGAACCTGCATGGGAATGGCCATGATGGCGGCGACTACTGGCCATACCCCAGTCAAGCTGTGTATAGGAAGCAACTATTACAAGTTTATGCTTCCTGGTTCTCCCCTCTTTCTCTCTTTCCTTCCCTCTTTCTCTCTCTCTCCTCTCTCTACAAATAAATAAATAAAATCTAAAAAAAAAACAAAAAAACCAAAACGTCCTCATCAAACATAACATTTAAAAAAGAAAATGTTCTGGGAAAAAAATGAAGAGCCGTGTTAGCACAGAAACATGACTATTCATTAACATGAGAAAAAAAATTTTCTAACTCCAAAGTGACTTGAAATAGATGATTTAATATTTAATGTTACTATTATATACATTTTAAATATAACCACAGGAATACCTGTTTATAATTTGAATGTTAAAATACTGTGACTAGTAAAGCTTCATGAAAACTATCAAGGTAAAAGGTTCATGTAATGCTCTAGTTGTGTAATTTTCTTTTATTCTATTAAGCCTGTTTGACTCATAGTAGTAGAACTGATTGCATAAATATCATTATCCATGTCTCCCTGTAGTGCTTTTATCATTCATTGTTCATTTATTCACTTAAGCATGTTAAGCACATGCTGGGGCCAACGCACTTTGTAAGGTGGAATTTATAGATCAGGTCTTCGCCTTACAAGGTTAAAAGTCAAGTGGAAGGGAGTGTTTGACATGCTCTGACACAAGTGTAAAAAGAGCACAGAGGAATAATGGAGGATGGGGCAGGGTCTAGATAGACAGTGGCCTGGTCTACACCGTCCTACAATGTAGGATTTATCCACAAAAGATGAAAAGATGTCATGAAAGAGCTCTGAGTTGGGAATTAGAAAACTTGGGTTTGGCTCCTTGTCCAACTACTTACTAGGTTTGTGACTCTGGGCAATTTACTTCAACTCCCTGAGTTTTCTCATCTACAAAATAGAAATAATAATAGCTGCTTATCCATCTCACAGCATGGTGGTTGTAAGGCTCAAGTGCTAGTACAAGTGAAAAATTTTTTTTAAAGATTATATAAATTCTTAAAACTAATGAACAAATTTAGTAAAGTAACAGGATATAAAAATTAATACACAAAAATCTGTTGCATTTGTATAATACTAATAATAATCAGAAAGAGAAATTAAGAAAAAAATCTCATTTACAGTTGCATCAAAAGAATGAAATACCTAGCAATAAATTTAATCAAGGAGGTGAAAGAACTGTATTTGAAAACTACAAGACATTAATAAAAGAAATTGAAGAAGACACAAAAAATAGAAAGATATTCTATGCTTATGGATTGGAAGAATCAATAGTGTTAAAACACCCATACTACTTAAAGCAATCTACAGATTTAATGCAATCTCTATCCCTATCAAAATTCCAAAGACATTTTTTACAAAAATAAAAAAGAAACAGTTCTAAAATTTGTATGTAATTGCAAAAGACCTCAAATAGCCAAAGCAATCTTGAGAAAGAAATATAAAGCTGGAGGTTATCATACTCCCTGATATAAAACTATGTTAGAAAGTAATAATAATTAAAACAGTATGGCATCAGCACTGAAACAAACAGAGATTAATGGGACAAAATAATGATCCCAGAAATAAATCCACATTAATTTACGACAGAAGAGCCAAGAATATCAATGGGGAAAGGACAGTCTCTTCAGTAAATAGTGTTGGAAAAATCGAACAGTCACATGCCAAACAATGAGACTCAATCACTATCTTATACCATACATAAAATTTATCTCAAAAGATTAAAAGCCCTGGCTGGTTAGCTCAGCTGGATGGAGCATTGTCCTGAAGTACCAAGGTTGTAGGTTCGAGTCCCTGTCAGGGCCCATATGGGAAGCAACCAATGATTTCACTAAGGGGAACAACAAATAAATGTTTCTCTCTCTCTTCCCTTCCTCTCTGTCTTTCTAAAACCAATCAACAGGCCCTGGTGGGTTGGCTCAGTGGTAGAGCATCGGCCTGGCCTGTAGATATCCTGGGTTTGATTCCCAGTCAGGGCACACAGGAGAAGTGACCATCTGCTTCTCCACCCCTACCCCACCCCCCCTTCTCTTCCCCTCCTGCAGCCATGGCTGGATTGGTTCAAGCACATACCCCTAGGCAATGAGGATGGCTCTGTGGAGTCTCCACCTCAGGCACTAAAAATAGCTCAATTATGAGCATGGCCCCAGATGAGCAGACTATCAGCCCCAGACGGGTGTGACTGGGTGGATTCTGGTTAGGGCACATGCAGAAGTCTGTCTCTCTATCTGTCCTCCTCTCACTTGGAAAAATAAGAAAAAATAAATAAGCCAATAAAATAAATAAATAAGACTTGAACATACGACATGAAACCATAAGACTTCTAGAAGAAAACACAGGTGGTAAGTGTTTTAACATAGGTCATGGCAGTGATTTTTTTGAATCTGATACCAAAAGTAAAAGCAACAACAAAACAAAAATAAGTGGGACTACATCAAATTTAAAAGCTTTTGCATAGCAAAGGAAAGCATCAACAAAATGAAAAGTTAATCTACTGAATAGGAGAATATAGTATTTGTAAGTTACATGTCTGATAAGGGGCTAATACCCAAAATATATAAAGAACTCATATAAATCAACAGCAAAAAAATCAAACAATCCTGTTTTAAAATGGGCAAAATATGTAAATAGACAGTTTTACAAAGAAGATAAGCATATGCAAAAATAATCATCTTTAATTAACAGGGAAAGGCAAATCAAAATCATAACGAGATATTACCTCATACCTTTTATAATGTCTATTATCAACAAGACAAGAAATAACAAGTGTTGGTGAGGATGTGAAGAAAAGGGAACCCTTGTACACTGTTTGTGGAAATGTAAATTGGTGCAGCTACTATGGATAACAGTATGGAGCTTCCTCCAAAATATTAAAAATAGAACTACCATATGATCCAGAAATTCAACTTCTGATTATTTATGTGAAAACATTAACTTGAAAAGATATATGCACACCCAAGTTCATTGCAGCATTATTTACAATAGCCAAGATATGGAAACAACCTACATGTCTATCAATAAATGAATGGATAAAGAAATTGCTACACATACATATGTACACACTGAAATATTATTCAGCCATGAAAAGGAATTTGCAACAATATGGGGAACATTAGCTAACTGAAGTAAGTTAGAGAAAAACAAATACTGGCCTGACCAGGCGGTGGCACAGTGGATAGAACATCGGACTGGGATGCAGAGGACCCAGGTTCGAGACCCCAAGGTTGCCGGCTTGAGAGCAGGCTCACCAGCTTGAGCACAGGGCCACTGGCTTGAGCGTAGGATCATAGACATGACCCCATGGTCGCTGGCTTGAGCCCAAGTCGCACTGGCTTGAAGCCCAAGGTCACTGGCTTGAGCCCAAGGTCACTGGCTTGAGTAAGGGGTCACTTGCTCTGCTGTAGTCCCCTGGTCAAGGCACATATGAGAAAGCAATCAATGCAAAACTAAGGTGCCACAATGAAGAATTGATGCTTCTCATCTCTTTCCCTGCCTATCTGTCCCTACCTGTCCCATTCTCTCTTCTCTGTCAAAACAACAACAAAACAAATACTGTATATTCTCTCTTATGTGTGGAATCTAAAACAAAACCAAAATCAAAACAAAACCAAGCTCACAGATATAGAGAACAGATGGTAGTTGCCAGAAGTGGGGGTAAAAATAATATTTTTAAATATATATAATTAATTGTATATATAATTATAATATATGAATTATATACTGATATAATATTTAAGTATCATTATAGGCAGTGGTGTCCAACTTTAGGTGTTAAGACTACTTCTGAACTTCATATTAAGAAAGGGAGATGAAGAATTTAAAGAGGGCTCAAGAGAGATAAGAAGGTTAAAAAAAAAAAAAGAGTAAAATAGGAATCCCGAGACGATTTGTGCAATAAGCACAGATGGTGCTCTAGCTGTTTCCTGTCTTGACCAAAAACCAAACAGGAGAAATGGACTTAAATCCCAGCATAAGAGATTTGGATTAGGAATAAGGATGATTTACTTTCTCTAAAGAGCTGTTAAAATACTAAAATGGCCAGTTCAGAAAGATGCTGGTTCTCCTCCTTTGGGGGTCTTTAAAAATAGAATAGAGCCATCTTAACAAGGGAGGATCGTTGTTCAGTGCAGCTATATAAACAGTTCCAGCTCACCAAGAAGTACCCAGGTGACGCTTGGAACACTCCTAACTCTAAATTATTCCTTGGGGCGGGGAGGAGGGGCAGAATCTGGAGTATTACATCTGGGCCCCACTCACCTTCTGGACAAAGTGGATAAAAAAGATATGCCTTCTTGCCCGGACCAGATAGCTGGGTTGGTTAAAATGTTGTTGTCCTGACACACAAAGGGTACAGGTTTGATCCCTAGTCAGGGCACATACAGGGACACATTGTTTCTCTCTCTCTCTCTCTCCCTCTCTCCCTCACTCTCTCTCTCTCTCCCCTCACCACCCCTCTTTAACTCCCTCTAAAAAAAAAAAAAAAAAAAAAAAAAAAAGTAGTTATCC
Source organism: Saccopteryx bilineata (assembly GCF_036850765.1). Classification (NCBI taxonomy): domain Eukaryota; kingdom Metazoa; phylum Chordata; class Mammalia; order Chiroptera; family Emballonuridae; genus Saccopteryx; species Saccopteryx bilineata. The sequence goes on along the minus strand of NC_089494.1, from coordinate 63,945,667 downwards.
TGGCCAGACAGCTCAGTCCGTTAGAAACATCGTTTAGCTTAGTCGGTTAGAGAGTCATCCCAAAACACCAGTGTTGCAGGTTTGACCCCTGGTCATGGAACATGTGGGCAGCAGTCAATGAGCGCACAACTAAGTGGAACAACAGATGAATGCTTTCCTCTCTCTCTCCCTTCCTTTCTCTGTATCTCGAAAATGCAATCAATGAAAAAATGCTTTAAAAAACCCCACAAAAATGATATGTCTTTTCTTCTGCAGACCTGTTATTCTTTTTCTCACTTTGTATAACATCACATACCTACTACAATAGCCTGAGGGCCATAAATAGTCAGTCATTTGCCTTAGGGCCAACCAAATATACAACTACTTTCTCTTAAGCACTTAGATTGATTCTAATTATTTGTGGTATTCTGTCATTTCATCGCTGTGCCATGTGGAGGCGTAGTGGACACTAGACTAACTTAAGCCTCTAAGTTACAACCGTTACCCCAGAGGAATGTATTTCAGGGATTCCTGGTATATGGTTGGCAAGAAATCAGGTACATTGGGACCTAAAGCCTTAACTTGGTTATTTTCCAGGCTCTATAAAGTGAGTCAAGTGAAACAGAATCTTTAAGGCAGCCAGGTACAGACCCAAGTCTAGGCAGAAGGCAAGGGAGGGTCTGCATAACCAGCCCAGACATACTTCAAAGAAACCCTTGCCCTCTTGGACTCGTCCTGGAATGTTCTCGAACCTACATCATGATTAAATCTGGCTCCCATTCTGGTGGGAGCCTGCAAATAAACAGGAGTCTACGGTGGGTTTGCCAGTACGACTGTGGGTTAGTCCGGCCATTACTCCTGCTTCTGCCCCTCTTTGGCTGTGCGAGGAAGAGTTCAAGCCCAGAGGGCATGCCAATGGGTCCTCTCTTTCCCAGTATGATATCTGGGTCAGACCTAGTCCTGAAACGGCTTCGTTGTTTCTTGAGCTCATTTCCCATCTAATTACATCGCAGCTTGGAGCACGTGCCGCTTTTTTTCCACCCTTCGTGGTTGGAGTCTGTCTTCGTGTTTGTGTAGCCAACAGGGGAAAATGGCAGGGATAGGAGGGAGTTTTCTGTTGTAACTGTCTATTTTTAGTGGCTCATAAATTTCTCAATATTTCTTTGGCCTCAATATTTCATGCTTGGTCACAGCCCAAAGGGAAATTATTTTGGAAAGTTTGAGTAAATCCTCTTCATTGCTGCTTGGGCTGGGTAAGGGAGGCAGAAAGAAAGGCGTTTTTGAAAAATCGGGTCTGTAACTTTGGGGTGGTTGTGGAACTGGCTACTGGAATCCCCCTTGTCCAATCTCCCCAGCACCCCGTTAGAGGTGGGCTGCTGGGTTGAACGCTGAGGGGCCTGTCATAGGCCACCTTCTAGTTACAAGGGAGTAATAGAGCCCTGAGCTGCCCTGAGCTGAGCACTAATAGCAGGGCGATCAGTGGGCTTCACTGTGGTAGGAAAGGGGAAAGAACTGGGTTAGAGCTCAGGAAACTCGTCATCTGCTCTTACTAGCTGGAAGTTGACAGATTAGTCCCTTCTCTGGAGATCAGCTGCCTCCTCCACAAAAATGAAGCAGCTAAGCCAGCTCTCAGTTCTAATTCTATTTTGTAGCAAGGGGATACAAATCTATCTCTTTTTGGAATGAAAGTACCCCAGTAATTTGGGGGAATGGGAATTATTTTCATGTTTTAGGTGTGCTGCTGGTAAGAAGTCATTGAGACCAAAGGCAGGCTTTTCCTGTAGCTCACCTTAGGGAGAATAAAAAAAAAAAAATCAAGGCTCTGGAATTCAAGTATACAGAGGACTTCTTATTTGTGGAAGCCGGAGATGCAGGAGTGATATAAACAAAAATGAAGTGATGATTTTTATGTGGTCATTCAACTTGATTTTTCAGAAGTGAAAATATTTATTCATCAGAGCAGATGAAAGCCAAGCTCAGCTCTCTTCTAAAAATATGAAAAATTTTACTTGTTTATTTATTCATCTATTTATTTCTTCAACTGATATTTATTGAGTGCCCACTGACTTTCACCCTTCCCTCTAGCAGTGGGAAAGGAAACGGACTCAGAAAGGAAAAGGTAAGGAGAGAACTAGTTGTCTGTCTGGACACAAAAGGTGGGCTTGTGACCAGACGCCTAGATCACACACGGTCAGGCTTCCAGGGTTCAGAGGCAAACCCTCCTTGTGGACTGATAGAGATGCTGGAGCTGTACTGGGGCCATGGGCAGGATGCCATCGCGCCTACCGTGGCTTCTCGTTCCCTTGCCTTGTCATCTATTCCCATGGGAAGTTCTGAGTTCTCACACATGTCCTCAGTCAGGAAGGTCAGCGTGGACACATCTGTGTGTATCACAGGGCGCGGCCGATAAGCACCAGCTGCTGCACCTACTTGGCCCAGAGCACCACATCCGCTTCCATATCAGCTACTGCAGCAAAACCGCAGACTCCGTCCACAAGCCTGGTCAGAGCCAGCTTCGAAGAAACAGAAAAAGAAACATGGAGCTTGACTGGGTATCTTGCCAACCGGGCAAAACCTGGTGTTGGTGCTGCTGCTGTCAGAGGCGGCGGAGGAGGAGTTGTGGCTTTATTTTTCTGAGGCTTTGACATGAAACCAAGAGAAAGGAGTCCCTGTACTCCTGCCAACCTGAGAAAATGGTACCAGAGCATAAAGTAGTCCTCAAGCATACCCCTCTTTGAGTGGTGGTCTCAAGCTCACCTGGGGACCTTGTTAGCATGCTGGTTCTGAATCAGCACGTCTGGGATGGGGGTCTGAGAGTGGCCGTTGCTAACAAGCACCTACATGGTGCCTATAATGGTGGGCTTTGTTTGATTCTCCCCCACATCCTCCTCCAGGGTAGGGATGGAACAGAAATCGAGCTGGACCGACGACAATATCTGAACACAGGTCAAGGAGTGGCACATGAGCCCTGTATGGCCAGTCAGAGTTTCTGCCTTTTTAAAACTGGGGGTTTGTGGGATTCAATATGGAACTGAGAGAAGGAGACCCTTTTCTCTCTAGTTGCCAAGAGTGAGCCAGAGCTGCTATTAGCAGTGGTTCCCGTGTCACAGAGGAGCTGGTCTGAGAAGATGCAGCAGATACATGGGAGAAGCGAGCAGGGGAACAGAAAGGATCTTTTTTGTTTGTTTGTTTTTTGTTTTTACAATGACAGAGAGTCAGAGAAAGGGATAGATAGGGACAGACAGACAGGAAAGGAGAGAGATGAGAAGCATCAATCATTAGTTTTTTGTTGCGACACCTTGGTTGTTCATTGATTGCTTTCTCATATGTGCCTTGACCGTGGGCCCTCAGCAGACCGAGTAACCCCTTGCTTAAGCCAGCGACCTTGGATCCAAGCTGGTGAGCCTTGCTCAAACCAGATGAGCCCGTGCTCAAGCTGGAGACCTGTGGGTCTCGAACCTGGGTCCTCCACATCCCAGTCCAATGCTGTATCCACTGCGCCCCCGCCCCCGGTCAGGCAGAAAGGAACTTTTTTTTTTTTTTTGTATTTTTCTGAAGTTGGAAACAGGGAGGCAGTCAGACAGACTCCCGCATGCGCCCGACTGGGATCCACCAGGCATGCCCACCAGGGGGCAATGCTCTGCCCACCAGGCGGCGATGCTCTGCCCATCTGGGGCGTCGCTCTGTTGCAACCAGAGCCACTCTAGCACCTGAGGCAGAGGCCACAGAGCCATCCTCAGCGCCCGGGCCAACTTTGCTCCAATGGAGCCTTGGCTGCGAGAAGGGAAGAGAGAGACAGAGAGGAAGGAGAAGGGGAGGGGTGGAGAAGCAAATGGGTGCTTCTCCTGTGTGCCCTGGCCAGGAATCAAACCCAGGACTCCCTCACGCCAGGCTGACACTCTACCATTGAGCAAAACGGCCAGGGCCAGAAAGGATATTTTTTTTTAAAAAATTAATTTGAGAGAGAGAGAGGAAGAGAGAGAGCGAGAAGTATTCCTTTGTTATTCCACTTAGTTGTGCACTCATTGGTTGATTTTTACATGTTCCCTCTCCAGGGGTTGAACCCTCAACCTTGGTGTTTCTAGGACAAAACAGACAACTGACTGAGCTAACTGGCCAGGGCCCAGAGAGGATTGTGACTGTTCTCAGTGTCCTGGTTCCAGTTGTCCCTCAGGGCGGTTCCACCTGGCCCTTCCTGTGGTTTTCCTCTGTGAGTCTGCAAACTACCCTCTATTGCTTAAACCAGGGGTTCTCAGCCTGGCTTCCCATTATCGTCTGATGCTGGGGCTCTCACCTGGGGACTCTGATTCAGTCTGTCTGAGATAGGACTTGGGCATAGGTTGTTTTTAAAGCTACCCAGGCAATTCCAACATGCTGAGTTATACTCGTGCAGGTTAGGTGCATGCACATCAGCAGCAACTGAGAGTCCTAAAGTGGGCTCTTGGGAACCACCAAAGTAGAGGAATCAGACTGAACGAGAAGGCTGAGACAAACTCTTGAGAGGACAGCATCTAACAGTGGGCCTGAAGCAAGGGAGGCCGAGGACCCCACTCCAGCCTTCAGTGACCTCTCTGCTCCCTAAACTCATGTGTGCCACAAGATACCATCTCTGAATTATGTGTAGTGCTCAGTCTTGTTTTGGTCTTTAAGTGTTCCAAGAGGCTAGCTCTCATTTCAGGTCATATGCTCCTTCAGGGAGGGATGGTATCTCTACCTCTTTCATTTCTTCTAAAGCCCCAGCCACTGTACATGGACTCAATGGCATTCTCAAATATGAGCTGATTCATGAATATCCAAGCATGTGCCATAACTGGTTGGCCTCATTTTTTACACTCTAGTCTCCCCAACTTCTTCCTTGATGATGAGGAATTCCTGAGGCTGTTCACTATATTCTCAGCATGTGTTTTGAAGAAGGAGAGGGGAAGATTCATCAAGTTCTTCTGTTATAGTCCAGACCCACATCTTAATCCAGAGTGGATGAAACGGTCCACAAGTGGGAGATCAAGAAGTTTGTAAACTCTCTCTGCCACTTTAGGTACAACAAGTTGTTCTCTTGAAATAAAAATAGCTGCTAGTTTTTTTTGGGGGGGCAGCGTTTTCCACCAAGGTCAGGCCCTTTTCTCAGAAATGCAGTTGCCTGTGGAAAACTGACACTCCCTAACCAGTCCTTAACAGCTGTTGGCCCCACAGCAATCATAATTATTCTGCAGGCTTCTCGCTAAATTCCAGTGGTGGTCTCTGCCAGGGCTGGACGCGCATGCGCACTGGAGGTGGCGAGCTCACAGCGCTCTTTGGGTGGTATCCTCTCCCCTTCCCTCAGGAGGACTTGCCCTGGGAAGCTTCCAGGTGGACCTTCCGCAGCGAATGTGAGGCGCCCAGGGAGCATGTGTAGAGCTCTCAGGCTGAGCCTTAAGGCTGTTTTTCCCTGAATCAAGAATCTGAAGCACAATAAGGGACTGAGCTGACAGCTAGAAAAAGATGCCGTTTTTGCCAAGGGAAAAAAAAAAATCTACATGAAAGCGTGTGAATATGTAAAAAATATCTCACAAATGTAAACACTATTATTCATTCCTCCTTGGTAGTATTGTGTGGGCGAGAGCCATACTGTATACAAAACGCCATCTGACCAAAGTGCTGGGTAGTTGAGAAGCCAGCTGTGGTGTTCTGGACTGTATTCCACCACTGACTTCAGTTCATTTGTCTGGGCTCCAGATTTCTCAGGGCTGGATATCTACCTGTTCTAGCAAAAACATTTTTATAACTTGACAAATTATTCATTAGATAAGGTGTCTACCGTCAGGAACCTTCAAATAACGTGTGGGAAACAAATTATTGGCAAGAATAGTAAGGTGCTGGTTCCAAGTAACTTGAATCCACATGAGAGTCAATTCTTTTATTTTGTGGAGATGTGGCCAAAATAAAAGACTAACTGTGAAGAAACTGGAGCTCTCTTGATGTAGTAAATGGATCCTCTTTGGCTGAGTGCCATAGAGAATTTACTTTTCTAACTCATCTGAGAATTTCTGTTGTGCTCCATTACTCCATCCCTTCTCCTTGCACCAGACGCAGTGACTTCCAGGGGCAGTTTTTAGCTGAACACCGGGAAAGGCACAGGGTGGGAGGGTATCCTAGTCCAGTCAGCTGCTGTCTACAGCGCAGGCTAAACGGTGCCTATCCAGAGAACTGCCCCTCCCAGGCCATTTCCTGGAGGGGGAATCTAGCCAGTTCTTCCTCGCTGGCTTCAAAAACCAAAATCTAATGTCTCAAGGATTGGTTTCACTATCCGACTTCTTAAGACCTGTGTGCCGGGGTAAAAAGGATGTCCCTCAAGACGGTGATAATCTACACTCCCTGATAAGGTTTTCAAACACCACTGTTTTTTTCTCACTTGGTGGCAAATCTTTCTCTTGAGTCTGATAACACTTCTCAGTGTTATGAAGTGGGTTTTGTACTGTTTTGTGCCTAGAACATGAAGGATTCAGAATCCATGGCTTGTCTCCTTTATGTGCCCACAGCACTTTCTGCATTTCTCTCTGTTGTTACAAATCATATTGCATTGTAATTATTTCTGTAGTTCTTCGTCACTTAACAATGATCTCAGCCTTGGCTGGGTGGCTCAATGGATAAAGCATCATTTTGGCACACCAAGGTCAGGGTTTGATCACCCATCAGTGCTTGTACTAGAAGCAATCAATGAGTGCACAACTGAGTGGAACGATAAACGGAACACTGAATTGATTCTTCTTTCTCTCTCTCTGCCTCTCAGTCAATGGAGAAATAAAACAGACAATGATCTCAAGGGTGAGAGAAGTCCTTTATTTGTTCCTGTAGATTCAGCAACTAGCTGCATAGTTCTTAGCACATAGTAGGTATTAACTAAATGTTATCTGAATGACTGCTCTGCATGAACTAGGATAGGGCATTTTGGTGATTTTCCCGAAAAAGGGAGACCACCATAAGTCAAAGTATAGAAAATTGCATGCCTTTAAAGTAGGAACAATATTTTTTGCAAGTTCAGAGTCTGAGTGAATTTTTGGTGTCAGTATAATCATGTTATTGGTTAAATCAGTTTTCTTTCTTTAATTAAAAAAATTTTTGGCCCTGGCCGGTTGGCTCAGTGGTAGAACGTCGGCCTGGTGTGCAGAAGTCCCGGGTTCGATTCCCGGCCAGGGCACACAGGAGAAGCGCCCATCTGCTTCTCCACCCCTCCCCCCCTCCTTCCGCTCTGTCTCTCTCTTCCCCTCCCACAGCCAAGGCTCCATTGGAGCAAAGATGGCCCGGCGCTGGGGATGGCTCCTTGGCCTCTACCCCAGGCGCTAGAGTGGCTCTGGTCGTAACAGAGCGACTCCCCGGAGGGGCAGAGCATCGCCCACTGGTGGGCAGAGCGTCGCCCCCTGGTGGGCATGCCGGGTGGATCCCTGTCGGGCGCATGCGGGAGTCTGTCTGACTGTCTCTCCCCGTTTCCGGCTTCAGAAAAATACAGAAAAAAAAACATTTTTTTTTCTCCATTGATTGAGAGGAAGGGAGAGAGAGAGAGAGAGAGAGAGAAGCATCAAGCAGTGTTTCACTTAGTTGTGTACTCATTGATTGCTTCTCATAGTAGTTGCTTGCTGTGTGTGCCTTGACTGGGCAAGCCCAAGGTTTCAAACTGGCAACCTCAGCATTCTAGGTCGACGCTTTATTCACCGCGCCACCACAGGCCAGGCCAGTTTCCTTTCTTTAAAATAAACCCCAAAGTCTTCTAAGAAAACATGAAGTAATTCTATGACATCTTAATCACGTAGAAGCAAAAAGTCTGTGTGCTTATTCATAAAGTTTTTGTCAGATGAATAAATGAATGAAAAAATGAGTCTCTTAATAAACAGAAAATATGTAAATTCCCTTTAACTTTCTTTGAATGCCACTAGTTTTAAAATCTCTACCTTTAAATGAGATAATATATATAAACCTAGTACAGTGTGTGGTACAAAAATGTTACCTATTTTTATTGTTTTACTGTAGATAATAAAGTGGCATGCTTTCTCATTCATTACAAATCATAGATAATGCTGAGAACTCTCCCACCCTTTTGTTAAATTAAAAGCAAATTTAAAAAACTTTTGAAAAAGTCCCTAGCTAAATATGCAGAATAATTTCTTGTATCTGAAGCCCCTTTGTTTTGTAGTCTTTATTTTTTAGGAACACCTTGTTGGAGCGAGGTTAAAAAAAAAATACTTCAGTTTACAGGTGAAAAAGTTGATGGTTTAGGAGCAGAACACGGCTAGTGTTCAGGTCCCAAATCGCTCCTCCACGGTCTGATTCTGAGTCGGCAGCCCAATAGTTCTTTTTACTTCTGCCTCATTCCCTTGCTTTGTATGGAGCTTCATGTGGACCATTCTATAGCTGGGATAATAGCCACACGGGCTCCTAGAAAAACAGCTGGGTTAAAGGACTGAGAAGAGAGAGAATGGTGTGCATTTCATTACACACCAATTTCTTCAGAATGCCTTAGGGGATTTCACTAATTCCATCAGGGAACTAACTAGAGAGAGTCATCATGTTAAAGAGGCGGATTATCATCATGTGTAATTAGAGGCGGATTAAGGTTGATTGAGGCCCCGGGTCCAGAAGAAAATATTGGGCCCCTTAAAAAGAGAGAGACAGAGAAAATAAAAATACATGTTAACCATATTTTTAAATAAATAAAAAATATTATGTACTATTAATGTTAAAATTGCACATATGAAACCAAACTTGGTGTCATTAGAAAAAGTGTAAAGTTGGGGTTTTGCAGGGCCCTTCAGAAGTCGGGGCCCAGGGTGCGTGCCCGGTGCACCCGCTGTTAAATCCGCCTCTGGGTGTACTGTTTTTATAATAACTCTGGTGAGCAAGCCCTTCAGGCAGACACCTCACCTCTCCCCAGTCCCTCTCTCTATCTCAGTAGTGAAGACAGTTCCATCATCCACTCTATCTGTCCTCCTCCCTCCAACCTTAGATTGGGTACAGGGTGCATCTCCCTTCCTTCCTCTCTCTGTCCCTCCCTCCCTCTTTAGGGAGGAGACACAGTTTTTAGATAGTTTCTGGCTTCACTTGATCCTTTTGTTCCCAAATATGAGCATAGGAGTCACATCCACTTGAAGCATTGTTTTGCTATTTAGGACAGGAACACAGACAGGAAGTGAGAAATCTCACAAGGTGCATAGAGCCACTAAGGGGCAAGGCTGGACTTAGGGTAGGCAAGTGAAGACAAGTCACACAGGTGCAGTCTGATCCTGTCATTATTTTAAATTTCGATATTTTGTTTATTCTGAATGTTTCTGCACTAAAATATTAATTATTTTAATTACTGACTTCTTTGGCACCCTTACATTTTAACCGAGTCAATAGTATTTTAATCACCAGAAGTGTTAGACTAGTGAGCTGTTGAACTGTTTCTCAGATGGTCTCGGAACAGACAAGGCCCTGGCACTTGCATGATGTCACAGAACACTCTCTCTTCTGAGTTAACGTAGATAAAGAAAGCACTGCGCCCGCACAGGTTGGGAGCTCAACAAGGTTAGGTTTCCTTTCTTCCAAGACCTTTCACGTCATAAGCAAAGACTCTAATTTAAATTAGTGCAAGCAAAAATGGGAATTAGCTTAAATAACAGAGGAGCCCAGGAATGGATGCTGGATCCAGAACTGAATGGATGTAATCAGGACCTCTTCTCTCACCACTGGCGGAGGTGATTTCCAGCATCCCGAGGCTCACATGCAACCTGTTTCCACCCCGCAGTGAGAAAGAGCTCCTTCCCTGAGCTTCACCAGGAGAGTCCTGGCAAAGACAGCCTGGTTGGGCCCGGCCCACATGCTCCCCTGTGAACCCACCACTGGGCCGGAGGGAATGGGCTACCCAGGACAGGCTAGGAGGATAGGACATGTGGTGGAGGAGGGGCCAGGAGGGTCGGGTCCACCTGAACTGCTGCCTAGATAAGAAAGGGAGGTTTTGGGACTGACCGGGCGGTGGCACAGTGGATGGAGCGTTGGACTGGGATGCCGAGGACCCAGGTTCGAGACCCCAAGGTCGCCAGCTTGAGCGTGGGTTCATCTGGTTTGAGCAAAAGCTCACCAGCTTGGACCCAGGGTCACTGGCTTGAGCAAGCTACTCAGTCTGCTGAAGGCCCATGGTCAAGGCACATGTGAGAAAGCAATCAGTGAACAGCTGGGGTGTCGCAATGAAAAACTAATGATTGATGTTTCTCATCTTTCTGTTCCTGTCTGTCTGTCCCTGTCTATCCCTATCTCTGACTTTCTCTGTCTCTGTAAAAAAAAAAAAAAAAAAAGAAAGAAAAGAAAGGGAGGTTTTGGTATAGAAGGATGGGGTGGGTCTGAGCAGACGAAAACAATAGATGCCCACAGCACTTGTGATATTGGGTTTACTTATTTTCCATTTAATTTTCATTTTTGCATTCAGTCTTACTAACTTACCTTCATTTAAGTCACAAATTAGATTATTATTGGAGCAGTTTCATGCTTTTACCTTCACTTTTTTTTTTCCAGGCTTTTCCGAGGCAGCCTATTCTCTTATTTCCTGATATCTATGGTCATCAGCTTTCTTTTCTGTACCGGTCTCCCCCTTTCGCCCTCAGCTCAGGAGTTGGTCTTCGTCACCTAGGGTGTCTCTCGGGCTTCTGGTTACTAAGAGCAGTGGCGTGTGTATGTGCGTGTGTTTGTTCTCGTCTGACTGTTTTCAAGTGTCACTTCTGAGAATCTCTAGATGGTTTCAACAAGCAGGCGGCCTCATTTTATGGACCGTGCTTTTGATAAACTCCCTGGGGGCATGTGGCCTGGGCGGTCACTGAGGGTGTTTGGAGAAGGCACGCCAATGCCCCTGGACATGCTGAAGTGCTCTCGCTCCACCAAGCCTGTGCGTGCTGTTATCTGTCTGAACTGCCCTTGCCTGGCCAATTTCTACTTGTCCTCCAAGTGTCTAATCAGGCATCACTTCCTCCAGGAAGCTCCCTGGCTATCCAGACTGGGCTAGGAACAGGTTTCTTTCATAATCAGCAGGTATAGCCATTTATGGAGCCACTGCTGGAGTCCCTTCTGATTAGCCAGTCACATATCTTGAGAACCTATGGTTAGAGCCCCTTCTCTGAGTTCCACTGCGTCCCATTTATGTCCCTAGGATGCCCCGTATCCCATTGTTTCATAGTCATCTGTTTATCTTGCTGTCCTAGGAGATGGTGAGCTCCTTGAACACAGGGACTGCCTTTTAACAATTCCTAGTGTCAGGGACACAGTAGGCCTTTGATAAGCGTTTGGAGAATGACCTATCCCCTCCACTCAGAGTCCCTTAAGCTGTCCTGCAGTTTCCTGCTGTTCTCAGTGCTCAGGTCTATTTTTATGTTTCTCAGTTCCCATTATTACATTGCAAAGTCCCTGTGGTAACCAATTATGTCTTTATTCCTTTCTGTTATCTCATGCCTAGTCCACTGCCTGGCATATATAGTAGGGACTAAGTAAGTATAGAACAAATATGTTAAGTTTGTATCTCTTTAATTAAAAAGTTTCAAAGTGGCAGATCATTAGGTGCCCTTTTGTTTATATCTGCCGAAGTGCTTGGCAAGTTTAATATGCACTAAACTATGTGACATTTAAAAATTTTTAATTTTAAAATTAAATTTAATGGGGTGACATTGATCAATAAAAGTACATAGGTTTCTGGTGAACATCTTTATAATATTTGAGCCGTTGATTGTGTTGTGTGCCCATCACCTAAAGTCAAATCATTTTCTGTCACCATATATTTGTCCCTCTTTTTTCCCCTCCTCCCACCCTCTCTCCCTGGTAACCACTTCACTTTTATCAACGTCCATGCATCTCAGTTTTGTATCCCACCTATGTGTGAAATCATACAGTTCTTAATTTTTACTGATTAAATTATTTCACTCAGTATAATATTCTCAAGGTCCATCCATGGTGTCATAAAAGGCAATGTGTCATCATTTCTCATGGCTGAGTAGTATTCTATTGCATATATGTACCACATCTTCTTTATCCAATCCTCTATCAAGGGACACTTTGGTTGTTTCCATGTCTTGGCCACTGTGAATAATGCTGTGATGAACAGTAAACCATGTGACTTTTGGCAGTACTTGTTGAATGTTCCTGAAGTGTCCTCTGGTACCAGACTGTTAAGTAGTATGACTGGACTTCTGTTGCTTTTGCTATTAGGATGAGAACAAGCCCTGAGAGTCAGTGAGCACAACTGGGCATTCTGTGCACCCCATGTCTCCTCTATGTCCTGGGCTGAGACTTATTAGGCACCTTGCAGAAAGGTCCCAAGCCTTTGGCTGAGCTGGGTTTTTAAGACCCCAGACTGGTAAAGGACAGGAATGGGACTAGAATTTTTTCCCCAAAATGAGGGTAGGGGGGCCATCTACCAGTGGAGAGCAAGAGCTGGATTTCAAGTAGAGGATCCAGAAGGAAGAAGGAACTAGAGAAACATGGAAAGGAGAGACTGGAAGACTTCCAGAAGCAACAGGATGCAGCAAGGACCTGGTCACTGCACACCTGTGGTTGGCTCTACGGGGAGAGGGACCATTCGGGGCATCGGTGAGCTCTGAGAGAGGGAGGAAGAGGTTGGCCCCTTGGCTATGTGCAGTGGCGAGCTTGAGGGTCACCACAAACGCGCCGTGTGTGTCACAGGCTAAACACCCTAAACAGGTGTACCCTGAACTGTCTCAGCCAGGCTGCCTTTGGGGCCTGACATGGTGGGAGTCACGTATGGAAAGACCAGCTGTGTAGGATTGTCGCTCTCTTCCGGGTTCTGAGGAGCCCAGGCTCAGCAGAGCTCCTCTTCATCCAGGACAAGGCAGGTTCAGCTGAGAGAAATAGGATTAATAATGTGTCAGGAGGAGTCCACATAAAGGAAGTCAGGGCTTGTCCCCTTAACCAAGCCCTGGTTACCCGGTCAGTGAGTCCCACCTGTTGCATGGTCGGGGCTACAAACTGTGCAGAATAAATGTGAGAAAACTGGGATGGAACTCCCAAGAAGAGAAAATGGGAAAGCTTGCTTCTATTTTTTTTTTTTTAAATAATACCAACTAAGTTTAGCAGGATTAAGTGTGGAGAAAACAAGACTCCATTCACTTTCCTCTGGGAAGGAGACTCTTTCTTTCCTAGCTAGCTTACGTCAGAGTAGATGGTGAGGATTTAATAAAACAATGTCTTTATTTCCTATGTATATTTCTTTGTTTCACAAAGAACTCTAATGTGTTTTCATGTTGGGTTCAAAGAAGAGATTGTCCTGGAAAATCAGAGCCCCTTTGCGAGGGCGGCCGGGACGCGAAACCCTTTGTGCCAGACAGATCCTCACCTCGTTGAGCTGAGGACAGAATTTCCTGAGCTAGAGTGCGTTATCCTGCTTAGGGGGCTCCTAATTACAGCAATTTATATTCAAACACTGTGCACACACGCAGGCTCACACAAAATCAATGAAGTCAGGAGGGGAAACAGGAAAAGAAAAGAAAAAAAAAAGAACTAATGAAACCAAGAGGCACTTAATGGAAGGGCAAAAAGAAACCTTTTGTGTTCAATTTCCCTTTAAAATATTTTTATTTATATACACAGCCTCAAATTTTCAGCCAAAATTTTGAATGTGTGGCACACTATTTACTATTCTGCCCCTTCCTTGTGGTCCTCCCCCATAAAATAAAGGTGCGTTTCGTCCTAGATGAATCGTTGCTTCTTGTTTTTCTTACATCTAAACACTTACACAGTTAAGTGCCTCGTATAACACGCAGGGTAATTTGCCGCCACTTTCCTTCAACCAACTCAATGGGAATGAGGTAGTAATGAGTGTCCCCTTAAACAAGCTGCACAGTTTTGTCATTTCCGTGAAGCTGACTGGCATATAAATATAGCCGCACATTCTTTTATGAAATACATAAATGCCATAGAATAGTTGCTTTGGTTCTTTTCTGGAGGCAGAAGGAGAAAAATGTCAAACTCTCATTGTTCAGTGTTTCTAACAGACCCCTTTTGTATAGCGGCTGTGGCTTTCCAGCACGAAGTTCCAAACTGCAGATAATAGCTTAAAAGGCTATCTGAACCCATTCTGTTATGTAGATGAAAGGAAGTCTTTAAAATTAATCTATGGCATCTTTGAATAAAAGAGAAGGGCACTCATCCAACTCATTTCCTTGGGCCAAAGAAGTGAGCAAGCAGAACAAAAATGCCAAAATTCTGCTCAAAAACGAGAGTTTGCCGTGGCACAAGTACAGCAGATCAGCAACCAGATTTCTGCTTCTGACCTGTCACTGTTTGGAAATATGAAACAGTGTGTTATTATTCAATGTTATCACTAAATTAAAAGTTAATGTAAGGCATCTGACATTATACTCTCATAGCGTAAAAGTTAAAGGCCTGTTACGTTGCTGTTTTAAAACAAAATATTTTATGAGTTACATATTTAAAAGGAAATAAAATTATCCTCATTAAAAAATGATAAGACTGTCTACTAGAAGACTATTTTAACTGAGGGAAGCAGCTGAAAAATTGTTTGTCAAATTGGAATGAACATAATGGCAAATATGTATTATACAATACATCATCCTAGAGAATCAATTTTCTTAAAAAAATTTTTTTTAATTTATTGAGTTTAGAGAGAGAGGAAGGGAGAGAGAGAGAGAGAAAGAGAGAGAGACAAGAACATTGATCTGTTCCTGTATGTGCCCTGACTGAGGATCAAACATGCAACCTTGGTGTATCAGGGTTATGCTCCAACCAACCGAGCTATCTGGCCAGGGCAGAATCAATTTTCTTAACAAATTATATCTTCAAATTTATTTATATTACAACAGATACCATATTTAGGACTCACATGCAAATATTGGCAAAATCAGAGATTTAAAGGAATTTTGAGTTAACAACAGTTAAAATGGCATCTGCTGTTCAGGGCATTTAGGTGAAAAGACTTGAAAGTACTCAATTATCAGTACTCATTTAGGCAGATACTCTTTTATAAGTTACTCCTTTTTTTTTTAAGTGAGAATAAGGGAGATACAGAGACAGACTCCCACATGCACCCTGAACAGGATCCACTTGGTAACCTTCGTCTGGGGTTGATGCACTGCCCATCTGGGGCCATGCTTGCAGCTGAGCTATTTTTAGTGCCTGAGGTGGAGGCTCCATGGAGCCAAACTCAGGGCCTGGGGCTGATGCACTCAAATCAATTGAGCCATGGCTGTGGGAGGCGAAAAGAGGGGGAAGAGAAGGAGAAAGGAAAGGAGTGAAGAAGCAGGTGGTCACTTCTTTTGTGTGCCTTGACCGGGAATCAAACCCAGGACATCCATACACTGGGCCGATGCTCTATCACTGAGCCAACCAGCCAGGGCCTAGAATGAGATTTTCAATTTAATAAACCAAACCACAGTTAATGCCTTAATTGAGTGTTTTTCAAATTATATTAATTTATAGACTTTTTCATGGGAAAAATATAATTATTATTTTTTAGTGAGAGAGAGACAGACAGACAGACAGGCAGACAGGAAGGGAGAGAAATGAGAGACATCACCTCATAGTTGCATCACTTTAGTTGTTCATTGATTACTTCTAATATTTGCCTTGACCAGGGGGCTTTGGCCAAGCCAGTGATACCTTGTTCAAGCCAGTGACCTTAGGCTTCAAGCCAGTGACCTTTGGGATCAAGTTGGTGACGCCATGCACATACTGGTAAGCTTGCGCTCAAGCTGGCATCCTCAGGGTTTCTAACCTGAGACCTCTGTGTCCCTGGTCGACACTCTGTCCACTGCACCACCACTGGGTCATGTGGGGAAAAAATTCTTGTTAACTCAAGTTATGCCTCAAATTATTATTTTTAAAAGTAACATTACTGCCTGACCAGGCGGTGAAGCAGTGGATAGAGCATTGGCCTGGTTCGAAACCCTGAGGTCGCTATCTTTTTTTTTTTTTTCTTTTCATTTTTCCGAAGCTGGAAACGGGGAAGCAGTCAGACAGACTCCCGCATGAGCCTGACCGGGATCTACCTGGCATGCTCACCAGGGGGCGATGCTCTGCCCCTCCGGGGAGTCGCTCTGTTGCATCCAGAGCCATTCTAGCACCTGAGTCAGAGGCCACAGAGCCATCTCCAGCGCCCGGGCCATCCTTGCTCCAATGGAGCCTCACTGCGGGAGGGGAAGAGAGAGACAGAGAGGAAGGAGAGGGGGAGGGGTGGAGAAGCAGATGGGTGCCTCTCCTGTGTGCCCTGGCCGGGAATTGAACCTGGGACTCCTGCACGCCAGGCCGACGCTCTACCACTGAGCCAACCGGCCAGGGCCGAGGTCACTCTCTTGAGTGTGGGCTCACCAGCTTGAGTGAAGAATCATTGGCTTGAGCATGGGATCATAGACATGACCAGTGGTGGGATTCAGACAGTTTGCACCGAGTCAGCAGAACCTATACCTAATTTTTTGTTGAGTTCGGTGAATCGGTTGTTAAAATGGCTCTTTTAATCCGAGATCTCTCTAATGTGACCACCCGGGCAGTTGCCCATTGTGGAAATCACAATTTACATTCCTTGCTCTTTTTTTTTTTTTTAAGACTTTATTCAATTTTCAGAGAGGAGAGAGAGGGAAAGAAGGAGAAAGAGAGAGGAGGGGGAGGAGCAGGAAGCATCAACTCCCATATGTGCCTTGACCAGGCAAGCCTGGGGTTTCGAACCGGCAACCTCAGTGTTCCAAATCTATGCTTTATCCCACTGTGCCACCACAGATCAGGCTCCTTACTCTTTTATAATATTCATCTGTGCAACAGCATATTCTAAGTGCCTGTAGTAATGTTCATTGCATTCATAGGTGAAAAAAATTTGACAGAACTATGCTTGTAATATTTATTTATTCATTTAATAAAACTCATTATACCTTTGATGAAGCACTACATTTTAATTTCCTCACGTTTGCTACTTCAGTAGGAAGTGAGGACGCCAATCAAGAAACAATATGGAAATATCTTAAATAACAGTTTTATTGTTTTTTTGTCAGGTATTATTTAATATTTTTTCATTAATATTTTAAAACCCTTTCTTATAACAATAATCTAGATTTGTGTACTTCTTTTATTGTTCCTATTTAAGTATTAAATGCATGAAATAATAAACTACCTTTCAGTATATCTTTTTTTTTTAATACTTAAAATGGTCATTAAGGCAGAGAACTGGTTGTTAAATTGTTTGAATCCCAACAGTGGATATGACCCCATGGTTGCTGGCTTGAAGCCCAAGGTCACTGGCTTGAGCAAGGAGTCCACTGGCTCGGCTGGAGCCTCCTGGTCAAGAAACATATGAGAAAGCAATCAATGAACAACTAAAGTGCCGCAGTGAAGAACTGATGCTTCTCATCTCTCTCCCTTCCTATCTGTCTGTCCTTATCTGTCCCTTTCTCTGTCTCTCTCTCGCTAAAAATAAATAAATAAATAATAAAATTAAAAAGTAACATCATTTAAATATAGACACACACAAAACTAAGAACATATATACTTCTTAGGTTTATGACCCTTATAAAAGCATAAAACCAAAATATATTTATCAATTAAATATCCATAATTATAAAATTGGTAAAGCTCAAATGAGCAACAGGTGATATTTATGTAAACTAACTTGCTGGTGATGGGTGTAATTATTGAAAGATGTGTTTAGTTGTTTATATTTCACTAGTTGGCTTGTTCCCTTAGATCTTGAATATGAATGGGCAATTATTTGTTGTCACTAGTGTTACTGTTAGTTGTGATAGTTGGGTTTTTATCCGTTGATCCATTATATTGTTTGTTTAATCAATTTAATATATTACCTTATATATAATGTGTATAGAGTGTGGTGTACAAACTGAAGGTTTAGCACTAGTCTCTTTGAAACACAAATGCATATGCTAAACTAGAGACAGCATTTGGTTGCAATGTCATCATCCCATGGCCCAGAACACTCTTATATTACTTTTCTTAGCTCTGAATCCAAATGAAAACCACAAATTTAAAAATTCTTCTAGAACTTGTCAATCTTAGTTTGACAAATATTGCCCTAGCTTATTTCTAGTAGCAATTGTGGTTTGTTTGTTTTTAAATTGCAGGATCACAGAAGAAACTGGGCAATCTTTAGTGATTGTTGTAAATGACATTTTGTGACCATTGATCTATATTTTCAACATCCATTTCAGGCATGAACCAATTGATCCTCCTCTGGAGGTAGGTAGGCACTGCTAACCCTGTTCGGCAGATGAAGGAATTCAGGCAGTGAACAGTAGTAAAGGGACACAGAGAAAGTTGTGGTGAAGTTTTTTGTTTTTAAGATTTTATTTATTGATTTTAGAGAGAGAGGAGAGAGACAGAGAAAGGCAGGGGGTAGGAGCAGGAAGCATCCACTCATAGTTGCTTTCTATATGTGCCTTGATTTGGCAAGCCTGGCGTTTCGAACCGATAACCTCAGAATTCCAGGTTGACACTTTATCCACTGCGCCATCACAGGTCAGGCTGTGGTGAAGTTTAGATTAGAGATCAAATTTATGGCTAAAGGAGAGGAAAAGGGTGGGGTAATCACACGGGTTGCTCAGTCTTTGGCTTACTCTGACAATCATTTAAGCTTTTGTTCTTCTGGCTAAACAGGACTCATTGGTATCTTGGGCCACAATGTGCAGAGCCTCACCTAGCACTTGTATTAAACACACACTCCCTGTACCTCCCCCTCCCCCAAAACACACACACACACACACACACACACACACACACACACACGGGTCCTATTCAGCTACAAGGACTAGATGAAAGCTAATAGCTTGTCTGAGACCATGAGAGCCCGCAGTCAGCTTGCAAGGCATTATCTGCTTCTAATTATAGCCCCACGAAGGGTGAACGCTCTCCATGGGGAGATGCCATTCTTCCCCAAGTACAGGTGTCCCTTCTTCTTGAGCAGCTGCCAGGTGCTCAGCAGCTCTGGAGCCCTTCAGATAAACAGGCACCTGAGGTTATATTGCTTCATCTGTGGCAAGTGCAGACACAGCCTTCAGGTATTTGGGCGTGCACTTACCTTAGTCATAGTGAAACTGAAGAGAATGTCTTCAAATCAGACCGAGTTATAACCTCCCCCTCGATATCAGGGGGAGCATCTGATACCTAGCCATAGTTACTTCTGTAACTGAAAAAAAAAAATCACCAGAGAATGTAGAACACCAGAGAGATTGTGCCAAGTAGATTCCTAATTAGATACCGTTTAGTATTAAATAGAGCTTTCCTATGCTTGAAACTTTTCTGCAACTCAGCAGATTAGCATTGGAAAATGATTTCAGGTCCATAGAGTTCTTATTATTAATGCTAGTAAGAGATGAAATCCTATTTTTAAATTACCAGATTTTACTTATTTGCATGTTTGGGGTCACCTGCCAAAACTAGTCACAGCAAGCCAGATTGGCCTGTTTCGTACTTATTTTATTTGTTTGGTTTTAGAGTCCACTAAAGTAGGGCTTACCAGATTATTAAGAGGGAGTTTGAACTATGATCTTCAATTAGGAGCTTCTTAACATTAGCCAAAGTTCAAAAGTCAAATATTTATAAACATGTTCCCACATGCATAAAAGAGATGTAAACTAAACTGTTAACAATGATTATCTCAGGGGTGTGGTATTGGACCAGTGGAAAATGTCACTTTCTGTTTATGCACTTCTATTGTCTAAGTGTCTTTGTTCAATAATGGCTATGTGACTCATATTTTAACTATTTTAAAACATTGTTTTTATTTAGAATAATTTAATTCACTTATGAAAAATGAAACTGGATTCACACTCATTTCTTCAGCACGTGTGATACAAGTCATTAGAATAAGTTGATTTGGATTGGTTGACTAGGAGGAACTTGTGGAGATAGCCTAACAAAATCCAGAGTAGAGCTTCTCCCTTTGACCAGGAGGTATACTGCCGCTCAGTTTCTTTTCAAGCAAATCCCTAGATTAAAAGTAGTATGGCCCTTGCCGGTTGGCTCAGTAGTAGAGCATCAGCCCAGTGTGTGGAAGTCCCAGGTTTGATTCCTGGTCAGGGCACACAGGAAAAATGACCATCTGCTTCTCCATTCCTTCTCCTTCTCCCCCTCCACTCCCCTTCTCTCTTTCTCTTTCTTCCAATGCTGCAGTAATGGCTCAAGTGGTTTGAACACGTTGGCCCTGGGTCCTGAGGATGGCTCCATGGCCTCACCTCAGGCACTGAAATGGCTCGGTTGCACAGCAACAGAGCAACAGCCCCAAATGGGCAGAGCATTGGCCCCAGACAGGACTTGCCAGGAAAATTCCAGTTGGGGTGCATGTGGGAGTCATCTCTCTGCCTCCTTACCTCTGACCTCTCACTTGATTAAAAAAAAAAAAAGAAGGAGAAATAGTATGAAACCAGGAAGATTGCAAGCCCTCAAATGGAGCCTCGGTGGCAGTGACTGGTGACCAGCGTGTCCTGCTAAAGCAGACAGGATCCAGCCTCAGTGGAATTGATTCCAGGTCACAGTCATGGAGTCACCTCAGCCTCTGCAAGGTTTGATCTTCAGCTTTAGGATTTCTGGACACACATGACTTCCATGGTTGTTTTCTACCACAGAGCTCTGTGAATTCTAGTGTGTTGGTGGTTGTTCAGAAAAAAAAAATATTACTCCGTGCTGATCTGGTCTGCTGGGGAAAATACTTGGTGAGATTAGGGAGACTCCTGATTCTGCCCCTAATCCTTTATGGACCTCAGTTTCCTCAACTCTACATACATGAAAAGATAGAGTTCTATGTGATCTCTATGGTCTGTTTCAGCACTAAAACTTGATGACTTCTTAAGTGATCCATAAATCAAGAATTTTACATAGTAAGTACCTTACAATTCCTCTCTCATTTTTTTTTTCCAAAAGCCTGACTCTGATTGACACAGCAGCTCAGTCAGATACATCTATGTTTTCTGTCGTATGTAATAAGATATATCAGCTAGGGAGAAGTCAGCCTAACCTACCTTGTAGGGATGAGAATGGGAGAACGGAGACAAGTGGTATGTTTAAGTTTGCCCATGAAAGAAGTATGGATTTGGGATTAGAATTTAGCCCTCCATGCTCAATGTGTAGACAAGTCTCTCTTTATCAGCACAATACTTAAGAAATAAGAATCATAACACCAATTTTCCTTCCAATTACACCTTGGCCAGGGGCAGGGCTGTGCAGAGCATGGGCAGTGCAGGAGGGCTCCGTAGCTGAAGTTCTTCTGGCCAAGGTGTTCCCACTCTGGTGGGGGCCACATTCGGGTGAGTTCCTGAAATGAGAAACGAATCAGCCTGCCCTGACTCCACTGGGTGTTTGGGCTGTCCCTAGGGAGGTCTTGTGGAAGGTGGGGATGGGAGACTGCACATGAAGTGTCTAAACTCTTGTCCACTATTTGTCATGCTCAATTCAAATCTCTTCTAAACCAGCATGTGATTTGATATTGACGCCCTGTTACATACTATATTGTACAAAATAAGAGAGTTCAGAGTGACCTTTGGACATCATCTGAAAGGTGAATGCTCAGCTGACTACTTCCTTTGACATCCTTCTATATTCTCTTGTTTCTTCTCTTTTTTTTCTATACTCTATTTATTCCTTCTCATCTGACTCATGGCTTCCATGGACACTCATGGATGGGCATTACATTTGTAAAACCACAATGGTAATTTTCTGTCATCTTCATATATATCATTTAATGAATTTCTTGTTATAAATATTTTCAAGTGCCTGGGATCAAATTGAGAGCAACTGTATGATTTTTTTTTTTTTTTGCCGTCCAGAATATTACAAATTTAATTTATTCCAATTAAAGTTTCCTTAATTTAATATGAACTATTTTGCAAAGCTAAATTTTTACATCTTGCAGTGACATCATTCTTTGCCTTTCCTCCCATATTACCTCTGGATACAGTGACTTGAAGCTGTGAGTATATTAATGTGAGAGTATACTAAAATAGACACAAGAGGCATTCTCGAATCTAAGTTTATGAACTGTGAAAAGCCTAACAGACAAAGAAATGTGGTTTTGCTAGTGGTTGTCTTGAAGTAAGCTGAAAATTTTCTGCTCCAAGGTTCTGTCATACTAAATACACTTGTCTTGCTAAGTGTGTGTATCAGATCCACTGCCTCTAAACTGGCAGCCTTTCCTAACCTAGTGGTAAACATTTTGATTAGTGAGAAGTGTTTTTACATCTGCTTATTTCAAGCATAAGTGCTTTTCTCCCTCTCACAGAAAAATTGGAATAAGACAAATATCATCATCCGCATTCATTTCCAGTTGCAGTTTCAGCAAGTATGTAAACATAAGGCTCGGAGGACCGGAAAATGCCTTAAATGAACACAGTCTTATAGCTGCATTGCCCAGTGCTAGGGAGTGTTGGAAATTGGCATTCCCAATGGAGCTGTGGTGAATATTCAGTTTTCCATCTGGAAACTAAGCATATGCAGCTTAGGAGATTAAAAACTGGTGTGACTTCAGCACTGTAACTACATCAACTTTATAATCTTTCAAGTGTAGTTCACATTAAACATGGATGTGTTACTGTAAAAGGATATTAATGAGAAATAGAACTGAATTAGTTTCTGAAACTAATGAAGTCCATTTTTTCAGAGGTAACCTGGGTCACAACTATGTTAAAAAATGAAACCACCTCACGGTTAGGGTCAGCAGCACACTTTGATCACAATTATGTGGGGCCAGAGGAACTTGGAGGCGTTCTCTGCTCATTTCTCCACAGGATTCCAATTTCTACAAGAAGTGCCAGGCTCTCCTTAGAAATACTGGAGAAATATTGAAGAAATGGAAGGAGATTAAGTCCTTTGAGTGTTATATAACACACCTTCTGTCATACATAAAATTCTGTCATTAGAGCTTGGATTGAATGCCTCCTGGGGATCGACAGCTCGTTCCTCTTTAGAACCGCTCTCTGGAAATTAATGGGCTTGGCTTTGTATCTTCAACTGTTCTGCACAAATGAACCAAACAGAGAATAAGTTGGAGTCACCGAAGCTTAACATAACTCCAGCTATTGTTTACATGGCTCCCATGAAACCCCTGTGCCAAAGTGATTAGATTTACAGTTCATTCGATAAGCTTGTCTGCTCAAGGCACATAAGGCAGTGAACCTTTTCACAAAATGAAACTAGAGCCAGAGGGGGGGAAAAAACCAAACAAACAGAAAACAAAGCCTTTAATGAAGAGGGTCACTGAGAGACTTTTGTTGGGGAATTTTTAAGTGTTTAGAAAGCCTCCCTTAAGGGTTGGCTCAGTGGTAGAGCGTCAGCCCAGCTTGTGGAAGTCCTAGGTTCGATTCCCAGTCAGAGCACACAGGAAAAAAGACCATCTGCTTCTCTACCTCTCCCCCCCTTCCTCTCTGCAGCCATATCTCGAATGATTCAAGCAAGTTGGCCTGGGAGCTGAGGATGGCTCTATGGCCTCACCTCAGGCACTAAAATAGCTCTGTTGCTGAGCAGCAGCCCCAGATGGGCAGAGCATGCCCCGGGGGCTTGCTGCATGGATCCAGGTCTGGGCACATGCCAGAGCCTGTCAGTCTGCCTCCCTACCTCTCGTTTAATAAAAAAAGAAAAAGAAAAAAGAAAGCCTCCCTTGGACTGGGATTCTAATGCTCAGTGTTGGAACAACACTTTGGAATTTGCCCTCCTGCTTTACAAACACTTTGCTGTGGCATTTTAAAAATTTGTTGTGATAGTGGATATGTATAATGCTAATGACACTGGGGACTATGAAAGACTCTTGAAAATGAAATGGGTCAGGGAGCACCATGTGGCTTAGTAGACACTGTCACCAACCACACAAGACAAGAGCTGCTTTCTCTTCTTCCCCTACCCCCCATGCTGGAGGCTGGGAGAAATTGTATAAAGCTGACCCTATTTGCACATATTTTAGACCTATTATTGAGTGATTGGGAATTAGCCATGGAGCCATGAAATTATCATCCACAAAACTCTTTCTAGTCACCTTTTATCAACTATAACTGACCTCATTTCTGTAAGGGTATGACTTAGTAGCTTTGCCCTATGGACTTGCTCCCACTGAGAAAGATGGCAGAGGACGGGCCAGCTGAACAGAAGCTAATGCCCACCATTAGAGGAGTCCCACATGGAAACTTTATATCACATCTTTTTTGATTATTTATTGCTTTATCACAAATCACCCTAACACTTAGTGGTTGAAAAAAAAACAACAACCATTTTATTAATATCTCACAGTTCTGTGGGTCTGAATTCAGGTAGGGCTTGGCTAGGTGATTCTTTTGTTCTACGTAGTGTCAGCAGGGATTACTTGTTATTCAGCTGGTGGCTGGGTTGGCTTGTTGAGTCTAGCTTCAGCCCTACACCTAGCACTTGGGCATGGTGGCCGGAAGGCTGGGATCAGCCAGACCTTTCCCTCCCCATGTGGTCTCGTGGTTGCTTCATCAAGGAAGTTGGATTTCTGACATGGAGGCACAGTGTTCCAAGGAGCTATAAAGTTCTTTATGCTTTAGCCTGGAAAGCCTCAGAATGTCACATCTGCTCATTTTTATTGGTCAAGAAAGTCACTAAGGCCAGTTCAGATTCAGGGGTGAGGGAAAGACCCCAACTCTCAATGGGAGGAATGTCAAAAAAATCTGTTGCTATCTTGAGTTCACCTCAAACCCTTTCTTGTGCTCTTAATACTGATCCAGAGAAAGATCAGTATTATAAGTCAAGACATTTCTCAAATCTCTTACCCAATAATGGAAGAAGAAAACCCTAAAGAAACCTTTTTGTGTGCACTGTGCACTTAATAATATTTAGTAACAATTACATGAAATATATGATCGAGAGTAATTGCACAGGTTTCAAATGGATAACTCTCGGAGTACAATTTTACTACTAACCTTGAATAAACGACAAAGGAAATTGAGGTGTATATAAACAATAGTCTAGAAGCATTAAACTCTAAGAATCACACATTGGATGCCTTTTCCCATTGTTAACCTCATGGTCTGTCATCTTATGCTATAACCATACTCCTTCACATATTATCCATGTCTCCAGAATTTTCTGTAAACAACAGTTGTGCCTTTGAACCATAGTGTATCATCCTTGCCAGGTGCAAACAGAAGCCTATTTCCTTAAGTCTTTTAGTTTTTATTGCAATAAAAAGTCACATCTGTAGTATTGCTTTAAGCTCACAAGCCTCAGCTGTGTCCTGCTGTAGTACTTAACGCATGCTTCCACCCAGAAATCTTTTCCTGAGAAGGCCTCACTGGCATTGGGCTTCCTCTCATGTGGGGAGGTGCAGTTGGAATGGGGAGAGGCCAGACCGATCCAATTATATACTGTTGGGTGGGTTGGGTAGTGGAGGGCAGAATATAAGGGAAGTCTATCACCTGAACCCTTCCTACTTCATGTCATCCTATCTTCTCTTTGGTGACTAAAGGAGGAGTGTTGGGTCTGAGTTTGGAGGCAAGAGATGTAAGGCTGTGAAACACTGAGTGCTGGAAAAAGACAAGAGGAGCTTCGGGCAGATAAAACATACTTTATTAGCGACAGCAGCCAGGTGCAGTATGGCGGTGGCAATAGCAGCAGCGTGACACAATGCACAGGCATTTTATAGTAAAATCACACAAAAGTGGCACCAAGCTGGCCCTGGCTGGTTGGCTCAGTGGTAGAGTGTTGCATGGCATATGGACATCCTGGGTTCAATTCCTGTCAGGGCATACAGGAGAAGGAACCAACTGCTTCTCTGTCCTTTCCCCTCTCCCGCCTCCCTCTCTATCTCTCTTTTCTCCTCCCACAGCCATGGCTAGGTTGGAGCACGCTGGCCCTGGGCACTGAGGATGGCTCCATGGCCTCGCCCAAGGCACTCAGATAGCTTGGTTGCTGCGCAATGAAGCAATGGCCTCAGGTGGCAGAGCCAGTTGGACACCAGTCAGGGTGCATGCAAGAGTCTGTCTCTCTGCCTCTCCGCTTCTCACTTATGAAAAATAAAAAGTAGCACCAAGCTGTGATTTAGCTTCCAAGATCAGGCGCGTTCAGGGTGGCATGGCCGTAGACGCCTGACCAAGCTGTGATTACAAAAAGCAATGGTAACATTATCAGTTATATAAGTTATCATCCACACATTGGATGCCTTTTCCCATTGTTAACCTCATGGTCTGTCATCTTATGCTATAACCATACTCCTTCACATATTATCCATGTCTCCAGAATTTTCTGTAAACAACAGTTGTGCCTTTGAACCATAGTGTATCATCCTTGCCAGGTGCAAACAGAAGCCTATTTCCTTAAGTCTTTTAGTTTTTATTGCAATAAAAAGTCACATCTGTAGTATTGCTTTAAGCTCACAAGCCTCAGCTGTGTCCTGCTGTAGTACTTAACGCATGCTTCCACCCAGTTATATAAGGGGCATGTATGCGTACCATCCCTGACCTGTTTCCCTTATTCATGATGGTTGGATATGACCATAGCTGACAGGTCCACACTTACTCCATCTTGTTCAAGCTGTTTAGCAATTCAGGGGAGACCAGCTTCCCCACAATGAAACACACTGAAGGTGGCAGCATTGTGAACATGCTGGGATGTTAAACCAGAGTGAAACAAATGGGTTTTCCAAGTTAGGGAATTTGGCCCTCCTAAGAGGCTGCTGCTTTCTTTGTTCTAAGGACTTCTGGATTTGTAGCCATCGTGCCCCCCTCTCCAGCCCACCCTCCTCCTCTCCTCTTTCCCTCCAACCTCCCCAAAATCCTCTGCTACAGCCCACTTCCACATTTTCCTAGCTGTCCTTGAATTGTTGGCAGGATTATAGCATCAAAGACCTTGAGTTCAAAATGGTTCTTTGTTAATTGGCTGACTTGATGCAGGGGTTTTCCATTTCTATGAGAATTACTGATCTTTAGAGGAACCTGAGTAGGGAGGATGTACCCTTTAGATAAAGTGCACTGTTGGGTATGCTCCGTTTTTAAGCATATAATACAGAGTGACACATTTTCTTTAAAAGAAAAAAAACAAAAAAAAACACCCCTCCAACTTCAAAGAACTCTACTGGCTTAAAAATGATGATTGGTGAAAACCCTTAGGTACTATGGTCAGTTTTTAGTAGCTTTCATGTTCCAAGTCTTGTTATTGGTATGAGTGATACAGAGATGAATTAAGCATGTCCCTACTTTGAAGGAACTAACAATTTAGTAGCAGACAGTCATGTAAACAGATAAATCACAGTGTCACTCAATAGGCAGTAGAAGAGAGGTGTGTGCAGAGTGCTGACAGAGTCCGAGAAGGAGCGCCTGGGCAGAGGGATAGAATGTCTACTTAATGCTACTCCCCTCTGACTATTTATCCTAAGTGGCTAATGGCTATAGTAATGTTATAAATATGCTATATATATATATACCCACGCACACACATATATCCTTTTAATTAACGTGAAAATATTTCAACTTTGGAATATATTTTTAAATACACATAATTATATTTCCTGAATTTGAATTATTTTTAAAAATACAAATTGAAACTGTTTATAACCACTAAAGACATCGCCTGCTGACTAGTCAGCACATAAAGAAAGTCTCAGAGAAAAAGATGTACGGTATGTTGGTTATTTACAGAGTGTAAATTAGGAAACTCTAATAGCCCTTTAAAATTAAAGAGCTGCCTGTCTCTCATACTCCCTTACCTCCTTTTTAACCAATGTGGCATTTACCCAACCGTTTCTTGTAACCAACAGCAGCTAGGGGTGGGTTGGCTACTTGGATAAAAGTAAACTCCTTCTGGAGCAGTGGAGTGGACTCTTTCCTAGTAGGTCCAAGGCCGAAAAAATGCACCCTGGTTGATTGGGCTGATAGGGCTCAAATCCCCCTGGCTAGCTTTTCCTTTCCCTTTTTTTAAAAAAAATAATAAATTAATTATTTTAATGAGGGGAGGAGAGAGAGAAAAAGAGAGAGAGAGAGAGAGAGAGAGAGAGAGAGAAGGAGGGGAAAGGAACAGGAAGCATCAACTCCCATATGTGCCTTGACTGGGCAAACTCAGTGTTTCAAACCTGCGACCTCAGCCATCCGATGGAAGCTTCATCCACTGCGCCACCGCAGGTCAGGTGCTAGCCTTTCTATGCATTTTATCCTTCTCTGAGCGGGGAGAACTAGCAGTGTGTTGATGTTATAACCCCTTAAACTAAGTGATAAACAAAGTGTTACTGGCGATTTTTTCTGTCAAGGATACACTTTTCCATCAAGACCACACTTTGTAAACTGCTACATTTCCTTGTGTGGGAGGCAGGAAATTTGGTCTGGATGGACTCTTTGTCAGACAAGGCTGAAGAAAAATATGAAGGTGTGGCCTCAGTTATGAAATCAGAAGTCAGAAATCCTGAGTCTTAATTTGGTCAGAGATACACTGATATACTTTTTTCTGAAAAGATCCTGCTTCAGTGTCTCCAGATAGAAAGTTAGGACGATGGCCTTTGTCCTGTGGAGGTGCACTGACTTTCTGAAGGTTTTTGCAAATGAAATGTGGTATAGGTATCAGTGAGTCCATTTTTCTCCTTTTTCATGAGGGAATGTCCAGGAATACATTACAGAATGTAGAAACCTTTGGTCCCTCGCTTTTTTGATCATGTGATCTGGGCCAGCAACGCCACTGTTACAGGAATATTCTCAGCTTTTAGGTGGTCCAAATTCCTGCATTCTGATTTTCCTTTCTTTGTTGTTTGTTCTATATAGTGGTATCTGCACAGGACAGAATTTATTACACTGCCTTCAAATGTCTTGTTAATGTGCCAGTAGAGCAACTTGTTAAATACAGTGAGTATTTAATTTTTTTATGTGCAAATGCCTTGCCTTCTAAATTCAAAACTTCTGAAGAAATTTTAAAGTTCAGGGTCTGATTACCCTATCAAAGAGCATGTTCTCCTAACTACTATGCCAACTTATTTAAAGTATTATATGCTGCTTTAAAATTAGCTATAAGATGTATTCAATAAGATAAGGCTTCAAACAAAATAACAATGATTTTTAAGTTGGCCATGGTTTGGGATAATCCTTAGCACTGATTCTCCTTGTGGCTGAAAAGAATATAAAATGATTAGGATGTGTTTGGGAATGTTCTTTTTCATCTTTCTCCCACCAGGCCTCCTAGCTGGCTGGTCCTCTGAGCTGTTTCTCTTTTTCGAATTTGTGATACCGAGTTTGGGACCCGTTGTTGCTTCTCCAAACACTGGCAAGAGCTGGAATGGTCCGGAGCTAGTTTGGGTGAAGCAAACACTTGCTTTCACCCAAACCTCAGAAACTATGTTATAACAGAGATTGTTTGCCAAGTGATAATGGGAAAGAATGGTTTATTCTGATGATTTACATGAAGTGACTGTGGGGTGCAGGTGACCTCATCTGCATATTCTGTCTCCCCATGCTTAATGCCTATTACCTGAAGCCCTCTCTCACATCACTTTCTAGTATATTTTTTTCTACTTCATTTTCACAGCTATCATTTGATTCAGCATATGTTAAATATCATAGTAGACATTGTGCTACTTACATCATATATATAATCTCACTTAACCCTTATAACAACCTGGTAAGGTAAGAATTCTGGCTTTTTTGTGTGTGTGTGTGATAGGGACAGATAGGGACAGACAGACAGGAAGGGGAGAGATGAGAAGCATCAATTCTCATTGTGGCACCTTAGTTGTTCAATGATTGCTTTCTCATATGTGCCTTGATGGGGTGGGGCTACAGCAAAGCAAGTGACACCTTACTCAAGCCAGAGACCTTGGGTTCAAGCCAGCGACTTGGGCTTCAAACCAGTGACCTGGGGTTTCAAGCCAGTGACCTTTGGGCTCCCAGCCAGTGACTCCGCACTCAAGCTGGTGAGTCCGCGCTCAAGCTGGCGACTTTGGGGTTTCAAACCTGGGTCCTCCATGTCCCAGTCTGATGCTCTGTCTACTGTGCCACCACCTGGTCAGGCAAATTCTGGCCATTTTACAGATTAGAAAACTGATTCCTAAAGAAGTAGAGGAACTTACTTCAGGCTTTCAGCTGGGAACTGGGTGAGGCTAAGCTGTCTTTCTTCAGTGTTTGCCTTGACCTGAATTGACAAACTCCAGAGATCACTGGTTTAAGTTCTAACTTAGAATCACCTTGTCTTTTTATTTCTCATTGAAGACATTTTTATAGACAGCAAGCAAAATTTTTCTTTCAAGAAATTTATTTTAAAAACATCTTCCAGTCTGGCCTTCTTAGATCACACTGTGTGTGGCATGAGGTATACTTAGCTTCATATTTGTTTCAGATGATGGTGGGGATAGAAAACCAGATTTTTCCAAGTAGGGGACTCACCTCAGCCTTAGAAGCTGAATTTTAAATTTAATGTGATTCACTTAAGGTTTGAGTTTATTTCTGGCTTGCTGGAAAACTGCAGCTTCCTGGCTTAGAAAAATTCCCTCAAAACAAACTTGAGAAAAAGAATCCCACCTAGGTTGGCAATGTGAAATACTTTACTGCATTTTAATGAGCTCATTGTAAGTGAATTTGAAACATTCAAGTCAATTTACTTTAACATAGATCTGGATAAACAACCTAAGTGTCCACTGATGGCCGAGTGGATAAAGATAATGTGGTATAGGTACAATGGAATATTATCAGCCACAAAACAAGAAGGAAATCCTTTCATTTGTGACACCGTGGATAAACCTTGAGGGTATTACGCTAAGTGAAATAAGTCAGAGAAAGACAAACACTGTATGATCTCACTTATATGTGAAATCTAGAAAAAATTGCTCATAGGTAATAGAGAACAGATTGGTGGATACCAGAGATGGGGATGGGAGAGTGGGAAAAGTGGTAAAAATGATAAAAAAAAAAAGTTTCAAACTTCCAGTTAATAAGATAAATACATCTTGGGGAAGTAATGTACAATATAGCGACTGTAGTTAACAATACTATATTGAATATTTGAAAATTACTAAGAGAATAAACCTTAAAAGTTCTCATTACTAGAAGAAAAATTGTACTATGTGATGTGAGGTGATAGATGTTAACTAAACTTCTGGTGATCATTTTGCTATATATTCAAATATCAAACCATTATATTGTATATCTTAAACTTCTACAATGTTATATATCAATTATATCTCAGTTAAATAAATCAATTAAATATCAAATTAAGTATCAATTAAATAAATAAAGTAGATCTGGGTGTTAAAATAAAGTATTGCTGGCAATCTTGATTCTCCTGATCCCAACCAAAGGCAGGGTTGCCCTAAAAGATGTGCTGTGAGTTAGCAAACAAAAAGTCAAAAAGAAAGCATTAAGTTCATTGTGGAAGGAAAGCCCCTGAATACTTATACAGAGACCAAATGCAGTATAGAAAACTCTCTTTTTCTGAAACAAAACAATCTGCCATCGACAAGTAGCATCCCTATTTGAAACAGTTTATATATCCAGTTGACGGAATGTCTAGGTATATCAGAGCCAATGCATCACTCATAAAAGCCAAATTCTGAAAGCCTGTATACAGGTGGAAGTTCTGTTTTTAATACAACATTCAAAGTGCTTTAGATCTCATTAACTTTATTAATACTAAGGCAAGTTAACTTTGTGGGGTGGATACTGTCCTCAGAGGCAGGATTTGAAGCAAGGCTCCACAGATCATGTGCTAACCATTCTGATACATGACCTTTCATTAAAGGGCTCCAGGGAATATGTAAAATGGTTGGTTAGCACAACCACAGAGGAGAATAAAGAGATATTTTCAATAAATAGTTTCTGTGTTGCCTAAAAGCAGCATATATGATATTCTCTGTGTTGGTAATGGTGAAGTCAATGTAACAGTGAACCTGATAGCAAAATAGTTAAAGTAGGTCCCAGCTAATGAAAACTGTATCAGGCATGATGAGTTCTTCAGACTTCTCCACAGGTGACCAAAGTTTAAAATTATTTGAAAGCTTGCCTACCAAAGGTGGGGTATAGAAATATTTTTATTTTTTTTTGTATTTTTCTGCCGGGATCTACTCGGCATGCCCACCAGGGGGCGATGCTCTGCTCATCTGGGGCGTTGCTATGTTGCGACCAGAGTCATTCTAGCGCCTGAGGCTGAGGCCATAGAGCCATCCTTAGTGCCCGGGCCAACTTTGCTCCAATGGAGCCTTGGCTGCAGGAGGGGAAGAGAGAGACAGAGAGGAAGGAGAGGGGTAGGGGTGGAGATGGGCACTTCTCCTGTGTGCCCTGGCCAGGAATCGAACCTGGGACTCCTGCACGCCAGGCTGATGCTCTACCACTGAGCCAACCGGCCAGGGCCAGTGATGTTTCTTAAGCTTATCAAGGTTATCACACATTGGTTAAAACTGTGACCTCCCAGATTGTCTTCTGAATTTGAACCTGCTGCACCCCACTTTTGGTTACATTTGACTGGAGTTATTGATTGGCTAAGAAGTTACCTTGACTATGCTAAAGGACTCACTTTGGCAGCTGTTACCACCTGTGGACCACTGATGGTGTTCAGGTGGGTTTACGTTGTAGCACCTACTGCTCTCTTGTATGAATACCTGGTGAGGTGAAGGGGCACCCTACCCCATCTCCACATGCACACAAAGTTCCAGCTCTTGCCCTGGATTGCTCTATGTTTCTATTTCTAATGCAGGGATACCAGGAACTTTCATCCTAGCACTTCTTAGACTTTTTATCCTAGGGGAACCCTTTGGCAGGCTGCTGAAGACCACAGACCCCTGTGTTATTTATTTATTTATTGTATGTTTCTGAAGCAGGGGGTGGCAGACAGACAGACTCCCAGGTGTGCTCGACTGGGATCCACCCAGCATACTCACCAGAGGGCTAGCTATGTTCTGCCCATCTGGGGCGTTGCTCCGCTTCAACTGGAGCCATTCTAGAGCCTGAGGCAGAGGCCATGGAGCCATCCTCAGCGCCCGGGCCAACTTTGCTCCAATGAAGCCTTGATTGTAGGAAGGGAAGAGAGAGATAGAAAGAAAGGAGAGAGAGAGAAGGGTAGAGAAGCAGATGGGCGCTTCTCCTGTGTGCTCTGGCCGGGAATTGAACCCAGGTCTTCCCTATGCAGGGCCGACACTCTACCGCTGAGCTAACCGGCCAGGGCCAACCCCTGTGTTTTTTAAATGCACAAAATAAAAGACATGAAAACCAATTACATTGAAATACAGTTAACACAATGTTAAAAAAATGTACTGCAGCAATACACATACTTGTTAATTGACATGACATAAGACCTAGTGGAGGGTCTGTCTATCTGATAACTGCTCTGATTTAAGATATATGCAACAGCTATGATGTGATGTAAAAAACCTGTGGTTTCTACTGGAGAATAAGTCATAGATATTTATCCTACTGTCACCGTTGGATAGCCTACATTAACAATGAAAAGAACTACTAAATGTCAGAAGTTAGTGAAAATAAAAATGTAATTTCTTTTGTCATTGAAATGCACAGTAACTGAACTTTCTTTCCCCCAGTTAAGAACCACTCCAGGGTAAGAACAAACTCAGTGGAGGCCTCACCCCATGTCCTAGAGGCAGGAGCCTTTGGGCCACCCACACTGAGTCAGAACTGCCTATTGGCAGGGAAGTTCTTCCTACTAATCCTGGGAATTTGGGGCCTGAGAAGAGGGGCTCCTGAGCTTCGTGGGTACCCCTTTAAGCAACCTATCCTTTACTGTTGAGGGGCTTCTCGGCCTGTGAACACCTGTGAACACCTGTGAACCAAGCTTTAAATTGCTAACACCAGAGTGACTTCTTCTACAAGCTCCCCTTTACACCTGGGCACAGATCATCTGCAGAAAGAAAATACCCATCTCGTAGGATTGTTAGGAGGACTAAATGAGAAACTAGCGGTGAGCTGTAAAGTGTACAGCACTCTCGAAGTCTGTGCTATTACAATTTTTTGACAACCAGGAACAATCTATGCAGCTCTATTCTCCAAGTATCTGGCGGCATGCGTTAAGCGCTCCATAAACACTTGTGGAATGAATGAATGAAGTCGGCATTTGCATGTGGGCCTCGGTCTGCAAAAACACGCTGTTGAAGGCGAGGAGGGTCGGCGCCTCCTCAACACGTTCTTTTATTAACAAGTAGTAAACGCCTTTCTGGCTCTGCGCCGAACGGCAACCACAATCCACGTGCTTATTTCCAGGAGGACCCCCGGGATGGAGTTGCTCCGCCCAGAGCTCGTCCGCTTGCCTCTCGCGTCGCTGCTTCCGGACCAGGTTAGGGGCGGTAGGAGCAGCCAGGGCCGGGCGGGGTACCGTGCACCGCAGCCAAGCCCGCGGTGAAGGTGCGGGCGGCAGGCCGCGGCTGGAGGGCGAGGAGGGGCCAGAGGGGTGGGGAGGGGCGGGGCGGGACCGGCGTCCTCGTCACTTGATAAAACGCCTGCGAGTCTCTAGAGAACAACGGGCTCATTCAGCGGTGAGAAGCTGCCCGCGAGGGGGAGCGGCCAGGCAGAGAGCGCGACTCGTCCCGGGGGTGGGGCCGGACGCAGCGGCGAGAGGAGACGGAGGTAGCCGCGGTGCAGCCGCGCGGCAGCCTCGCACCCGGCCCGCAGCGCAGGGCAGCCGCCGCACCTCGCAGCTCCCCGCTCCCTTCCCGGTGCGCCGGCCCTCCCATGGCGGCCGCTGGGCAGCTGTGGCTGCTCTACCTGTCGGCGGGGCTTCTGCCCCGGCTCGGCGCTGCCTTCAACTTGGACACCCGCGAGGACAATGTGATCCGGAAAACTGGGGACCCCGGGAGCCTCTTCGGCTTCTCGCTGGCCATGCACTGGCAGCTGCAGCCCGAGGACAAGCGGCTGTGAGTTCCCCGACTCTTCCCACCCCCACCCGGGCGCCGGCCCTCCGGTTCCCGCCGGCCGGCGCTACCCCGCGGCTGCTCCGCCCGGCACTCCGCCGGCCCGCGCGCTCGGGCCCGGCCCCGCCTGGCGCGGTGCCTGCCCGCATTCAGCCCGGGCAGGGAGAACTCGAGGGCCGACCCCTGTGGACCGCGGCCCCCGTACCAGGCGGGACTGTCGGACGCCCTGGGAGAGCTTACTTTTTTTTTTTTTTTTTTAAACAAAGTACTTTCCAGCGATCGTTCCCTCCGGGCATGTTTGCTGGGAACCCGGCAGGTGGCATGCTTTGCTGAGCTTCGCGTGTGTTTGGGCGGGGGTGACGTAGGCTGCAGGGTCGCTGTATTGCTGCGGTAGCGTTACTGGGAGTGGTGCTCCGGGAACATGCAGGCCTTTTCCTAACTCATGGAACACCCCGTCGCCCCGCAGCCTCGCGCGCCCCGCAGAAGTTCGAAAGTCAGTTTTCATCGTGTCCAGCGTGGCTTTTCCCGCAGAGCTTTCGCTCCTGTACGGGAGATAACTTTCACATCCCCTCCCTTAAGAAAAGAAAAGGTAGAACTAACCAAGCACCTGTTCGCAGGACTAGATGAGCAGAAAAAACAAGCCTCTTGGAATGGTGTGCCCGCTCCTCCTCTTCCAGCCCAGGCCCCAAAGTGCCGACGACACCCTCGACCCTCTGGGCCTCTGGTAGGGAGGGGTGAAAGCAACATGTCTGATCGGGGTTTGAGCTTTGCAAGCTAGGTTTGGAAGTGACAGCCCCCACCCCTTCCATTATAGCGTAGCGCGGGGCTCCTCCCGGGAGAAAGTGGAGACTGGTACTTTTAGCTTCTCCTTTTCTTTACTAGAGAGTATTTGGTTACCACATGATCAAACTATTTAGGTTGGAGAGGCGTATTTGGGAGCTTACTCTACTTAATCGCAGTGAGGCTGCATTCTTGATCTGTGCTACCGAAAAATAAACTCACTAAAGGCTCCCCTCCTCCTTCCAGGCCTTTAGTTAATCGAGGTTCTTCTTGGACCAACAGAGCGAAGAAAGCAAAGTTTAGCCAGTCTAGAGTACTTTGTGTTTATGAGAGTTGAATGGGATTTTAGACCCATTGGACTAAAACCCTGGACTAGACCCCTTGATTTTAGCAATTAAGAACTTTGGAATAGGTGAATATTGTGGGCCCCTGTATCTTAAAGCCAAGCCAGGTTCTTCTTCTTCTTCTTCTTCTTCTTCTTCTTCTTTCTTCTTTCTTTTTTTAATAACACCTGCTAGTTAAAGGAAGGAATTATTTGGGAGTGGGGAGGCTGGTGGCTGGTGGTCTGCCGACTTGGCCAGCTGCTTATGCTCTGCTTTGGAAAGAATTATTAAGCTATACATCTGAAATGAAAGGTGGTTTCTGTGAACTCAGTTAATGGATGATGGTTAATAATCTCTGAATACTTACAAGTGCCTAGCTGTGCACCTACACCCATATGGAAAATTTGAACTTGTTCCTGCAGAAATGACTGGGACAGCAAAGGGAATACACTTTCCTTGGCATTCTGTCTCTGCACCAGACATAGTGCAAGCAGACATTGTGGAGGGGAAGTATTGGAGCAAGAACATATCCTTGGGATGGAGATGTGAAATATGTGATTTTAGCTAGGAAGCTCTGTTGTCACGGAGGTTAGCTGCATGTTTGCTAAAACTTGTTGTTGCTGGTGGGCTTCTCTGCTCTTAGAGCTGCTGCAAATCCTGCCAAGAGTGAGAATAAGCCTGTTTGGGGTGCGATGCCTTCTAGAAATGCTCTTTTTAGGGTTGACAGAGGGACTGATCAGATCCTCAAAAGCAAGAGGCCCACTCTAAGGGGACAGGAGCTTTTCCTAGAGCTTAACAGTAATCATAGGGGGTTGTGGTTTATATCAAATGCCACTCCCTACCCCCTTATTCCAGCTTCAGGAGCAGATCGTCCTCTCAGGATAACCCACAGACCATACCCCTATCCATTGTCATCTTTGTTAGTAAAGGATGTGGGTGTAAATAACAGCCAGTGAGATCTAGACCCCACTGGTCCAGCTTCCTCTTCCTAAACTCTGCCCTCTCTGGACAAGCTCAGTTGGTAGTATTTCTGGTGAGAGACCTGAACTCAAATCTGTTCTCAGCCATTTAGTAGCTGTTGTTTTACTTTGAGCCTCAGCTTCTTTATCTGTAAAATGGAGATACTACTGTTTAGTAAGGTTGTTGTGAGGATTAAGAGGTGCAAAGTGTTTAATTCCTGATTGGCCTGGGTACGTACTCATTAAGAGATAGCTATGAGTAATGATAGACTTAGAAGCTGTAATTGAGTTCCTACTGTGTGCCAGCTACTGTACAAATGTTAAACATTCTGTGATTCTAAGACTGCCAAGAGTAAAGCCAAAGGTCGTTGTAGTTTGGGTAATTGATATTTTAAACTCTTAGTCACATTTATGAAACCCATTTTTAAAGCAGTTGAACTCTAATCTATCTTAATTAGATGTATATCAAAAAGAAAATTTAGTGAGTAAGGAACTTGGAGTTAGGAGAAGTAAAATATCAAAGATGTGTAGGAATATCAGATGAATGCACTATTATAAAAACTACCATAGGCATTTCTGGGTTAAATTTTCTCCAATGCTCTTTAAGTATTTAATAACATCTTAAACTCTAGTCAAGATTTTATAAGAGAATACTATTGTATTTGAGAGCCTTAAAACATATTTTGTGTTCCTAAAACTTTCAAGACTATAAAACTGAACTAGAGACTAAAACTTCACTCAGGGTTTTAGGCTGTGGACTAAAAAAAAATTTCACACTCCAAAAGATTATTAGATAGTTGTCAGAGTTACTAAGGTCTGGGTCTGAACTCTTTGGGGTTTTTCATTTCTCTTAGGTACTTAAGGTTGAGTCACACACCACCACTCCCTTTTCCCCTCCACCCGCCCCCCAGGTATGAAGTGACATCTGTGGATATGCCCATCCTGTGAATCATCATAGCTCTTCTGGGAAGAGACGGATCTGTGTATGACTGTAAGGCAGAACCTAGACGAGGGAGAGCTATAAGTAATATTCTCCTGGAATAATTCTGGATTCAGCCTGATTCTGTTTTGGGGACTTTCTGATCACCACTCTCTTCCAGAGGCTCTCCAGGCCCACCCTCACTCTGTTCTGACTCGGTGGTGTTTGATCCCAATTTTCCTCAAGGGTTGTGATGCTCCCACTTTAAAAATCATGTTTACTGAACTAGGGATCTAGTCTGACCTGCTCTCTTTACAGATGAAGAAACAGAAGCTGAACATTAAAGGTCTAAAGTCTCTCAAAGGAGAATTCAGAAATGCCCCTCAGACCTAGAGAAATTGGCCAGCAGCTGAGTTTTGGAAATGCACTAGGTTGTGTTGATTTATTAAACTGCTTCCCACATGGGTCAGGGCTATCTATTTAAATACCTGTGCTTGGACTTTCTTCCTCTTGGCCCTATTCCAGCTGGCTTCGGATCAGCTTCTGGGTCCCTCCTTCTTTGCCTGTCGCCCCCCTTCTTCTGAAAATGCCCAGTGAGTAGTGATGGTAGCTAGCCAAGGATCCAAGTTGTCTTCAGGATGTGTACCTAAGCACTAGCTTCCTTGAATTCATTCAAAATGCCATATGGCCCAGGGCCATCATCTGTGCTCAGTCACCTTGAGTCCTGAGAGTGAAGAAAGATGGGTGGGTCACTTAGTGATCACAGGACTACAAGAAAGCAAAAATAAGCAAGTTTATTTTTTTAAGTTAATTAATTAATTATTTTTATTCAGTTAGAGGATGGAAGGCAGAGACAGACTCCCACATGTGCTCCAACCAGGATCCACCCTGCAAGCCCACTAGAGGGCAATGCTCTGCCTATCTGGGGCCTGAGGGGGAGGCCATGGAGCCATCCTCAGCACTGGGGCTATGGCTGCAGGAGGGGCGAAGGGGTAGAGAAGCAGATGAGCGCTTCTGTGTGCCCTGACCAGGAATTGAACCCAGGACTTCCACAGACAGGGCCAATGCTCTACCACTGAGCCAATGGGCAAGGGCTAAAAATAAACAAGTTTAATTTTAACATAAGTAATTTAAATTTCCCCAAGTAATGACTTCGGGTTGAGAAAAAGGGTCGGAGTATTCATTTAGTTTTATGTCGGGAAAGTCAGCTTACATGCTCATATAATATTTTCCACTATTCTAAAGAAGCAATTACTCTGTTTTTAGCTGCATGGTATGGTATTTTAGCATAACAATAATACTGATTTAATTTAAGCTTTTGTAAACAAATAGTACTGGAACTATGGCATATGGCACCCTTAGGACCTTGGCTCAATATATGACAGTGGGCATAGTTGGCCAGTGAATTATTTGGCACTTTCAAGTGGGACGGTGGAAACATAATAGAAAATACTATTGTATGCTTAGATGACTGGGTCAGTTTTATTTGGAACACTGATTGGTTTCGAGTCGGCCCATCTTAAAGAATATAACTATCAAGAACCAGTTTAAATTTTCCCTTGAAAATCTTTTTAGTCTAGCCTACACTCCAGCAATTTCTGCTTCCTTTCAGTGTCTATAGCACTTAGTATCATGTGCCTGACAGTTCTGATGGTTTTCAGTTTATCGACCACTTCTGAGGACGATCCAGTCCCCCTCAACTGGATTATAGGTTATGTGAGGGCAGGGGTCTTCTGTTCATTTCTTTGCCTGATAGCTCCTTGCAAATACAATTGAGTCATATCACACACCCAATTTAACTTGTGAAATCAACTCTTCCACTCAGGGTAGAGAGAACAAGAAATCCCTTTAGTTAAGCCTTTGCCCTCCCTGCTTAAAGTAGCCCCTGGTCTCTGCTGGCCCCAGGGAAAGGGATGCTTTATCCATAATGCAGGGACACATAAGATGTTAATTATTGGTTTTTGAGTTTTGAACGGTCTAGGTCTCAGCTAAGGAATTTTCACGAGTGATTTTTAATTACACTTGACTTTTGCCTTGAAGGCAGACCTAGGAACTTAACCCCAGAAATACAGGGTGACCTGCACTGCAGTGGGCACTCAAGACTTATTGGTTGATGTAATGAGACTAGATAGAAAAGGATGTCTATGGAATAGATCCTGAAAGCAGTTTGACAAGGGTGTGGGGGTCAAATGGGAGTCAATATGTGAAGGCACTTGTGAATTGATGCTGAAGCTTTAGTTAAGGACAGTAAGGGAATCTTGGATACATATATATAACTCTTATAGTGGGGAAGCTGCTGCCCCCTCCAGTGAGAGCTGTAGAGTGGTGATCTGGGTGGACCGTGTGTCTGGAATCAGAGTTTCTACAGCCTCTTTGGTGGGTGGTCAAGATTGAGCCCTGCAGTAATGGACACCAGGGGCAGGGCCAGCCCCTGCTGCTTGGCCTACTCTTCTGTTTGGGTATAATTTTAAAATCAAATCTGGCTGGTCATCAGGACAACTTGGGGGATCTCTGTGTAAAACATAATTCTAGATTCAGCCTCGTCTGTTGCACTAGATGGGATCAATTTCCATTAGTATGATCCAGGAATCTGTTCTTTTTTTTTTTTTCAGTGAGAAGAGGGGAGGCAGAGACAGACTCCCGCATGTGCCCCAACTGGGATCCACCCGGCAAACCCACTAGAGAGTGATGCTCTGCCCATCTAGGGCTGGTGCTCCATTGCTCAGCAACTGAGCCCTGGTTGTTGTTTTTTTTTTTAGTGCCTGAGGTGGAGGCCAGGGATCCATCCTCAGCGGCCCAGGGCCAACTCTCTCTAGCCCATTAAGCGATGACTGCAGGAGGGGGGCAGGGAAAGAGAGAGAAGAGGGAGGAGAAGGGGTGGAGAAGCAGATGGTCGTTTCTGTGTGCCTTGACCGGGAATCGAACCTGGGGCATCCACATGCCAGGCTCATGCTCTACCACTGAGTCAAATGGCCAGGGCCAAGAGTTTGTTCTTAAAGTTTTCTAGGTTTGAGCTAAATGAGCTTTCCCTTTCTTATATACAGAAGACAGCATAATGTGTAGTGGATAAGAGTGGAGTCTAGAACTGGAGTCTAGATCCCAGCTACAGTTTAAAGCTAGCTGGAATCAAATCCTGCTCTGCCGTTGACTAGCTGTGACATTGTACAGGATGCCTACAATCCTGCACCCAGTTCCGATGTGTGAGGGTTTCCCACATACCACTAAATAATTCTCAGCCCCCAGCAGGGTGTCCTACAGTGTAACCCAATTCTGACACTGCTGCCTGGAGATAGCATCATACCCACAGGTTAAGGACTCAGTCCCTACAACACCGCTCCCCCCCCACTTCAGATACCAGTTGTTAAGTCCAAGTTGTCTGATGGACCAGCTATAGATCGAAGGTTACCAGACCCTCTCCATGGGTTCAGTTAATTTGCTAGAGTGGTTCACAGAACTCAGGGAAGCATTTTACTTCCTAGATTATGATTTTATTACTAAAAGATATGAATTTAGGAATGGCCAGACGAAGGAGATGTGGGAGGGAAGGGCATAGAGCTTCCATGTTCCCTCTGAGCATACTGCTCTGCCCAAATCTCCATGCGGTTACCAACCTGGAAGTTCTCCAAACGCCATCCTTTTGGGTTTTTACGGAGGCTTCTCTGCTTAGGCACAATTTATTAACTCAATGTCTATGGGTGTTTGAACTCAACCTATAGCTCCACGCCCATCCCAGGAGGACAGGAGTGTGGGACTAAAAGTTCCAACCCTCTAAGGAAATGTTTGGTTCTCCTGGCAACCAGCCCCCATTCTGAGGTGCTTTCCTACAGTCCTCTCATTAACATAGCTTAGTCACTTTCCTCACGTGGGAAGTTCCAAGGGTTTTAGGAGTCCTGAGACAGAAACAGGGACAAAGACCAAATATATAAATATATTTATTATAAATATATGTATATTTCCATGTCAATACCTAACCTCTCTAGTCCTCTCTTTCCTTAGCTGTAAACTGAGGGTAATTGCACCTAAGACTAGTCCTGGCCCAGAGTAAGCACTCTGTGTCTGTTAAGCAAATGAGGAAACCAAGGCCTGTGCAGTGTGCAGATTTTCAACCTTTAGTAGATTTTTGTTTATTTTATTATTTATTTATTTGTATTTTTCCGAAGTTAGAAGTGGGAGCAGCAGACAGACTCCTGCATGCGCCCGACCAGGATCCACCCAGCATGCCCACCAGGGGGCGATGCTCAGCCCCTTGGGGCATTGCTCTTGTTGCAACTGGAGCCATTCTAGCACGTGAGGCTGAGCCCATGGAGCCATCCTCAGCGCCTGGGCCAACTTTGCTCCAGTGGAGCCTTGACTGCAGAAGGGGAAGAGAGAGACAGAGAGGAAGGAGAGGGGGAGGGGTGGAGAAGCACATGGGCACTTCTCCTGTGTGCCCTGGCCGGGAATTGAACCTGGGACATCCACATGCTGGGCCGACACTCTACCGCTGAACCAACTGGCCAGGGCCCAGATTTTTGTTTATTAAACAGGCACTTAGAATTGCAGACCATGATCTCTAGGAACTAAATTAAGAAGCTAGTTGTTAATTAGGCATGAACTGTGACATGGAGATGGGCTCTTTACCAGTGTGAGTCCCTATTAGTCTGGTGGTTATCTACCCTATTTTCCCATGAATAAGACATTCTTTTTTGAAAAATTTTAGGTCTAAAAACGGGGTGTGTCTTATACAGTGGTTGTAGTTTTTTTTTTTACTTGCATTTAACCAGTGTGGCATTTCAAATGCCATAGATGGAACTGAGGACGAGACAATATATGAAGACAGTGATTCGTCATCAGACACAGATGAGGACAAGCTAATGGATGGGAGTTTTGACAGTGATGAGGAGCTGTATGAATTTTACAATGAATAAAACTTGAGTTCAATAACTCTATGTAATACTGTTTTTTTTCTTCAAATTTTGGGCCCCAAAATTAAGGTGCATCTTTTACATGGGGAAATACAGTAATCTGCTTTTTGTTTCATTTAGATAAACAAAGTGAAATAATCTTAACTCAGTGACTAGTCCAAGGTTAGCACGATGTTTTCATAGGCAGGAGACCTTCCTCACTTTACCCCCTCCCTGCCCACATGCACACATCCTGGATTGCAGTGTTGGATACTGCTATCACTTCATCTCGTCCTGCATTGGCAAAGGGACTTTAGAAAACTTTTAAGTCTTTAGGACCAATTAAGTGGCAATGACTGTTCTGAGCTAGGAGCAGTGGGGAAGGAGCCACAGAAGCAACTGTATACAGGTGACGGGGAACTGCGGGGAACTGTGGCCGTCTGCTCACTTGTTTATTTGCCAACTGGCTAGATGTATTTTGTGTGTCATACAATCCAAAGATTACTTATAAGAAAAGCCTTTTAGAGAAATAGGCTTTCTGAGCCTGGGAGTACAGAAGTGAAAATAAACTTTGGAATACTTTGAAAGGGCACCTTGGTTAGTGACAGGAAGAATAAGCAAAGCACAAGGTATGGCCTGTTTGCCCGAGGTCTGTGCTCACTCTGTGTGGGGATAGCAATCTCACTACGGTTTCTTCATTTCGAAAAGCACTTCATTTGTACTGAGGTTATTGTAATTGTATGTGTGTGTCATGCAAATGATAATAAACATTTCCGACCCACAGGGTAGGATGTCACTGAAGCGTAAGTCTTTTGAGCCAGTTGACTGTTTTCAGAGTCCTGCTCTTCAGGATGTATGGCCATTGCTCAAGTGGTCATGGTCTTCTGTGGACCCGACAGAGCAGCAGGATATAAAGTTAGCTAGAGGATCCTCATCAAAGTGTGTCACAGCCAGAGGTGTGGAACGCCTGTTCCCGAGGGCCAGCAGCCAAAGGCCCATTTGGCAGCGCAGGGAGTTTGAAGTGTTGCTTTTGCTGAGGACAGTGAGAAGTCCTGCCTGGGTCCCTTTCCCACTGATACATCTTGTCATATGATGGCCTGATATGCCCTCTCCCCCACCCCCAATGGCAGGGTAGTCCTCTTTGTCCTTAGAGAACAAAGGTGTTTTGAAGTTGTGAAATGGAAATGTTTAGAAATCTATAAAGCTCTGGAGAGAGATTGGAGATAGGAAAAGATACTTAAAAGGGCTGGGATGAATGTATTGATTATAGCCTCAGGGATCCACCTTTGCTGTGACATAAATATACCCAAGCATTTTCAAATAAGGAAAAGCTTAAAAAGAGCCTCAGATATGCAGAGACATGATTCTAGAAAAATGGCATTTGCCTGGGAGGCCTCGTGGCTGCTTAGGAAACTGGGCTTACAACATGCTGATTTAGGACAATACTCAGGAAGAGCTGAGCTGGCTTTAATACCTGGGTGATGAAAAGGTCTCATAT
Organism: Saccopteryx bilineata; assembly: GCF_036850765.1. Taxonomy (NCBI): domain Eukaryota; kingdom Metazoa; phylum Chordata; class Mammalia; order Chiroptera; family Emballonuridae; genus Saccopteryx; species Saccopteryx bilineata. Next base: position 63,901,549 of record NC_089494.1, on the reverse strand, counting down.
GAACTCACAAGTGCAAAAAGAGATGGATCTGGGTGCTCTTGGGCCTTCTGGAGGCTCAAGACAGGGGACCTGGGAAGACTGAGGAGAATCCTGGTGAACTAGATGGTCCAGATCTCAGGGCGGCCTTGAGGGCGCCAGCTGGAGAAGGGTTGTCATGCTTAGAACATGATAAAGCCATTTCAAATACCATATCAGATCAGCCAGTTGAGAGATAAAAGTACTTTCCAAGCCTCGTATTATATTTAGAAAGTGCCCAAGTCTGCTCTAGAGATGACCTGAGAAAGGGTATTGAAGTGTGGAGAGATACCCTGGGGAGCCGCACTCCGGGTGATCCCAGGAGGCCAGCGCTGAGAGACAGTGATCCCCCACGCCTAGCAGCACCACCTGCCGAGAGCCGTCTGGGAAGGCTCTCCACTTTCGGAGGATAAGAAATTGGTTTTCTGTAAGCTCATTTATTTCTCTGTGTATATATGTATAAATGTGTATTTTATATCTCAACCTAAAAGAAATAGTGATTTTTATCCTTGAACATGAGGAACAAGTAAAAACTTGGAGGGAAGTGGGCTCTGGACCTACTAGAGAAACTATAACCAAATTTTTTGGGTTTTCCTATGGAAGTTGTTAGTTTAACAGATATTTATTGATCATTTACTATGTATTAAGCACTATACTATGTATTAGTACTAGAGATGTAGCAGCAAGCAAAATAGATAAAATCCTTGCTTAGGTTTCAGTGAGGGAGACAAAATATTATAGAGTATTACATTAGATGGTAATAAGTGATACAGAGGAAAATAAACTGGAGAAAGGGAATAGGGAGTGGGAGTAGGAGGTGATTGGCAACAGGTCAGCCAAGGAAAGCTTCGCTGAGAAGGTGAAAATATGAGTTATGTCAATATTGGGAGGAAGAACATTCCTAGCAGTAAAAACAACAAGTGCAAAGGTCCTGAGACAGAAACATGTTCAACATGTTCAGGAATAGCAAGGAGGCCGGTAGTCTCCTGGGAGGCAAATTGTATAGGGTCTTACTTGACTGGTGGTAGTGCAGTGGACAAACCATTGACCTGGGACACTGAGGTCACTGGCTTGAGGTAGGATTATTAACATGATACCATGATTGCTGACTTGAGTTTAAGGTCACTGGCTCAGCTGGAGCCCCTGGTTAAGGCACATATGAGAAATAATCAATGAACAACTGAAGTGCCGTAACTACAAGTTGATGGTTCTCATTTCTGTCTCATAAACAAGAAAACAAGTAAATTGTATAGGGCTTTTTGGTGATTGAAAGATTTTGGCTTTTACTTTTTCTTTTTTTTTTACAGAGACAGAGTCAGAGAGAGGGATAGATAGGGACAGACAGACAGGAATAGAAAGAGATGAGAAGCATCAATCATCAGTTTTTCGTTGCAGCTCCTTAGTTGTTCATTGATTGCTTTCTCATATGTGCCTTGACTGTGGGGCTACAGCAGACTGAGTAACCCCTTGCTCAAGCCAGCGACCTTGGGTCCAAGCTTTTTTTTTTTTTTTTTGCTCAAACCAAATGAGCCTGTGCTCAAGCTGGCGACCTCGGGGTCTCGAACCTGGGTCTTCCGCGTCCCAGTCTGATGCTCTATCCACTGCGCCACCGCCTGGTCAGGCAGGCTTTTACTCCTGAATAAGATGGAAAGCCATTGGATTGTTCTGAGAAGAGTATGACATGTTCTGACTTAAAATTTATTTATTTTATTTTAATTTTTTTAATGTTTATTTTATTGACTTTAGAGAGAGGAAGGGAGATAGCAGGAGAGAGACAGGAACATCTATCTGTTCCTGTATGTGCCCTGACCAGGAATTGAACCGGCAACCTCTGCATTTCAGGATGATGCTCCAACCAACCAAGCTATCCAGATTTTAAATGGATTTTTCTGCTAGATTTTTGAGAATAGACTGTATGAAGGCAAAGGCAGATGTAGTGATATTAATTAGGAGGCTCCTGTAATGATAGATAAGAGATGATGTGGTTTGGATCAAAATGGTAGCAGTGAAGAGAGTGAGAAGCGGTTGGACTGTGGACCTAGTTTGAAGGCATAGTCAGTAGGATTTCCTATGGACTGGATATTAAGTGAGAAAAAGTAGAGAAGAACAGCTCCCAGGTTTTTGACTTGATTAGCTGGAAGGGTGTGAAGTTGTGAGATGAGGGTTTAGGGAGGATTGTAAGAGAAATAGGCACTGGTGGAAGATCAGGAGTTTGATTTTAGACATGTTGGGTTTTAGATTCTAGACATCCGGGTGGAGTTGTTGAGTAGGCAGAACCTGAAGTTCAGGTGGAAAGTTTTGGATTGGAGATACAGAGAGTGGGTCATTGGCTTCTATGTTGCATCAAGAGTGAAGGACTGAGCAATGGATAAGATACCAAGGGAGCAAAGGCCGAGCGGTGGGGCACTCCCATGCCAAGGTGAGGGGGACCACCAGCACTGGAGACTGAGAGGGATGGCTGATGAGGTAGAAGGACTTAGGAGACGTGCTATCCTGAATGATTATTAGGAGTGGTCTGTGGCTGTGCCGTCTGACACTGAGGACTGATCCCTGCCATAGCAATGTGGAGGCCGTCGGTGAGCTTACCAGAGCACTGCGGAGGAGGGCGGGAGCAGTGCCAGGTTGGAGCAGGCTGGTGAGAGAGAGAACAGAAGAGGGACTGAGAACAAAGAACAGTAACGCTGAGTTTTGCTGAAAAGAGAACAAGTGCTAAGGCAGAAATGAGGTTCAGAGGGAATTTCATCATTTTTTTCCAAGATGGGAGAAAATTCTAGTGAGCTGGTTGGTTGACGCTGATTCAGTAGAAGAGGAGAGATGAACACAGGAGCGGGGGCGCTGGTGTGACGTCTGCGAGTGGGTGAGAGGGCTACCCCAGTGGCAGGGCGGGCCTGGCCACTGCCGTAGAAGGCATGGACGCAGTAGGTGGAAGACTGTGAGGGTTTTTTTTTCTGGTTGCTTCTGATTTTTCAGTGAATAACAGCAGATTATATTAGTTCTGAGCTACTCAATACTTGTGTAGAAGTTTGCCTTGTGGGGAGTAGGAACTCCATTCTAGAATTAGAGTGATGTGAGGATCGAATCCTAGCTTCTTCATGTTCTATGGACTTGACTTTGGACAAGTTACTTGTCCTCCTCAGTAGCATGGTGGTACTAACAGTAACCCACAGGGCTGTGCAGATTAAATGGGGTGAGTGTAAAGCGTTTAGCATAGAGCCTGGCATGTGCAGTGAACATCAGCCTCTAGTGTTGGGGGTGCCTTGACATAAAATATGAATATAAATCCCTCACACGGGGGAGTTTTTGTAGCTATCTTATCTTTACAGTCCTTTGAGGATCAGGTCAAAGATGAGGTTGCCCCAGGATGGGGCTACAACTAGAGTAGGGACAGTTCACAGACAGCTAGGACCTGTACCACTGTCTTCTAGAAAGGAAGGGGGGAAATGGGACGTGAAAATGGCAGTACAGCAGAACGCTCCAAGAATCTCCAGTTCCTTATACTGTATTTGCACTCCAGAAGATCCCAGCTTTTTATTTTGTTAAGTTCTTACAAGGCTCGTTTTAGGTGTTGAGTGAACATTTCCTGTGTGGGAGTATCTGCTGTGCCAGACTATGGTACTGTCTTGGATGGCAGTGTCCGTGTGTCCTCCGGGCCAGGTAGACCCCATGGTACTGTCTTGGATGGCAGTGTCCGTGTGTCCTCCGGGCCAGGTAGACCCCATGGTACTGTCTTGGATGGCAGTGTCCGTGTGTCCTCCGGGCCAGGTAGACCCCATGGTACTGTCTTGGATGGCAGTGTCCGTGTGTCCTCCGGGCCAGGTAGACCCCATGGTACTGTCTTGGATGGCAGTGTCCGTGTGTCCTCCGGGCCAGGTAGACCCCATGGTACTGTCTTGGATGGCAATGTCCGTGTGTCCTCCGGGCCAGGTAGACCCCATGGTACTGTCTTGGATGGCAGTGTCCGTGTGTCCTCCGGGCCAGGTAGACCCCATGGTACTGTCTTGGATGGCAATGTCCGTGTGTCCTCTGGGCCAGGTAGACCCCATGGTACTGTCTTGGATGGCAGTGTCCGTGTGTCCTCCAGGCCAGGCAGACCCCATGGTACTGTCTAGGATGGCAGTGTCTGTGTGTCCTCCAGGCCAGGTAGACCCCAGGCTTTGGACAAGTGTGTGTGCTGTGCCAGATAGAAGTGAGCTGGGAACAGGCTCGGGGCTCCTAGGCCTTGCTTTCTGCTCCTGCAAGCCTGGTCAGTTGTCTTTGTGATCCTGGCCAACCTATCCGATGTCTCGCTTCAGGCATTGAATAAAACTGACGCATGGCCTTGTTGAGTTGCCAGGAATGTACTGGTGAGCACTATGGATTTTAAAACACTGCTAATTTTTAGTACCTTCTTTCACAACAAGTAGTACAGGCTGGAGGCAGCCTGAGATAAGTCTGAATCTGAAAGGAAATAGAGTATCTCTGCGATTATGCAAGAGTATGAATAATCAGGACTTTAACATCTATTGCCCTGGGGTGTGCCACAGATTAAATACTGAATGTCTTTCGGAGGGGGCGTGGTGGTGCGTTGTTGTTGCTGTTATCTCATTCTAGTACAGAATGAAATGTGTAAATTTTTAACATAAAACATGAGGCTTTAAAGACATTCCAAGCTTTTGGTGGTTGCTTTGGGCTGTGCCCTCATACTCATGAGAGGACGGGAGAGAGTGAGAGAGATACAGGAACATCCGTTCTATGTGTGCCCTGACTGGGGATCGAACTGGCAACCTCTGAGCTTCAGGGTGATGCTCTAACCATCCGAGCTATCTGTCCAGAGCCCTTCCTCTGTGCTTTTGTGAAAATAGTTGAGAAGCACTGACTAGCCAAACCTTTTCTTTGTAGAGGGACAACTGAAGCCTGGGAAAGTCAAGTGACAGCTGGGTCATGGATTGTGGGCCCTGACACCCGGCTGCCTGATTGCGCGGTCCACCTAATATTATGCCACACACATCAACCTTTTGGTGAAGCAGCCTATTCTTGGAATTGATTACTTAATTAAATAAACCTGTGCTGCATAATCTTGCCCTTCATAGAATAGTATCTTAACATTTTAAAATGTCTCCCCACCTAATGGCCTGGAAGAGCGATAGCAAATACACAGCCCATGTGGCCCTTTCCCCCTGCTAATTGGGGGCACTTCAAATGGCCATCGCACTTTTTTCAGCTGAGTCTCAGAACTCAGCATTGGATAGCTGTGCTGGTATGTGGCTGTTTGCACAGAAGGCAGCACCTGTCCGCCCTCCTGGCCTGGCCAAACCCCCTGTATGTGGAAGGCACTCTAGAAATGTCTGCCTGTTGGGTACGATCCTTGCTGGTTTGCGGGCTTCTTAAAAGCAAGGCTGACAGTTTGTTCATTTCTGGTTTAAATCTAATAGAAATGGGTACCTAATAAGTATTTGTTGAGCTTTTTTTGAGTTGAATTAATTTCCCAAATGCAGTAAAGACATCTAGAGAACAGAAGGTGGTGTGTAATTTCTTCAGGAGGATTCTCTGTCCCCTGCTGGGGGCAGTTCTCTTCCCTCTCCCATTGTGTTAAAATATACACACCATAAGATTTATTGTCTTATTCATTTCTAAGTGTACAGTTTAGTAGTAAGAAACACATTCACATGCTTGTGAATACCCTGGTGCTTCTTTGGCTTGTTCCAAGGTGTTCATAAATCAGGTACTATAATATGGCCCCATATTTTGAGGCCATAAAATATTGATAAACTTAGCTGAAAACAACGACATGTGGAGTTGTGCCAAATCATATAATCTGATATGCTATTCTAAAGTAGATTAGTGGCAATGTAATTAAGTTTAACAAATTTTGTGGTAGAAATTTAAAATTTCATCTTGTAGCTTAGGGTGTGCTTTCAGTGTAGCGAAGGGCTACTCCTGGGCCCTGGGCCCGCCTTTGCCCGCGGGGTTCCTCACATACAGCTTTAGAGAAACCTGAATACTCTAAATCCTCAGTGCTGTCAAATGGTCCTTGGAACTGCAGTGAAATGATATCTAACGAGATCAGTTTTACTGTAGGCTAATTGATATGAACAAGAGTTGACTTCCTATGGTGTTACAACAAAATGAACGTGATTTGAGGACCTGCTGCAATTTGTCTTAAATTTTAACTGAATTATAGAGAAAATTGCAACAGATAAAAGACCTGGCCATAATAATTTTTTAAGTTGATTTGAGAGAGAGAGAGAAGAACATAGATTTGTTCCTGTATATGCCCTGACCGGGGATGGAACAGGCAACCTCCATGCTTTGGGACAAAACTCGAACCAACTGAGCTATCCAGTCAAGGCCTATGTGTTTATGGCTTCCTTCTTCTCCTACCTAACTCTTAGTAGCTTTAAAATGAAACAGTGAATTCAGTGGCATACTGAGTTCAGATTGAGACTGAGGTTTGATACAACATTTACGGGTTGAAGTTTGAAAGGAATTGTGTTTGTTCAGGGAACAGCAGATTAGACCAACAGCTGTTCCTGGAAGTCAGGCCGCCTCAGCTTGTCTTGCATGTACTTTCCTCCTTCACACCACACCCCCGGCCCGCCCCCAGTTCCTTAGGGCCACGGCGATCTAGCCCAAGGAGCAGCTTTATTTTCTTCCTCTGTTCCTTACCTCTTTGATTTTCTAATGACTGTGTTGTTCAGGTTCTGTTGAGTTCAGTTTAATACTTTTATTCTTACTGATATTTTCATTAAGAAATGTCTAATAAACTATTTGGGAGCTGTCCGAAGAAAAGCTTCCTGGTGGTTCTGAACTGTGGGTCTTCCAAAAGCAGGTGCTAGGACTGACAGATGTATATTGATTGATCAGAGCTTTAATGTGGAGCTTAACCATGCATCATTTCCTCAAAAATAAAAAAAACACAAGTATGCTGTAAAAGAAATCTAAGCTCCATGCTCAAGCCACAGGTGTTTTCACCTGTACAAAAGTGGATATGTTCTAGTATTACTACCCAATAATGCTTCTGTGGATTTTTTTTTTATTTTATTTATTTATTTATTTATTTATTTATTTATTTACAGAGACAGAGAGTGAGTCAGAGAGAGGGATAGACAGGGACAGACAGACAGGAACGGAGAGAGAGATGAGAAGCATCAATCATTAGTTTTTCATTGTGCGTTGCAACACCTTAGTTGTTCATTGATTGCTTTCTCATATGTGCCTTGACCGCGGGCCTTCAGCAGACTGAGTAGCCCCTTGCTGGAGCCAGCGACCTTGGGTTCAAGCTGGTGGGCTTTTCCTTAAACCAAATGAGCCTGCACTCAAGCTGGTGACCATGGGGTCTCGAACCCGGGGTCTTCTGCATCCCAGTCCGACGCTCTATCCACTGCACCACCGCCTGGTCAGGCTGTAGATTTCTTTTAAACCACCTGCAGTGGTGAGGAAAGAACCCAGGACCTGACCCAGAACAGTAACCCGTCTCCCTCTCTGTGTAAGTCACGCACTGGTGGCCGAGGATTTGTTTTGGGTGACGCAGCCGACTTCTGACAGAGTTGCACCTGCAGTGTGCCCTCCCCTCCTGTAGAGGTCTTTCTAGTTTCCCACCTGAACCCCTGTTCTCCACCTCTTCTGCCCACCCCCAAGCAGGGGTCTATCCAGCCAGCATGTCTGTTTTTATAAATGTCATTAGAAGCTTAAGCAGACCCTTTAAAGTTCCACCAAACTTGTGTGAAAATCTTTTCTCATCATAGAAAGTTGCCATCCCGAGTCCCTGAGATAAGCGTTTCTCAGTGAGGAACCCGGCCTGGGTTTGCTTTGCCCGCAAGTCCAGAAGCAGGTGTGTGTTCCCCCATGGATCCGCACTCACCCAGTTCCTGGTTCCCTCCACGCCACTCTTTCATGTTCGGATAGTTAGATGACAGGTGAGGTCAAGTGGCTGACGTGGGCCATGACTCACTCCAGCTCCTCCCTGTAACAAGCGATTACCGCAGGGGTTTGGGCAGTGTCCACAGTATCTAAGACCAAGGCATTTGAACCCAGCAGCTATTCATAAACAGTACTTACTGTTCTTGAGCTTTGCATACTGAGATGCCTCTGAACTGGACAAATTCATGCCCTTCTAAAGGAGGGTAGGAGAGGGGGACATTTTATATTGCTGGTTTTCTACAGTTGATTTGTTCCCCTGATTGCTGTCAGAGCCTTGGACTTCCATAGTGAAAGTGTTTTCTCTGATGTCATTCCATGGTATTCTGTACCTCACTTCACCGTGGTGGAAAGCTTGTAACTTTTTTTTTTTCTTCTTTTCCAAGTTGAAAGGAAGGGAGACAGAGAGACTCCTGCATGCGCCCCAACCAGGATCAACCCAGCAACCCCCTTCTGGGGCTGATGTTCTGCCCTTCTGGGGCCATGCTTGCAACTGAGCTATTTTTAGCACTCAAGGCAGAGGCTCCATGCGCCCACCCTCAGCACCCAGGGCTGATGCTCTTGAATCAATCAAGCCATGGCTGTGGGAGAGCAAGAAAGAGAAAGGGGGAGTGGAAAGCAGATGGTTGCTTCTCCTGTGTGCCCTGACCAGGAATCGAACCTGGGACATTCACACGCTGGGCTGATGCTCTTCCACTGAGCCAACTGGGGCCAGTTGTCTATCTTTTCAGATTGGATTTCCTTTCTTAAGTATTTTTCAACCTCTGCCCTCTATTTGCACTTTATTGTAATGCCAGGATGGCCAGCACAGTCCCTGGTGCACAGCAAGTGTGGGTTTATCCCTCTTTATTGACGTGTTGTTACGCCTCTTGAATGAGCTATAAAAAGCAGTCTTTGACTTTTGCCTGCCTGCAGCTGCCTACGTAACGATAGCATGTGGGAGCTTGTCTTATGCAATTATGAGGTTTACTTTATTGATGACTTCTGGGCACTGATTTTAACCTGTATGATGATCTGTTATTTTCACTGCAAGATTTTCAATGACCCATTGTCCACTAACTGACATCATTTTAAAAATTATACTTTTTTTAAATTAGGTAATAGAATTCCATGATACAAATATTAAAACTACAAAAAGATATGGAATGAACGTCACTCTCCCACCCCCAGTCTCTCATCAGGAGGCAACCTGTTGTTTTACCAATTTGTTGTGACACCTCACAGGTACTGATACATTTATGAGCAAATGTATGCATATACATTTTTTTTACATGTATGGTAGCATGCCATATGTATTCTTCTGCACCTTGCTTTTTCTTTTCTTTTGGCTTGTTTTAGTGCTTGCTTGATGTTGTAAATAAAAAAACTTCCCTAGTATTTTTAACATCTGCATAGTGTTCAGTTTTAGGGATGAATCATGATTTAGTTAACAAGTGTGGCTATTCAGGTAATTTCTGATCCTTGCTGCTAAAAGCAGTGCTGAGGTGAAGAACTTTATACCTCCCTCCTCTCACTTTAGGGGAAGGGTCAGGTCCTAGTGCAGTGCCGCGCTTAGTGTTGTTCCCATGATCATGACTGATTCTGGAGGAGTGGCTGGCTGCTCTTCAGGACTTTCTGTCATGAACCATGTCCTACCATCTGATGTCACAGGATGTACTCTACCAGTGGGGCTGCTGGAATCTCTTCCACAGTTTTACCCCCAAGCTGTTGTAGTCCTGATGGCTTCACACCCCACCTGTACCTGTACTTGTTACAAAGTATTCGTGAAAATTAGAATGGCTTGCTGGGATGTGTTAAGCGAGTTCAGTCACAGCATGTGCAGCGCTCATGGTTGCCTGGTGTCAATAACAAGGTTATTTGACAGTGTTTCATTTGATCCTTGCAACACCTTTTGAGAAGATTTTGATAAGAACCATTCTACTGATAACTCACGCAGATGACACCAGCTAATAAGTGGTATAGCTGGCACTTGAACCCACTGGGTCATCTGTGAGTCAGGATTTGATTATGGTTTTGGCTTGCCAGTGTGTTATGGGCAGATAAGATGGGCAACTATCATCTGGAGATAGTATCTGCTACAAACATGTACATATTATCCCAAGGTATATACCAGTGAAGTAGTGCTTGTTGTTAAACTAGTGGTTAACAGCTTTACCCCAGTCTCTCTGAGTGTCCCTCAGCACTGCCCTGGCCACTCTTCCCGTAACACATTACCCTCTCCCTGTATTTCCCCCCCATAATCCAGCAGTTAAAGGGGAAATGTCCTAAAACAACAGGGACCTCTGGGTCGCTGCTCCAGTGCTATATCACTCTCTGTGTTGAAGTGCTTCCCAGGCCATACTGGTTGCTAAATATTTTTAAATGTCATCTTCACATGTAGGAGTGGAGTAATATATACAATGTAAATATTTAGCAATGTAACTATAAATATTTATATAGGTACACTTTTAAAATTATATTCTTTTGTTGCTCCCTGTATCCTATTTCTAAATATGTTTAAAAGAAATTTTTAAACATAGAAGATCTTGTTGCTTGTGTTTCCCTGTTATATGGAAGTCTGGGTGGCTGGTCTGAGGTGTCAGGCCCCAGAGCTCATCCTCCTAGTTGCTCTGCCGTGCGTAGCCTCAGCCTGTGATCCACACGGACGGCACCTACATTCTGAGCAGGATCACAGAGGGGACAAAGTGAGTAAGTCAAAGGCTCATGTACACCACCTTTTCAAGAAGATTCCTGGAAGCAGCAAAGTGACTCGTTATGTGTCCCATTCATCAGGATTGAGTTTTGTGGCAGGTCCAGCTGGAAGGGGAGGCAGGAATCAAGCAGCCTTTATTCGTGGGGCTTACGTCCAGCAAAAATTCTTTCCTTATGGCAAAAGGAGAAAACTGACACTGGGCAACAGCCAGCAGTCTCTGGCAAGGCTGCTAAGCCTGTTGTTTCAGTTATCTTGTTTGAAAATAAACCATGTGATCATATTAATTTCCTGCTGAAAACATTGAAAAATTTGGATTACTTAAGTCATTGGAACAGTAAAATGGTTATAGTGACTTACCAGGTGTAACCAGGCGTCCCCAAACTACAGCCCGCAGGCCGCATGCGGCCCCCGCTGCACTTCTGGAAGGGGTTACCTCTTTCATTGGTGGTCAGTGAGAGGAGCACTGTATATGGCGGCCCTCCAATGGTCTGAGGGACAGTGCACTGGCCCCTTGTGTAAAAAGTTTGGGGATCCCTGGAAACTTTTTAAATATACCTTTTTTCTTCCTGATTTTTTGTTTAAAATATTTTATTGAAAAATGATGAACGTCGGCCTAGCGTGCGGAGGACCTGGGTTCGATTCCCGGCCAGGGCACACAGGAGAAGCGCTCATTTGCTTCTCCACCCCTCCGCCGCGCTTTCCTCTCTGTCTCTCCCTTCCCCTCCCGCAGCCAAGGCTCCATTGGAGCAAAGATGGCCCGGGCGCTGGGGATGGCTCTGTGGCCTCTGCCTCAGGCGCTAGAGTGGCTCTGGTCGCAACATGGCGATGCCCAGGATGGGCAGAGCATCGCCCCCAGGTGGGCAGAGCGTCGCCCCTGGTGGGCGTGCCGGGTGGATCCCGGTCGGGCGCATGCGGGAGTCTGTCTGACTGTCTCTCCCTGTTTCTAGCTTCAGAAAAATGGAAAAAAAAAAAAAAAAAAAAAAAGAAAGAAAAATGATGGAAATTCAAAAGTCACTTTTATAAATGAGCTATTTAATAACAATTTTTAAGAAAAATTTTTTTCAACAAGTTAGCACTGATAATATTGATGGCCTATGGGAGCTGGCTTAATAACAACATACTTGAATTTAAAATTGTTAAATATGCCTGACCAGGTGGTGGCGTAGTGGATAGAGCATTACACTGGGACTCAGAGGACCCAGGTACGAAAACCTAGAGGTTGTTGGCTTAAGCAAAAGGTCCCTGGCTCTGCTGTAGTCCCCCCCTCTTTCCCTGGTCAAGGCACATATGAGAAAGCAATCAATGAACAACTAAGGAGCTACAATGAAAAATTGATGCTTCTCATCTCTCTCCCTTCTGTCTGTTTCTATCTGTCCCTCTATCTCTCACAAAAATAAAATGGTTAAATATGTTGATAGATTATAAAATAAGCTTTGTTTATTTAGCAGAAATTTACTATCTGCTCTGTGTCAAGCACTGTGTGAAGGTCAAGAATGGGAGGGTGGACTCATGTTCCCCGTTCATAAAGGTTCCTAGACTTAGTTCCTTGAAAGGACAGCCGATTAGAAGGACAAAGGTAATTTGGCACCTGGAAGGTTGGGTTATATTATCTGATCATTCAGAAGCACAGGAAGTGACTGAATGCCACATTTGACAAGGTCCAGAGCAGCTGCTTTGTAGAACCGAAAGAACAGGGTTGCCTAGAGACTTTTTTTTTCTTTCTCTTTGCACCCCCCTTCTTCCTATTCCCCTTAACATCTCCCTTGCCCCCTTCCCAACATCCCCTTCACCCCTTCCCTTCAGGTTTATTCCCACCCTGTCATCCCCTTTCCCTCTGTCCTCTTTTCCTCTGATCCCTTTGATCTCTCCTCTGTCTCAATTCCGTTCCTCAGTTCACATTGTTTCTTGGATTTCCTCAAATGAGTGAGATCATATATTTTTCTTTCTCTGCCTGGCTTATTTCACTTAACATAATAGTTTCCAGATCCATCCATGTTGTTGCAAAAGGTAATATTTTCTTCTTTTTCATGGCCCCATAGTATTCCATTGTATATATGTATCACTGCTTTTTAATCTACTCGTCCACTGACAGACACTTGGGCTGTTTCCAGATCTTTGCTATTGTGAACAATGCTGCCATAAACATGGGGGGGCATTTGTTTTTTTGAAGCAGTGATATGGTGTTCTTGGGATATATTTCTAAAAGTGGGATGGCTGGGTCAAAAGGCAGTTCCATTTATAATTTTTTGAGGAATCTCCATACTGTTTTCCACAGTGGCTGCGCCAGTCTGCATTCCCATCAGCAGTGCAGGAGGGTTCCCCTTTCTCCACATCCTCATCAGTACCTATTCTGTGTTGTTTTGTTAATGAGCGCCATTCTGACTGGTGTGAGGTGGTATCTCATTGTGGATTTAATTTGCATTTCTCTAATGATTAGTGACGTTGAACATTTTTTCATCTGTCTATTGGCCATCTGTATGTCCTCTTTGGAGAAGTATCTATTCATTTCTTTTGCCCATTTTTGATTGGATTATTTGTCTTCCTGGTGTTGAGTTTTACAAGTTCTTTATAAATTTTGGTTATTAACCCCTTATCAGACATATTGTCAAATATCTTCTCCCATTGTGTGATTTGTCTTTTTATTCTGTTCATATTGTCTTCAACTGTACAAAAGCTTTTTAGTTTGATATAGTCCCATTTGTTTAACCTGTCTTTTATTTCACTTGCCCATGGAGATAAATCAGCAAATATATTGCTACGAGAGATGTCGGTGAGCTTACTGCCTATGTTTTCTTCTAAGATGCTTATGGTTTCATGACTTATATTTAAGTCTTTTATCCATTTTGAGTTTATTTTTGTGAGTTGTGTAAGTTGGTGATCTAGTTTCATTATTTTGCAGCTAGCTGTCCAATTTTCCCAACACTATTTGTTAAAGAGACTGTCTTTACTCCATTGTATGTTCTTACCTCCTTTGTCAAATATCAATTGTCCATAAAGGTGTGGGTTTATTTCTTGGTTCTCTGTTCTGTTCCATTGCTCTATATGCCTGTTCTTATGCCAGTACCAAGCTGTTTTGAGTACAATGGCCTTGTAGTATAACTTGATATTAGGAAGTGTGTTACCTCCCACTTTATTCTTTTCAAGATTGCTGAGGCTATTTGTGTTCTTTTTTGGTTCCATATAAATTTTTGGAATATGTGTTCTATATCTTTGAGGTATGTCATTGGTATTTTAATTGGTATTGCATTGAATTATAAATTGCTTTGGGTAATATAGACATTTTAATGATGTTTATTCTTCCTCTCCATGAACACGTTATATGCTTCTACTTGTTTGTTTCTTCCTTGATTTCTTTTATCAATGTTTTATAATTTTCTGAGTATAAGTCTTTAATCACCTTGATTAAATTTACTCCTAGATACTTTATTTTTTTGGTTGCAATAGCGAAGGGGATGGTTTCCTTAATTTCTCTTTCTGACAGTTCATTGTTGGTGTATAAAAATGCCTCTGATTTTGGTGTATTTATTTTATATCCTGCCACCTTGCTGAATTCATTTATCAGGTCTAGTAGTTTTTTGACTGAGACTTTAGGGTTTTCTATATACAGTATCATATCATCAGCAATAATGATAGTTTTACTTCTTCTTTTCCAATCTGAATGCCTTTTATTTTTTCTTCTTGTCTGATTGCTGTGGCTAGGACTTCCAGTACTATGTTAAATAAGAGTGGTGAAAGGGGGCACCCCTGCCTTGTTCCTGATCTTAAGGGGATTGCTTTTAATTTTTGTTGGCTATGGGTTTGTCATAGATGGCCTTTATCATGTTGAGGTATTTTCCCTGTATTCCCACTTTGCTGAGAGTTTTGATCATGAATGGGTGCTGGATTTTATCAAATGCTTTTTCTGCATCTATTGAAATTATCATGTGGTTTTTCTCCTTCGTTTTGTTTATGTGATGAAACACATTGATTGATTTGCGAATATTGTACCATCCTTGCCTCCCTAGAATAAATCCCACTTGATCATGATTTTTTTCATGTATTGCTGGATCTAGTTTGCTAATATTTTGTTGAGGATTTTAGCATCTAAATTCATCAGGGATATTGGCCTATAATTTTTTTTCTTTGTGTTGTCTTTGCCTGGTTTTGGAATCAGAATTATGCTTGCCTCATAAAAGGAG